>NC_140567.1:29310000-29652500 GCF_057381845.1 Rhamphochromis longiceps | reverse complement strand
CACATTAAAGCTATTAAGATTACAACATTTTGTTGAGCCTGCAGTGACCAGATGTGATATAGAAACGTGTAGACCTGCCTCTGCTCACAATATAAAATGAGAATGTAGTCGAGGAGCTTATAAGACCCGTAATTTAACACAAAAAGTGAACGGTACAGCAACCAAGTATCAACAAGCCTAACAATGCACCCAGTCACCCCTGACCCCCAAAAGAGGCTCTTACTTTTGACCTCTACTCTAAACTCAACCACTGGGAATGCATTCTTGAAGCACTACAGAGGGATGAAATGCTCTGCTGGTTTAATTTTAACAGCAGTAAACATAAATACATCAGCAATACATGCAGCAGTATTACTAATAATATGCTACTGAATGAAATTTCAAGCTACCGTTGCCTGATAAACCGATACAAAATGTGTTAAATTATATCACTAAAATATATTAATATTATTATTTAATAATAATGTAGTGTGTGTTGGGTGGGGGGAGGGGGGGATAAACTGTAAGAATAAAACTAAAAATTCAAAATCTAGAACTTCCTTCACATTTTTCCAAGGTTGTCCAGTGGGCCAGATTGGAGCCTTTGCCGGGCCAATTCTGGCCCGTGGGCCTTATGTTTGACACCCCTCTTCTCTACTGAACAGACAATTCTTAAAACACAGCCCTTTATTGTAATTTCCTATATTCAAACCGTGTGCATGTAGAAGACAGGAGAGCCGTATTCAGAGGGCATTTCCAGAACTCACCAGCCTGCTGATCTCCTCCTGTCTGTCAGGTGCAGAGCGAGCTGTGGCTTTGATCATAGTGGAGGTCTGATTATCTGTCAGCTTCTTGATGCACCGTTGACCAGCTACAATATTACACACCTGCAAGGAAACAAAAGCAAATAAGAGGCTTTCCTTTTTTCTTCCCCCCCGGGCAAACCGGAGCTTTTTCCTTCAGCTGCTCTGGGAGCTGCCCACCAGACCATCATGCTTGATTTAATAGTTACTGTCGGACCCCCCCATAACTGAGTGGAAATGCAGCTTCTTTTCTCTCACCTCTAGGGGCAGGTAGGTGTGCTTTTGCTCCTGGCCCACCTGTAGACAGGGTAAATGTGGATATTTGAGCTGCAGGTTGTACTTCTCCCTGAAGTACTGGGCTACAGTACGCTCTACAGTCTGCCCATTCTCCAGCTGCAGAGGGAACCTGCAGAGAGGAGAGTTTTTGTCAAGAGCAATGCAAATGTTAATTGATGTGAGCTATGTCAAGCGCCCCGCGCATTATTTCGCTATTAATTTGCTTAATGTGCAAGTGACAGACAGAAGGTCATCCCTCTGCAAATGCAAAGCTATTCAACTGCTAAAAGTCTTAACATATTTTTTTTATTTGTTTTTAAATAGATATTTGGTTTATTGTCAGTTTCAGGATGAAAGAAATGGCTTAGGGAAGTAAGCAATAACTACCAAGCTTAGATCCACATGTGTTTTTGTCGGGCTTAAACTGACAAATCACTCTTTCTGAGATAATTTCCCTTTTAAAAAAAATAATCAAACTGTAGTCATGGCACAGAGAGCAGTTCAGTCCCGACACTGCAGCCACACAGCTGCCTCACGAAGGGATGACTAACATCGAGCGCATGGTTGTCGGATGAGTCAGCCATTATCTGGTTTCTTTGGTAGTGATTCGGTGAACACATCCTCTGGTTTCCCCTGCCTTCATCTCACTCGCACACTGTTCGCAGTGGCTCCTATTCCCTTGCCCGCCCCAGAGGCTGACTCACGTTTGATGGCTGGCAGGTCGACGGGTCACGTTGCAGACGCGGTACTTCCTCCGCATGGTTCCACAGTGCGTCACCTCCACCTTTAAACCTGGTGAATAATACAAAGTGTTACCATTAAGTATTTGCTTTTGTATGAAGAGCTGTGATTCGTGGAGTCCCAGTTTAATCCGATTTGAACTCAACTCGTCACCTTTGATTTCTTTGGTGAATTTGACCCTGTGCGAGTCTGTGAGAGGCCGAGGCTGCTCGTCGATGTTGTGAATATCCAGCACTTCACACATGAACTGGATCACTGGCTGGGCTTTGTAGAAGGCTGTGGCAGACACTGCAAAGGCAAAAAAAAAAAAAAAAAAAACAACTAGTGTCATTTAGGAACAACAACAAAAAAAAGAAAAAAGAAAAATGAATATGACGCACTGCAAACAATATCTAACTGAAAGAGAGAGAAAGAGAAAAAAGTTATATCCAGTCAAAAATCATGTTTTGTTTATTACTGGACAGGAATCAACATCAGAAAAAATAAAAGGCTGTCCAATCAACAGAAAGAACATTTAGCATTACTTTCTTTTTCTTTGCCAATTTCCCTTTTCAAGTTCGTCTTCTGGTGCACCCATGGAAAACATCCAGTACAGCCACCATTTTTACAGCGATTTCGAAAGTTTCATGACGTCAAGAAAAGCTCATCATCTGCACCGAATTTCCTCTAAGGTGACAAAATGACACCAGCGTTCAAATTCACTTTCAATTTGATGAAGAGAAAGAAGTCACAGGAAACCAAATTTCATGAGTAGAACAGGTGGTGACACTTCTGCCTTTTCAGTGCACGGTTAGCAGGCAGTGGAGGTATGTGCCAATGGGACACTCGCGGCACTTCCCAAAGAAATTGTTTTCAAGTAGAGATAAGAATAAAAAATAAATAAACGCTTAAGTCAAAACCTGACAGTAAAGGACCAAAATCACCATATAAAGACCAGCTGAGCTATAACAGCAAAGACTCCAAAAGGAACAAAGTGTATTCCTGATGTTCATTCAAAATGTGCATGGTAACCACACAGCGCAGGAAGCATGATTCATGCAGAAGGGGATGTGGAGGCTACCTTGCATTAGCACCTTGTGTATAAGCACATAAAAGTAGCTGTGAGATGAGAGAGAGGGGGAAACAAAAAAAGAACAGGTATGACAAAACTAAAAGCCAGATCAAAGGGAACCCAAAAATGGACACGGGGAGATGGAGAAGTGCAGCGGTGAGGATGAGAATCTTGAGACGTAATCTAGTGATGCGTTGTCATCAACATCGTCTCTGAAAACACTAAAAACGCACATCTATGACGCTTAGCTTACCTTCCCACGCATTCTGTTTTCATTATCTATGCGCAGAAGTGTCTGAGTCACCGAAGTAAAAGAAAACTTTTAAAAAGATTTCACTGCTCTGCAATTAAAATAATTTCATTTACACTCACTGGCTACTTCATTAAATACACTTTGCTTGTATCAGGTTGGACCCTCTTTTTGCCTCAGAACTGACTTAATTCTTCACAGCACTGATTCAACAAGGTGCTGGAAACATTCATCAGTGATTGTGGTCCATTTTTACATGATGGCATCAAACAGTTGCTGCCGAGTCGTTGGTTCCACATCCATGATGCGAATCTCCTACTGCTCTATTGGATTGAGATATACGTGAACTCATCGTCATGTTCAAGAGACCAATTTGAGATGATCTGAGATTTGTGAGATGGCATGCTATTCTGCTGGAAGCAGCCATCAGAAGTATACTGTGGTGATTGACATGGTCAGCATCAATACTCCTGTAGTCCAAGAAAATATCCCCCACACGATTACATCACCTGCAGCAGCCTGAACCAAGGATTTATGGCAGGACAGATCCATTCCTTCATGTTGTTTTCACCAAATTCTGACCCTACCTCCATTCATGGGGTAGGGTCAAAATTCTGCTGCTGTAGCTCATCTACTTTAAGATTCTATGTGTTGTGTCTTCACAGGTGCTCTTCTGCATACAGAGTAGCTATTTGAGTCATTTGATTTGAAGCAGTTTGTAAATGCTCCATTGATGTCAGACTACACTCAAAGTTACTTAAATAACATTTGTTTCTTATTCTAATGCTCATTTTGAACCGCAGCAGGTCGTTCTGACCACGACTAAAGTAGTTGCTGACATGTATTTGGCCAATTAGATTTTTAACATTAAAGACCAATTGAATAGGTGTACTTAATGAAGTAGCTGTTGAGAGTACTTACACGCACAAAATGCAGACTGTGGGAGGTAGTGTTAGTTTCCTTCGTGCTTGGCTATTTAAGGCAGGCTTACTACTTTGCTTTACAAATATACAATGCAGCATGTGAATGGTTTGCAAAGAGTCGGAGTTCTAGTTTGCTGATGAAGAGCAGACAAGACACTTCAGGTGGCCAAGTGTTCTGTACAAGAGGCCAAAGAAGACAAAAAAAATCAGAGAGCAGCAGAGATGCTCCAAAAGAGACAGCGGCTTCAAGCACTTAGAACTAAACAAAAGCTGTCTCAAGGAAACGCTCCACACAGCTACCCTCCTGACCCCAGAAACACCCACTAGTCTCATATATGTAGGCACAACAGCACAAGCACACACATACATGCTTCTCTCCGTCTCCACAGCAACAAACTAGTCAGTTCCCATCCAGCCAAGAACCCACTTTCCTCCGTGTTCCTTAGGCGCTCTCTCGCTCACACTCACACACTCTCTTATCAGCAGCCCTGCCAGACACAATCTCCACAAGCCTCCTGCGGTGTGCATATGGCAGGACACATTCTCTGCCATCCCCTCTGCCACATATTTTTCCACAAATAACAACAGATTGAAATTGTAGTGCATTGTCTCGTGTTATGTTTCTCTACTGATAGGAAGCTCAAGCTAGAGCCAATTATTGATTTCGATTTTCAACAGTTCTACTCATTTCCAAACAACCCACATTTAGCCAACAGAATTAACTCGACGCTAACAAATCGAATCGGTTTTCCGGTGACTGAACATAAAACAGCAGGAGTTTCGAGGTTGGTTGCGTGACAACACAAGAGCAAAAAGCTCATCTTTAAGGCTATGTTCACACTGCAGGTCTTAATGCTCAAATCCGATGTTTTTTTCTGCTCGTTCACACTACAAATAAAATGTGACAGCAAACGCGCTCTAGTGTGAACCCTCAAAGCGGCCCGCATGCGCAAAAGAAGGCGTCACACACAACGCACTCTGTTTAGACCAGACCAAAAAATATTGTTTGACTGATGGCCCTTAATATAAAGACTTGTTCCTGACTTTACGTTTCCCAATTTTGCTTTAAGTTATAAAGTTATTTTGTTATTTACATATGGCCTAATAATGATCCTTATTGCAGTTTTAGAGAGGAGCGGTGCTTCAAAGGATAGTTGCAGATTTCTGTCAGAATCTGCAGATCATACAGTACAAATAAAATGTTAACGTTTCTCCAATGTTGTCTTCCCAACAGTTTCACTAACATCTACACTGGATGGCCAGGAAACATTCACGATGTCTTCTCCGGCGCTGATAATTGGCGTCTGTCTTGTGTCAGTGACGTAAAAGATGGATTTAATGCGACATGACCATTCAAACAGCAGTCGCTTTCTGAAACATCAGATATGTATCGGATTCAGTACCACATACTAAAGTGACTCAGATGGGATTTTAAAATATCAGATTTGTGCGGTTCACACGGTCATACCATGATCGGCTATGGGTCGCATAGGGTCCAAAAAGTCGGATTTGATGCGCTTTCGCCTGCAGTGTGAACGTGGCCTAAGTTTCTCTTTAGACTACAGAAGGTATTCATGAAAACATTAGGCCCTCAGTACAGCATGAAGTGAGCCTGCCAGACCCCATCATTGCTATTGAAACAAATAAAGTTTGACATGCATCTATTAAGAAGCATGTCAAAGTTTTGTCCAATAAAGTCATTACATTTCTTCAAATAAAAAGTGGAAAGATCATGTGCAAAAACTCTATAAAAACTGTAACATGGAGACTTGATATTATAATCCAGCTTCCCCAGCTGCAAAAGTGAAACGGCAAAATTGATTTGTGACTGTAAACAACCAAAAATTGAATTACAAAGAAGAGGCTGTGGGTGTTGGGCATTTTTCAATATTTAGTAATATGAGGAATATGGACTTTACTCTTTTGTTTTTGAGTCAAGAATTAAAAAAAAAAAAAAAAAAAAAATGATGGCAAGGAAAACACTGGGTTTTTGTTCTTACCGTCAATGTTTAGCATCATCTTCCACATGGCAGGGCGCACAGATTGGTGGAAACCAAACCAAACTTCCCTCCCACCTCCCAGAGGATGGTCGTAGCCTTCTGGAGCAGAGAAGAAGGATCGGCCCACTGGAGTGTACCTAGATGCAGAAAACGGGGAATTATAAGTTTGATATTAAAGGGAACCCAATCATACTCATTTCCAGCTCCACAATTTTTTTCTGGGCTCTAGTAGAGTAGCTCTATATATGACTAACAGTATATAAATCTGCAGCTTGATGCAGACTGACCGTGTCTGTAAGGAGGTGTTTTAGCAATTCTCCCTTTAAGCCACCTGTTAATCAAGCCAGCTTTCTTCTGATTGGCTGACAGTTGCAAACAGAAGATTAGAAAAGTAAGTGACTGAGGCCAATGCTGTGTACCTGAGATAGCAATATTAAGATATCCCCTCTCAATTACATCATCAAGAGTCCTAAAGCAGAGCATTTAGAGCAGCCTGAATTTTTGGCTCATATGGATTAGCATACCATGATCTCACGGCTATGCCTGAAAAACAAAAGGTCAAATAGGAGCAAAAGAAATCTGTGTTGAAGATGAAGGAAAAAGTTAAATTAGCTTGAATTGAGAATGTAGGTTAATATGAATTTATGCGGAGTCACATTCAGCTGCTGTTCAATATGGCCTGAAAGTACATCAGCGAGATGAGAGGGTGGTAACATTGCCCGGACCCATTAACCTCCTATTACCCGTCCAAAAAGACTCATTATGTATTGTATATAGGTCTCATTCGTCTTTGCAAATCCTACATTTGCAATGTGTCAAAATGCCAATGTAATACCGGGCTGCCAGAACCTGTGAGCACAGCTAAATGAAAGGTGTCGATATTACCACTTTTTAATAATGCTTTGAAAAAGGTTTTCATTACAGCTCTGGCAATATTGTGTTCAACTGTGCTTTTGCTGAGCCTTAGGGAAGCGATACTGAATGAAAGGTGGTAAGGTGCTTGTGAGCGACCGTGTCAGCCGTGTTTGATTTCCGCTGGGATCGGAGTGCTGATATTAGTGCTACTAGGACAAAATAAATACATTGTATTTGCTATGAGTATCTCAGGGATTGGATTTTACAATGTCTGTGTTTGGTGACTGAAGATGAAGCTAAAGAAAGTACAGAAGGTAAAAGTAAATTAAGGATGAAAACGTTCCTAATTTAAGTTCATTCCATAACTTTATCTGCCAGTTATCTTACATGGTATTATAAGGAAATCATTCAAGAAAAAAACAAAAAACAAAACATGACAGCAATAAGCAGCTCACTTCATGGAGGGCAAGTTTCGCAGTACTACGTCCACTGCGTGTACAGGGTTGGTGCTGATAGGCTTGTCCAGCTCAAGGGGTTCAGGCATGCTGCGGCCAGTCAGCACCTCGTGGAGCATGTGCCAGCTGACGAGAGACACGAACTTAATGGAAACTTTGAAGGGCCGATCTTTCCCTCCCTCTCCTGGGAGAGTGACATCCAGGTCCACCTGTGGGCCAAAACAAAAGGAGTGCAGACAGATTGATGCTCTGAACATCGTCTACGTTCTTTAACAACCGCAGGGATGCATCGTTTCTCACTTAAGGTGATAATGAGCAGCTGAGATTGTGTGTCCGAGTACATTCAGTTTGCACTGAAGAAAAAGGAGCGTTTGTCTCCTTTGTGTCTGTGTCTTTTCTGCAGCTCACCCCCGTGGGTGCCACAGGCAGTGGGTTGGCTGTGTACAAACTCCTCTTTCCATCGTAGACTGGCCTGCGATCCCCAAAGATTGTCACCTTGAAGTGCTGCACCATAGAGTCAACCACCTCCCTGCACAAGATGAACACAAAGGATTTGCAGTTGTTCTGTCTCTTGTAAAAAGTGCATGCCGACAGAAGTAACAGGCACAACTTTACACTGTGTGCTGTGAGCTCTCCACTGGACAGAAGCGGCAGTTGGCAGCTATAAGCCAGGCTAAAAAAGCTAGCATTAGATTTTGCTTTCATCCCGTGCCCCTCCTGTACAACACAAACAATATCTTCTGTGTACAACAACTTCAGGTACGCTCTGGCAAGTGCTAGGTCACTTCAAGCTGCTCAATATTTCATGATGGATTAGAACGAGAAATGTAGCTAATGTAAATATTGCATGTGAGAGGTTTTCCAGAAAGCAGCCAGTGGATCAATCTTACCTGTTGACTCGCCGTGGGCACTTGTCAGGCTTGATGTCCACCTCGTAGAGGTAGACATCCATCTTGGGGATCTCCACCTGGAAGCAGTTGGCCAGCAGCTTGATTGGCTTCCCCATGGTGCCATAGCCAGGCCGCCGAGGCATGGAGAACAGGGACTGGGCCCCAACGGCTCCTGAGGGGGGGTAAATTAAAAGATGATGTGAGGTTGATACACATCCTGGAACTTTTAGCATTTTCAGACCTTTAGTTTATCTTCAGTAAAGTCTAAAAGGTGATTAGATTTAGCAATATACTCCTTAGAAGATATTACATTATTTGCTTGGAGTTTCATTTTTGACACAAGCAATTATTTATTCATTTAAAAAAGAAAGAAAGAAAGAAGATGCACGATGAATTAAAAGGTACTTTTATGTTTTTTAATAAACAAACATGCTACACTCAGTGAAACCACATCTAACACTTAGAACTTAATCCTGCATACAGAGGAAAGTCTAGAGATGATGCAGATACGCAGGGAAACACCTAGTAAAGAAATAGTAATGACTGTGTACTGAATACTGTCATACTTTAAAAAAAAAAAAAAGAGTGAGAAAAACCCACAGACATGTAAGCTCTTTGACATGTGCTTCATGACACATCGACTCACAATGAAACATGTGTCCGCCTCATTTTAACTATATACAGAATCTGAATGAGGAGGTGCATGAGTCACCAGATGAAATACTCTTGATGACCAACATATTCAATGATGCAAGACAACAGCTTCTATCATAAGAAATCTCTCATCCAAATAACAACAAACAACAGAAAGACCGCGAAGAAAAAGAAAATAAACAAACTCAATGTTGTGACTTCACATCCCTCTGACATGACTGTCGTCACATTTCAGATGACTTTTAACAGGATCTGCCAACTCAAGGAGGAGCAGGAAAAAACAATGATTCAACTTTCTCCTGGAACTACAACAGCACCGCGCAATATTAATGAAGGCTAGTTGTGTAGCACTAAGAGAACGAAAAACACGTGTTGGGCAGTTGACCTGTGTGCGACACAGATCACACATTTGGTCTTAAGAGAACATGCGCACACCAACACCAAGACCATGAGATGTCTTTGATATGAGTCACTTTGATCCAGAAACAGAGCGTTCTGTTCAACTTAATGCACCACGCTCATGTCAGGGCTATTTCTGGCTCTGCTGAGGCTTGCCTTCACACGGCCCAAATGATTATGCTGATGTGCCAATGCACTGTTTGGATTCAACTTATAATGCCACAGTTCACTAGGATATTGTTATACAAGAGACACTTTTACACAAAAACTCCAGAGAGACTCGCTTTATGCATGCCTCTTCACAACCACTTTTTTCAGTTTTCAATGCCTGGGGCTCTGCCCCCAATGTGTCATTGAAACATGAGTCATATTACGTTTGTGATTCATTGCACATTTCTGACATCTGTGGGTGATACTGGGGTTGAGGGCCCAGCTGAAGGGAAGTTCATAAAAACCTCTCCACAACAGAAACAGAAACCTTCTGTGACGAATCAGCAGACAACGTGAGCTTGTTTATTTACAGTCGGGCTTTGGAAGCTGGTGCTCTCTGCCCTGCTCAATTTTTCAGTTGCTCCCCTGGTGGGCTCTGGAGTGAAGGCTAACAGGGTTGATGGAGGGTAAAGGCCACTTGTTTGAAATCGCTGCTGGGGTAAAATGCTGAAAAAGAGAAGTCTGGAATTCCTGTCGTGGTCGTCTCTCCCACACAAAACTATGTGCACACGTACTTTGTAATGGTAATTCCCTTGGGCCCCTTAGTGAAACTTGTGAGGTAAGCCTGATTTGAGACACACAGGCGAAACAGAAAAGAGGAGGAAGACATGCTGATCAGTCTGAATGAAAGCAAGAAAAGGTGTGTGCCAATTCCACAAATTCCAGTCCTTGATACAAACTTCCAGAAGCTCTTCATTAATAAGAACGCTTCTTTTTTGTTACGGTCCCAGTGAGGTTGGGAAGTATTAGAGGGGTGGCAGGGAGTGGTAGGATTATAGTAGGCAGAGTTGGCTTTTTCTAGCTTTCATCTACCTCTGACTTCCATTCAGTGTGAGTCACAGAGCCACCACAGGCACAGAAACACATACTTGAGCATCCTGTTCCTGGATTATGCAGTGAGTGAATTACAGGAGCAATGATGGGGTCTTGCAGTGAATAAAAGAAAAAAGAAAGAAAAAAGAAACGAAGAAACAAAAACAAAAAAAAGGCATACCACAGAGCAACAAGCTGTGGCATTGCACACACAGACACACACCCCTACCACTTACTTTTGTTTCGATATGAAAACCACACACGGATGTACAGTAATTTGTAGCTGTGGTTTTGCACCGGCATGCTGAAAGAAGGGCCTTATATTTCCCACGTTACACAATTAGTTACCATTTCTGGCATTTCGCACAAATGTCACGTCTTCCTGAAACAAACGTTTAGTTCTTTGAAGCTAAACGTCCCATCAACCTGCCTCCTGCAGTCATGCCGTCGTGGCATCGAAACAAGTTGTGCCGCTGTAATCAAAACACCGGTCCCATCACTGTGGTATTTGGCTAGACGGCCTCTGCATTCTTTAGCTTCCTGTGAATCGCGATTATGGGCGAGTCTGTCACTTTTGCAAATGTTTTGAGATCATGTAATGGTGCATGCAAAGTGAAAATCTCCACAGAAACAATTCAAAAAACTTAAGTTTCCTTAAGCCCCAAACTTCTTGTGCACAGCAAAAAGAAACCAAAAGATTTTTTCCTTTTATATAATCTACTTAGATTTCTGCAGATGAATAAAACCTGCCAAAGTATGCATTTGCAGCGATTACTGCTTGCTGTGAACATAGATGGGACCTCACAACATTACGCGCATGGCAGGCACCATGCTGTGATGCTGAAAATTTACCAAGCATGGCACACAGATGTGTTTTTACAGCATTTTCCAAATAGCCACCCTGACCCCGATCATTCAGCAACAGGCCAAGTATCTCTCCCTGCATCTTTCTCTCCTGAAAGCTGCATCTCAGTTCCCTCCACAGACAGACATAACAAACGGAGTTATCGACAAAAGCAGGAACAAGAAGGCCTGAGAGGAAAGTTTAACTGAAGATGGTGGTGGAGTGACCGTGAGAGCAGTACAAATCTCACGCTTTGTTATAAAAATTTTTTTTAAAACCACAGTACCAGTATAAAAGATTTAGAGGTAACTCTCAGCAAGACGTTCATGACAACTAAGTACTGATATTTTTATACGATGACTCAGACCTTGACAATCAAACCTTGGGGACACTTGGGGCTTGCTAGGTGTGTGGGAAGCTGTACAACCCACAACACGCAAGCGTGATACACTAATTTACAGTAACATCTATAGAGGAAAAAACACGAAATGATAATCAAAATATGCAGAGGGCATTAAAGTCTTCGACTGCTGGCGGAGCGCCTGTTACAGTTTGCCTTTACAAACAGTGAAATCTGAACCACAGACGTGTACATCAAAACGGTTACCAAGTCTTTGTAGACTCAGCATCTGTAAGCGTTCGAGGAAACCTCCGCAAGTTGAAAAATACCACGCTGCATGTGTATTTGTGCACTGTGCACTTTTAGGTAATTACAGGAAGGACGTCTTAAACAGAAGAGAGTAGATGTAATCTATAAGTATGTTTTCCCCCAGGCTGTAATGTGCAAAGTAAAAGAGGGCAAAAAGTCAAAAAAAATAATAATCTACGTTCATTCATGTATTTAATTTTTTTGGTTGAGAAAAAAAAAAAAAAAAAAAGGAAAAAAAAAAAAAAAAAGGTTTTTAAGCCCTGGGATCAGTTATTTGTTTTAATTTTAGGGCAGTTATTTAAGACAATGAGTGTGCTAAAGACTGGATTTATTTGTATTTTTTCTCGCTAACATGGCTTCGTCTGGGTAACAAACCTGGATTCAAATCAACTGGAGCCTTTGTGTGCAGAGTTTCGCCGTGCTTCTGCGAGGGTTCTCTGTGGGTACTATGGCTTCCTCCCACAGTCATGCATGTCAGGTTATTCTTAGCAACACTAAATTGGCTCTAGGTGTGAATGTGAGAGTGACAGATTATAACCTGGACAGGTCACCAATCTACCTCTTGCCCTATGACAGGCATAGGCTCCGGCCCAACTGCAACCCTGAATTAGACAAACAGAAGAAAATGGATGGACTGCCATTTAAGAGGTTCTAAAATGTTGCCAAATCTTACAAAGCTCCATAATACAATTTTATTTATGTAGCGGCAAATCACAATAGTTGCCTCAAGGCACTTATATCGTAAGGTAAAGACGTTACAATGATAAAGTGAAAACCCCAAGATGACCCCCTATGAGCAAGCACTTGGCGACAGTGGCAAGAAAAAAAAACAACAACTGCCTTTTAGCAGAGAGAAACCTCTGGCTGAACCAGGCTCACGGAGTAGCAGCCATTCGCTGCGACCTATTTGGGATGAGGGGCCAGAGACAGGGCTGAGATGTTAGGCATCTCCACATTTAAGAGAATTACTAGTGGCCACCAGTGCTACCTCTCAACATCCTAATAGATATACCCATAGTATCAATTTGAAACTGCCGCATCACCTTGTTCAAGTTATCACAGTCACAAACTTCAGTGGCCACGTCGCTTGCCCACCCAGCACAGTGACGCCAATACCCCATCAGCCTGCAACGGCTGGGAGGGTAAAAAGTAATACAAGGCTTTTCAAAGTGAAAACCAAACACCTAACAAATGACAGTCCGTCCCACATCGAAGTAGCATTTTCTGTTAGCAACAGGCTCAATGACAAATGACCATTTCCATTTTTTCTGTGCTTGAAAAATTCAGAACCTGAATTAATCTACCGTAGTTTCACTGATAGCAGATTTCTTCAATGACATAAGTTTTTAAATATTGTTTTGAAAGATTAACATTAACAAATGTGTCATCCACAATTTACACCATGTTTAAATATAATAAGTTCCAAAGACAGCTGTGAATCTTGACAGTTTAAGCTTTCAAAGAACATTTGCTTTATTTTTCATTTCTTTGCACACCAGACATTCTGCAACACAATTCATCTCTTGCATGTAAAGCACGCTGCATTCAGACGTCTTTATCGTTTATCATTATCATGTTTTAAATAGTTTTAACAGTTTCTCATTCATACTTCTTTAACATCTTCACTTTAGCACTATGTGGCACTTGTAATGTGTAGTCACGTCGAACACTGAATCTTGGTCACAGTGACAATTTCCATGTTTGTTTTACATGAGAGTGAAGAAAACAGGACGATTGCTTAAACCGATTCTGCCAACATTATGTGGGGTTCATGTGTAAAATTGGCTTATGTGAAATGTTGCTACAACTTAAGCTAATCTTCCAATTAACACAGATCGACTAATCAAGATTAAACCTGGTTTTTTTGGTTCCATTTCCTCTGAATTTAGACCTATTTAAGAGCTTATTAAAGATTACAGTGAGCATTTCTCTGAACGTGTTTAATTTGTTCCCAACTCAGCTCACGCAAAAGCACTTCTGCCTCCTTTTACATCGTCACATCATGATGAAATAAATAAGAATCCACACGCAGTCATTGATATTAAATTAGATGCCTTAGTGGCTTCTTTGTATTACTAGAAAACCTTTGGCAAAGACAAGTGAAGATATTTGGTTTTATTAATTGTAAACAACCCTACTGAGCCATCAGTGCCACACTGCTCTGCAGTGGTGCACATGGAATAAGATACAAGTAAACATTATATCACAAACCAATAATTGAGATGCCTTTCTTAGAGTATGAATATTTTCAAGAAACATCTCAGCAATGTGAACTCATTTCACTCCGCTGCTTTGCAACACCACACAGTCACACTGTACACAGTGGGCTCAGAGCCAGAATAACTAGCTGGTGAGAAGCTCGGCTGACATCCAGTCCTTGCTAACTCCCTCAGCCACATCCCCCAGTACACAAACGTCCACGCTACTAACGAGTGCACATGTCCACACACCAACACACACACACACACACACACACACACACACACAAACAATACAGCTGTTGTGTTTCTAATCCGGAGAGGCCAGCGCTGTGGGAACAGGGAGAGTGCTCCGTGGCCAGGCACAATGGCGTCAGTCCCAACACCCAGATCCTAGAAACACACACACAAACACACACACTCAGACATACGCAGAAAAACTGACAGCAAGGATTGATGCACACCATTCACAGCCAGACTCCTCCCTTCTTCTTCCACCCTCATCAATCTCAAGAGTGTTGCATTTGGCACCCAAGGGAGTCGCTGCCACTCTCTACCACGGATAGACACCAACAAGATGCCACATACTGACAGGCTGACGAGTCCCTGATCAGACACGAGAACAAACTGAAGCAGAACGTGAGCTAAAGAGTGGATGTTAAAGTAATTTATTAATTAAAGTAATTATTACAAGAATGCAATGGATTTCAATCATTACTACCAACTTTTTTTTTTTTTTTTTTAAAAATCACTCAATCCATCCATCTTCTTCTGCTTATCCAATTCAGGATCATTGGAGTGCTGGAGCCTATTCAAGCTGTCACAGGTGAAAGGCAAGGTACACCCTCGCATTCACAAATGCAGATTAAAATTCAAACTTGCAAAGAACAAACCATACACAAATATACTCCAGACACATCACTTCCTCTGCAAACAGTCAGTAATAAAATCTGAGGGTTTTTTTCTGGAAATCACGGACGCAAAATCTTCCAGGTAAAAGAGGAATGAGACCATCCAGTTCATTATCAGTGCACAGTTTACGAGCCTGACTGTGTGGAGGAATAAAATGAAGCGACTGGAGTTTATCCAGAGCTTTTCTAATCTGACCACTCAAAGCAGGTTACACTACAAGCCACATTTTGCCTTTTCGCAGAGATTCACACTGCACTTAAGTGCTCAATCCACCTTGCATTCAAGCTGACAACTAATTTAGAATAAGCTACCATGCATGTTTTGGAAGTCAGAGTAAAAGGCTAAATAGACCAGCACTTACATAGCACTTTTCTACTCCAAGCATTAAAGCCAATACATGTTATGTTCATCAATTCACACATAAATACAGTGCTCTTAAAAAATAAATAAATAAAAATAAAATGTAACCATCAAGAACGTGCTCACACTTCAGTGGATGCACTGGGCATTGCGTATCTTACCTAAGAACACTTTGAATTGCAAACTAGAAGGGCAAGTAAGCCAGGGATTGAACCACCAACCGCCTGATCAGTGAATGACCTGCTCTACCAGATCTCCAGGCATTTCTTTGTGGAGCCTGAATTTTCTCCCTGTGCCTGAAAGCTCAACAAAGAAAGACAAGGAGATCAGGAGGTTCACGTGGATAACTGTGAATTCACAATTAACGCTGAACAATGTACACCAACCAACCGCGTTTAAGCCACTTCCCTAACATAGTAACGGTTCCTCTTGTATCTTCAAAACAGCTTTGACCTCAAGAGATACTGTATTCTGTGGTGGCTGGGACATTGTTGGTGGATGTAGCTCAAGTTTGTTCAAGCTAAACTCGGGGAAACTCAATTAAATTGGGATCTCGAGAATTTGAAGGGAGAGTGGGTGCCAATGCCTTGTTGGTAAGAGTGTGCAACAGTGTTTAGTTGGGTGTTATGTGCCAAAGTAACGTCCACGTGAATGCCAAGACTGAAGGTTTCCCTCCAGAATATCAAGATGTACAGGTTTTAGGGTAACATATGCTGCCATCTACGTGACGCATTTTTTCCAAGAAAAATCAGCAAGAAAATACCAAACTACATAATTTGCATACCAAGTATGTGCAGAGAAAGAGTTTCCGTGCCAAACTGGCCTGGCTGGTGTTCAGAAAGGTCACAGACTGATAACATTCATCAACTATGAAACTGAAAGAGAGGGGGAAAACTAAAAAAATCAATACATAAACACGAAGGCCCAAAATTATTAAGCAACAATTAAAAATGTACCTTCAAAACTGTAACAACTGGTTTTGTTCCAAGAAGAGGTCAGGGTAAAGTACCCCTCACCCCTCAGGAATCATTTATTATGAGAAAATTCTTCTGACTCACTGGCATTAGGCCGTCTTACTGACTCAGCTTATGCATATTTTATACATACATTTATTCATATGTAGATAGATGTGTGTACTTACACACAAAAAGTCCTAGCTGTGTTAAAATGACCGGGAGAATTTATTCAGGCAGGCTAAATGGGGCTTTCCGTTCTACTAGTCCAGGCTGAGTGGAAAAGTGGATGGAGCAATCTAATAGCTTAACTACAACCGAAACAGAGCAACACTTGATGTTGTGTTAAAGTGTTAATAAGAACCGGCTTACATTAAAAGTTTGTTTTAAAACTGGACTTTAATAAATAATAGTTAATATAATTAGAGCTAAAGGTTTTGAATTATTTACACAGTTAACACCTTGATACAACCGAGACAAATGAAATAAGCATCAACGTATCGTTTAGCCTCTGGCCATGTACGCTTTTCCTTTAGTCTAATTTCCCACATTTATACAAAGAGAGTTCAAAATGGCTGTTTAAAGTCTTCAGCTTAACGTTTTAGATCTACTAAATACATGTCTGAGGCCAAAGGCCAACAATCAGAAATGACTGACTTCTGATCGTACTGAAAAATTGATGTAGTCCTCTAACATATCAGCAGAAGGTAGAAATGAAGGGAATCACTGGCCTCTTAAATGACTCCCTCTGGTTCTGCTGAATTATTCTGTCATTACATCACCTGAGAAGCATTTAAATCAACCTCCTCTTTTCCAAACAAATGCACCTCTACCTTACGTGACTGCCTATTGACAGCTGTCTTGTCAATGCCGAATGGAATAATAATGAAGATAGTCTGCTGGAACTGATTAACCAATATACTTCTGTTTTTTCTCCAGTGAGCTCAAAAACAAAGCACACAGACACATTTCCCTATCTCAGTCACCACCCGCCCCCTTCTTCCTCTCCATATCACCCCCCCAAAGAAAAATGAGACCCTTAGAGCTCCCCCCAAAAACAGATCTCAGGAAGGGGGGGGGGGGGGGGGGGAAGGTGGAGGTGGAAAAGAGGGCAAGGTGACACATCACAGACCTCTAGCTTTTCACAAAATGCACACCCACTAGCTGCAAGCCCAAAACATGTGTCATACAGAGTTGCCGCCCAGTATACTACTGCAACACATGACTAACACTTTTTCAATGAAAATAAGAGGACCACAGCATTTAAGGGATGATGTTAAAATGGTTCTGATAGCTTATTTATCAGATTTTATTTTGGGAAACGCAACAATAAAAGGCAAGAGTACAGCAACCTTTATTCTCCTCAGTTGAGGAATGAACAGACCAAAAACAGACCTAGCTTCCGGGTCGCAAAAATGAAGCAGAAGTGCCTTAAACCAGTGTTTTATCTGAATGCCACCAGATGGAAACAGCTATGGCTACAAAAAGACCTTCTGTCCTGTAGAAGCACATGGAAAAAAAGTCATTTGCATTGACCTCTAAACATTTTCCTCCTGAGTTTATGGTCTCAGTCAAATTAAACCTATTTTATAAATCTTTTAACAGTCAGATCTAAGCCTCCTCGTCGCATCTATTTTCTGTAACCAAGACAGCAGCGGTGGCGACGCTCAACTCCGTTAAAATGTTCCAACAACAGCCAACACTTACCATTTCCATATTACATTAAGAGATTATATTCTGTTTAAAATAAAGAAAGATGTTTTTAGGAAGCTTTGGTCAATAAAACAACAACAACAACAACAACAACAACAACAGAAAAAAAAAACTCCCTACAAAACAACTAAAAAGCAATGCTAAATTGCATTCTCCATAGAAACCAGCAACAATATACCAATGTTAACATTATGGGTGGCTGGGGTTTTAGACGGGGACTGCCTATTGTCAGCAGGCTGCTTGAATGAACTGAGCATTATGAGGAGAGACTGCAAATCAAGTACTAAGCCCTCCCTCAAAGCCGACCCCACTGTCTGCTGAAAATCCACAGAGAATCAACGTACAAGGAGAATGACAGGGAAGGCAGAGTTTCCCACTGGGGCACAGAGAAGGATACAGAAGCAGTAACCCGGGAGGGAATGGGGGTGGTAACTGTGTGAACTTAAAGAAAAAAAGAAAAGAAAAAGAGCGGGAAACAAACGCACGAGTGTGAGAAAAACAAGTGGGGAACGAAACGAAGAGAACAAAAGCAAGACGGTGGTGCGACAAACAAACACTCATTTTCCAGAGTCGTTCTTCATTAAACTAGTTCATGTCCCATTAATGTGTTAATGGACAGTAAAACCCACTTCCAAGGATGCCTTTCATGTGAAGCTGACTCATCTCCAGCCAGCTCAAATCCCACCTGCTTACTCGGTGTAGTGTGTCAGCTGGAAGGTGGGGGAGCCCCCCCTGCTGTACTGTACGTGCCGTCTCATTGTCTTCCAGTAAATCTTTCAATATGCCCAGTATGTTTATATATACAGTTGTTTCCACTAAAGCTGTTCAAGGAATCAATCTTTAATTTCAAACTCTACTTTTGCAGTTATTAAAGTGAGAAAACCAAGATAAACCCATTACCATGCTCTATTTTGCAGGGCAGTAACTCTCTTGATTTCCTATTCAGCACATCTTTCCCCCCCTGTAGTTTTGACCTTTTCATAAAGACTATCTGCTATTTTTGTGGCAGGATTACTTCAGTCCACGAAGATCTATTTCTTTAGTTTTTCACTTGACTTAAAGGTAATTCATTTCATTGAACGCAAGTTTCTTCTTGAGATAATTTCCCCCCATAAGCGAGCAGCCCTATGAGCAACAAGTCTTTAGGATTTTCAGAATGACAGACTTAATCATTTTGCTCTCCTCGAGCTGTAACACCTTCATATGAGGGGTTTTCCTGAATGGGCGTCGTTAATGCACTCCGCTGAGCCTGATCAGCCCCTACACAATAAAGGCCATTACTTTTATAATAATACAAAGGTTAGAAAGATTCAGAGTTTTCTGCATTTCCTCATAAAATGTTTTACAGTCAGAAGCAGGTTATGTTTATTTGCAAACAAATGTTTTAATCTCACAGAGAAACTAACGTAGGCTTTGGAGATCTATTTGAGAGCGTCAACATTTCCAAGTTTATAGCCAGAGAGTTGCTTTTTAAATTTCTGATGCAGCTGGCACCGAATTCCACAAATTGATGAGTTTACTGTGCAAATTCTGGCATGTAGCTCAGGAGGTTGAGAAGTCATCCACTAATTGGAAGGTTGGTGGTTCAATCCCTGGCTGCTCCAGTCTGCGTGCCTAAGTATCCTTGGACAAGATACTGACCTGATCCCGAGTGTGAATGGGTGAATGAGGTATGTTGTTCTGAGTGCTCCAGTAGAAAAAAAAGAAAAAAGGGCTATATAACAACCGGTCCATGTACTTCATAAGATTAATTAATATTTCTTTCTCTAGAGAAGGGTCAGAATAAATCTGGGGAACCGTCAAGTTGGATCACACTGGCTAATGCAGGTAAACAGACCAAACAGCTGGACAGCCTTTTTCTCAGCTGTTCCCTTTACGGGACACCAGAGCGGATCATCTGCCTACATCTCCCCCTCACCCTCTTTCACCACATGAGCTGTCGTTGTGGTCTTCCTCTTTTCATCTTGACTTTCACCTCACTCTTCCACACCCTTTTTCCTTCTTTCAGCATCCCTCCTGACTAGGATACTACTACACACTACATAATGTTGTTAAAAATCAGCAACACAGTGGAAATTACTGAGATCAGGTTAATGCTACCTTCATAGAAGTTGATCTAGCATTAAGCATGAGAAGAAAGATGACGGCTGGAAGTGACAGGTGTCATATTTGCGGATTTTGTTGTTGTTTTTTTTAATATATTAATCCCATTTGAAGCAGACTGAACTGCTATTTTCAATTTGCTGCGAGCAAAATTTAGGTGCAAAGCAATGTGTTTGATGTGATTATTTCCTTCTGTGCCAACAGTTACGTGAGAGATTGATGACTGGAGAACAAACAAGAGGGTGCACAACAAATCACAGCACTAAAGCAACGTATTTCCCAAAATACCCACCGCTTATTTAAAGGCTCTCTTGTATAGCGCCACACAAGAAAAACCTCCATCATACTGATGCATTTTAAATATAATCTGTGAAACATCTGAGCTAGGTATTAACAGCTCCACATGGATATCATAGTACGGGAAGATGTTGGTGTTGCGGTTTGATGTCTCGGTTTCAGATGTGTCACACCCCCAGTGCCACTGAAACCTTCAAATCTCTGCGTTCTGCGTGTCAAAAGAATACAGATTACTTTAAATACGAGTCCTATATAACTGTGCCCGTGATTTGAACATTATCACTAGTTCTGGCTTAAAAACTCAGCCATAATGTAATATTACTTCAATAACAAGTGAGAAAGTGTTTGGGGACACGCTGTGGAGTTAACACATCAAAATGGATTTGATTTATTTAAAACTCAAAAGCCTTCTACTCATTACACCCTTGGTGCTAAGCTCTCCAGAGCCATGATTTCCTTACCACATAAGCTGCTGCTCAGACCAGTTCTGGAGAGAAGAGTCGCTGTCAGTTTCTAATTCAGCAGGCAATCCATTTGCATTTTCACACCACTCTCCAAGCCACTGACTAACTGACTGACGGAAGACCCTCTTTCAATTATTCACCCAGACAGAGCTGACTGCAGCCGTCAGTGATATGGGATTGTGAACCAGTATGAAGACCAATAATATTAATACCCTGAAGCCTCAAACCTGCACATTAAAACTACCTCTGTTTATTTGTTTGTATTAATGCATTAATGCTTTCCAAAGTGAAAGCATGAAGCACGCTCTTTAATGCACTTAATGTTAGGCTGGCTAGCAGTATGCTCTGCATGAAATTGCAAATCGGCTAACTTTTCTTCTTTTGGGGAAGAGGCAGATTAAACATCCTGTTTAACTGGGAGATAACAAGCTAGTCATTTGGCCTGTGAGAACACGCCAAGTTTATTCTAGTTCAAAGGGCACACTGTGCATACACGTTTTACTCTACTGTAGGTGCTCGGTTACTAGGAAAACACCTTGTGGTCCCTTCTACTAGCAATGCTGGGAAGTGTCCCACCTGAGAGGAGCTGAGATGATAATGAGACATTAGGCAGCAGAGAGGGATCTCCTCTGAAGAGGAGGAGGTGGGCAGTGAACCAACTGCTGTATCATGTGTCAGTGGCTGATCAAGAGTACCTAGCATTCAGTTTATGGTCACATAAGTGGAAAGCTTCCGTTACAGATGAGACAAAGGCCAGGTGGTTCAGACAGTTTAACTGCCACTAAGACCAAGAGAAAGAGCCTGGATGCAGCCAGGTGACAGCATGCATCTCCGGCGACATTCAAAAGTGTGCAATGTTACATAAGGTCACAGATAAAAATGTGTTATAACACAGTTTTCTAGTCTTTAAGGCCAATTTAAAACAATTATCTCTGGCTCAACAGCCATAACTGAAGTTTGGCAACTCCCTCATTAGGAAAGGTTAAAAATGTTTTAGTATACACAAATATGGGGCATGACAAAGCACATCTTTTAGATCGTAGATGCAGGAAGAGGATGCCGCTCCTAAAATATGCCGAGGTCAGTTTGGGGTCAGTTGTTGACCAAGACCGGGGGGTGGAAGGCCAGGCCAGAGTTCACCCTCTGCCACAAGCCACACTGGATTTGAAGTCTTCTATAATGCAGAGACTCATCTTCAGCAGCTGTCCCCACATCTGACTGATGAGTTTGCGCTGAGATCTCTCCTCATCACCCGGCAGAGCTGTGTTATGGACAGGTCAGTATTTAACCTGTGAATACAGCCTGGTATGACTGGCGATTTTCAATGAAACCATTTCAACTGTGACGCATGTTTAGGCAAATTAACTGCAGGGCGGACAAAAAGAAAAACTCCCTGGTTACGGTTAAACGCCTTCGGCTGAAGAAAGCCCCACATCCCGATGTTTCATTTCACCGACGCTAGCTAATAATATTACGTTTCTCAGGAAACGCGACTCCTACGACTACCGTGAAGCACCAAACGAATCAGTAAGGACAGAATAAATTACCTGTAGT
This sequence comes from Rhamphochromis longiceps, assembly GCF_057381845.1. Lineage (NCBI taxonomy): Eukaryota > Metazoa > Chordata > Actinopteri > Cichliformes > Cichlidae > Rhamphochromis > Rhamphochromis longiceps. Next base: position 29,630,154 of record NC_140567.1, on the reverse strand, counting down.
TCCGATTTCCATTCATGAGGTCAATGCCCGGTTCACTTCCCGGATCACAGTTGTCAAACGTTTGGGACTCTTCCTCCGTTCAATCCGGTGTCTCCTTCGGCTGTGCACCGCCTCTGCAGCGCTGAGTGGCCGAGGGTCCTGGTCTCTCTGTGTCCTGTCAAAGGAGGGGGGGGGGGCCTCCGGCACGGTCACTTCGCCGGCCGAGGGTCTTCAGAGTCTCCACAAACCGCCGTTTGCACTCGGTCAACGTATCCAATCGGATTTCACTGCCACGGCGAAAGCTGCTGGCTGCTCAACGCGGCGCTGTGGCAGTGAAAACCTGCTAGTTAGCCAAGTTAACTCACTAGCCAGGCTCGAGTGGGGTGGGGGGGGGGGGGTGGGGGGGGGACAGTGGTTTGAGGAGCTGTCAGGATATCATCACAGCGGGGTCACGGAGTCCAAATGAATCCCTACCGATATCTGATCATTAAAAGAGACGTCATAAATTCGTATCTACAGCAAAGCTAATGTCGGGAAAGCAACCCTAATTAGCTAGCTGACTAGCTAGGCTGTCGGAGAGTTGGAATTCTGTCAGACGACGGCTACTTTTCCTGCGTTAAAAACAGCTGCTGATACGGGCCCTTCTCCCGAGGGCCGTACACCCACGACGTCGTCCTCCGTAGTATGCGTTCAGCTGCCAAAAGTAAAGCTGTCAACAGCGCGATGTATGCGCCGATAAGTGTCACGATCTCCAGTCTGGTTGACAGATCAACTCTGCAAAGCTTCGGCAAGCCAGCTAAATATGGTGAAGTTGCCTTTCTGACACCGACAGGAAGAGGTGGGCCCGTGTCACCAGACGTCAGACCGCCAGCTCCGCCCTCACCCAAAGGTAACCCCACCTTTTGAATGAATTACAGTTTGAGACTTAGGAGGTGCATTTTTTTCTTCATCCACCCATGCATTAATATCTAAGAATCATTAGTTAAGGTGGATTTCAGGATGCTATGAGAGTAAGCCTTGATAAATCCCATGACTTACTTTTCAGACAAAGCTGTATTAAACGCACACTAAAATCAAACAAAAAACGCAACAAGAGTAATAAAAAACAATTTTATTTTCTTTAAAAAATAACCCTCCCCAACAGAGTTCCCATACTATCACATACAGAGCCAAAATAATATGCTTCCACGTCCTTTCATTCAAATCTATTGGGAAGTGCTATGACAAGGACTGTTCTTGATCAGTGGCTTCAATATTGCTTAGTCAGACCGTGAGGCTGCGTGGAGGGGGAACGGACTCTCCCGTGTCCACATGATACATTTCCAGGGTGACTGCCATTTCGTCTCCCCCCTTTGCAAGGTGCTTTGTGGCTTCAGTGAGTGAAGAACTGCATCTGGTTTCAGTGGTGTTGGGGAAATGCCCCCAGGTTGATATTTTTCCTTTCTTTCTTTCTTTCTTTCTTTTTTTTAAAACGCAGAATGAGGGGCAGAAGACTGGCCCCGACTGTGAAAAGCCCCTCAACTGCTGGGCCAAAATACATAACAGGTTAATATTATATATTCATATATACAAATCACCGTGGACACAATGAAGGATCAGTAAAACGGTGTACAAAGGCATTTTGATTATGCAAGTTCATAAACATGATTTAAAAATCAAACTCATCTGATCTCTTATCTTTTGATCCCTTTCGACTCAAAAGGGGGTCTGACCATCAGACAAGATTTGAGGCGCTTAAAGGGCAACTGAGGTGGAATTTTGGGACCGTCTCCACAGTGCCCTCTTGAGGATACACTCTGACACTAGTCACAATATTCATAATAATAATGACAAAGGAAAAAAGCAGTCTTTATAACCATTACACAATCGAGGCAAAACGACTGACAGGCAGTGGTGAGCGCGAGGCTCCTACCTCTAAGAAAACCAAAGTAAGGTGGCTCAGAATATCCAGTCATAAAAAATAATTACATGCATTTTTCTTCCATAAATCCAGAAAGTGACTAGATGTAAAGGCAGGGCATGTTAAATAGTCGTGATAGAGGCCCACCCTGTCAAATGTAGCAATCCCCTAACTGTGCTGCCCACGCACACAGAGCACCAATAGGGATTGGCTAACACAACATAGGGGATTGGGGCAGGGGATGCTGCAGGTGTGTTATGCGACGAGTGAGAACAGACGGCAAGGATAAAAGGTGATGGCGGAAAGGTTGATGAGTTTGGCTTAACGTGGGAATGGGGGGAACAAGTGCATTTGATCAGCTATGTCTCTGCATGCTGAGAAGGAGACTGAGAGCGCAGGCATGTGTGTGCTTCTGTTGTAAATGCCTGCAGAGGGGAAGAGCTCTGTGTAAAAGCGGGACAGGCGCAGGATAGGTTGGTACAGTTAGGCAAAGAAAAGCACGGGTGGATGCGTGGAGCGCGCCGCTTGGCGCCATTTCCACTGATACACGTTGGAATGTGCAGACGGATCGGAGCAAGGTCAGTTGCTGAAGGCGACTTCAGCTTTGCAGCACTTAAGTGATCATAGACTATATTTGCCTGCTTTTAACTCTACAGAATAGTGTTGACCTTGCCTATTGCCTTTGTTCTGAAAGCTACGAAAGTGTGGGTGTGAAACGTTCAAATGTAGAGTGTAAAGTCTCGCCAAAGGCTAGTTTCACCATTTTGAAGTAAAATAAAATAAAAGTAAAGTTTAAAAAGTGCCTCGTAAATTCTAAAAGAGCGATGTATAGAGAAATAAAAGATTATCTTCCTGTTTGAGTGCCCCCTTTCCATAGGGTGGCATCACTTTTGGCTGGTTAACAATGCTGGTTTAGGTGCATGGGGTGCAAGTATATTAGATACACACTATGCAAATGGTCCCTCTACTGTTACGCTAAACTTGCCTCTAAAGGCGAAATCTCTAAGGGACTGGCCAACCAGGACAGAGTGTGTGGCAGGACTCCTGTCCTGGATCTACAATATGCTACACCTGCTCTTTCTTTGTCTGCTATAATATAAAGACCAGAGGGCTAGCCTCGCATGTACTAACAAACTCTTTATGTGCAGGACTGGTGGCACCTACATGCTAACACTAAGTGCTAATGTACCATACCCCGGACTCCTCAAGGCTGTTTAAAAAAAACAGTTTTCAAAAACATTAAAAAACATGAATGTAGTTCATGATAACATTAAAATGATACATGTAAGTGTGCGTGCCCAGTACCACCTCTAATGAGGATCCCATCTAACAAGGGGCTTGCAATACTGGCATCCGGCATTTGGATGGGTAGAGGCAGCATCGTGGTGGCAGTTAAAAAAGTTTTTAGGATTTCTTTTCTCCTTTTTATCGCCTAGTTTTCTATTTTTCTCCCATCCGTATTGCATACTTACATACATAGGAGTGTGAAGGTAGCATACAATACAATTACATAATACCCATGATTTAAAAATTCAACTTAAAAAGATCAATAGTCCCGGTAAAGTAAAAATAACAGTAATATTCATAACCTTTTGAGTGCATGAGGCTGCAGAGTCTACCTGTGTTTTACAGGAGAGGGGATTTGTGTTTCTTGGATTTGAGTGACTGATTGCTGTGAAGTATGTGTAGTGGGCAATTGTAGGGAGTAAGGGATGGGGATGAGGTGGTGCCGGTGGGCCGTTTGCCCACTCTGGTAGAAATGAGGTGGGAGGGAACGATGGCGGCGATGGTTGGTGACGCTCAGGCGAAGTACATGGTCCTCAGAGTGTCATGATGAATCTGAACAGCCTTAGCCAACGCCTGGGGATCCCGACCGTTACTCTGACCGGACACATGGCTGCCCTCTCCACTGCAGAGAGACAAGAGGGTGATGAGAGAGCGAGCAAAGATGAGTTACACATTTCATGTCTTGATAAGAATAAAATTGGCAGCAGCAGCAGACCAACAGCCCCACTTGCTGCTGGTCGTAGGAGTTGTCAGTGACAAACTGTAGACAGTATAAAAGATGTATGTAAAAACTGTGATGTCAATCACTGGTTAGCGAAGTCCTGTTATCTTGGTGTTTTGAAACTGAGCATGACTAGGGAGGGATGGACTTGACTGTGAATGACTTGTGATTGACAAATCATTAGCCAGTGCACACACCCTGGATAATCGTTAATTCTGCCTCTAAGAATGGCCATAATTTACAAAATTAACTTCAGTTTGACCTGAAACTACCAACTGTGAAAGTCAAGAAAGTGCTTACTGAGGCCACAGAGGGAGCAAGCTTACCAACCCCCCAACAAACATCAACCAACCAAGAATAAAGACATGCGTAGTCTATCTTTCGTAGCCACACTGACCTGTCATGTTCTTTGTCTACCAGATGGTAGCGGGCACGGAAGGCCACGAGACGAGCATAGTAGGCTGGGGCAGGGATGGAGACTGAGCGGGTACAGCGCACGTAAGTGTGGCACAACTGGTAGGTTAGAATCTGCAACTCATCAGCTGTGAAGCGATTGTCGTCCCATAAGACGTAATAATGAGACGGCCGGCTGGTACCCTGAGGACCGAGGAGAAAAGGGCAATTAAAATAACAATAATTTTTTTGTGTAAAATAACTGCAAGGTTAAAAGAAGTCAAACAGATTTGTTCTTATTATATTATAATAGAGATTTCTATGGAACAATAAAATATCTATTATAAATACCTGTATTCCTGCATGACTACACAGGTAGAAGTCAAACTCGAAGGGATGAGTGATGCTGGTGTCCACTGTAGTCCCTGCAGGAATGTTCCCACTCTTCCCAATCTGTCCAAAGATAACACAAGGAAAAAAAACAGGTAAGCAAGTATGAAAACTTAGTCGGAAACAGAAAAACTGAAGGGAAAACAAAGAAAGTTTACCCTTTCAGATTTATCAGCACAGAAGAGGCGTGTGTGGTGACGTTTCTGCACCACGATGTAGGTGATACCAGGCTGATAGTCCTTTTCCAACTTTATGCACGCATCTCTGATGGCCAGCAGCTCGTAGTGGAGAATCTGTGTGTAACAGTTAGCACTCAGATTAAAACATGTTAAAATGGATTTTGGTGGCATTGTGTCATTAAGATCGCAACGTCCCACCTACCTGAGGCAACTGTCCCTCAGGAACACCGTCTCTGTAGAAAATGATCCTGGTGGGCTTGAAGCGGGTCGACTTGTAGAACTGAATCAGCAGTTCGCGCACCATGTAAGATAAATCTTCAATGATTTCCTGCCTGGGTCTCTGGACGCGCACTGTGGCACAGTATCTGCTGGGATGGGCATCCATACTGCCTACCACCTATTAGAGGGAGCAGGAAACATTGAAAAAGGAATTTAACATGATACTGTGTGGATCACTGATTTCACTCTTAATATGACTTGCAACAAACGAGCATTAGGTTATTGAGCCCCTTGACTAAAGTCATCTCTCAAATAAATACACCTTTTGTCACTGAACATTCTTCATGACTTTTTACTTTATGAAAATCTGTGCAGTAGTTGAAGTATTGATTCACAGACATGAGTCATTTTTTGTCGTGTGCATATTTGAGCATTAGCATCCCCTAAAGGCTGCAGCTGGGAAGTGTGCGAGGCTCAACGTCAACCTTTTATTTTCCTTCCCTCAAATCCTTACACGATACCACAATGACCATTTCTCACCAGTTTTCTTCTCAGCTCGTACTGTTAACGCAGACCTGCTTTCCTCTCCTGTCCTCGTGACTCAATTATTCGTCATAATTGCTAGGCAACAACACAGCCAACCATAGGCGAGCTGAGGTCAAGGGCGGACGAGAGCTGACGTCATTTCCTTTTGAATGTGAGTCAGTGATGAGCCATTTGTTTCCCTTTATACCTCACTAATTCCTCTCGCACTCCTCCTTTTTTCTCTTCACTCGGCCTCGTGTGCTGTGCGTCAAAGTCCAAACAAAGCGTCATATCGGCGCTATGTGCTTTTGATGAAATGGGCTGTGCATACAGGTGGAGTTTGAAGCAAACGGTACTATGAGAGAACCATTGAATGAAACCCTGCATCACCATAGCCCTATCAAACAGCCAAAACATAACTGAATAAGCCTGTTTGTGTCACAGCCATCTCAACGTGTTCATCTGTTAAAGATCAAAAACAGCAGTCGGCTGAAATCCAGAAAATAAAAAATGAAATTTGAGAACAGAGCATGTGCACGCTTATTTCATTACACCACTTTATAGCACTCACATCGCTCATTATAGAAAAATAGGGTTACTTTAAACACCTAGTTTTGTTACCTAAGCATTGCACCTATGGCAGCTGATGCACCATCTGGACTTCCTTTTTTAACATTGCAAATCCCCGCTGACTGAGTTACACTTCTGACACATCGAGCAAACATGAGAAAAAGTACCTCGAAGCCCGCTGCTGTTGCATATTGTTTCAATAAAAACTTTTTTTCAACCCACAAACCGTGAGAACATGTGCCTGAAAAGACTTGACTTTACTAAAGCCACAAAACAAACCTCAGAAGGGCTCCTCAAATTAAATTACAATATAGTGAAATGTTATTACAGATTTTCTTTTGTCCAATGATGTAAAAACTAGTTAGCTTTAAGCTCTTCTATTCTGAACCTACTACCTAATGTTGAGGTATTCTTCTCTTACCAGCATTAATGAGCACAGTGGCCATCGAGTCCCACTGTCACCAAGCAACCACAAACGTGCGTTTTTTTTTCCCTGTGGCATCTCGGGGTCATTTGCATTATTTACATGCCCTTGCTATTTTTGATTTGCCTAAAAAAAAGGAGTGTCGAAGCCAACAAAGCAGCTGGATTGCCATCACATCCCAGAGAAACATTTTTACATTTTTTTATGACTTTTAGCTACTAGAGTACTTAGCAACTACTGTACAGTCAATATATATGGTACAAGGTAACCAGTGGCTTTAAGAATAATAAAGACCAAGTATAAATCCATTTGTTATCTAAAGGTCTTTGTCCTTAAATGCAGGTATATAGTGTTAATTAATGCCAATTAATTCTGTGTATGACTTTGACTTGTTGCTACATCTACACCAAATGACAACCAATGCTATAGTTTAAACCTAGAACATTTCTTATCGACTTAATTAGAAAGTCTATTTTTTCTCCAAACAAAAACTAGTGCTTCATTATACTTATTCACATTTTTAAATAACTCAAATGTCTTTTCATCAAGTAAACAACTTTAGCCAGTAACAATGAAAAAGGCTGTTCACAAGTTACCAGAGCCAAAAGCACACCAGTATTGCCCACCCATGGGTTTAACCTGCACGCCTAGATTTGAAAAGTGGCCAGGCTTTGTGACACACCGTGGTTGCACATTCCCTTCCTTTTCCTGAGATTGTATTTAAAATCATCTAGTGTCGTTTATGAAGGCGTAATCTCCGAGACTTACAGCAGTAATGGAGGGCTTCTTGCCATCTCCAGCCGGGGGGTGTGTGACATCTGCTCCCAGGAAGATAACCGGCTGCTGAAACACTGCTGACCTGAGACAGCAAATGGAGGAGGTGATGCAAATTACACAGACTCATAAAGGCAGTGAAGGGCTGCTGTTGGTGAGTCATATTACTGAAACGTATTCAAACGATCACCATGTCATCCAGCAGGATTTTGATAGAAAACTCAAGTCTACTACCACTGTCAGCGCTTTACACCTATGTGTCAGCATCACTCATCACCTAACTCAAGATACTATAAATATGTGCAACTAATTAAAAACGGGTCAAACAGAAGCTCACCGTTGGTGAGGCACCAGGATATTGTTGATCCCTCCCAGCTTCACATTGATTTTGAGGCAGAGGTTGGACAGAGTCTGCGGCGACGTCTTCACCACATTCTTAACCTGGACACATTGCGTGGCCATGCCGAGGAGGGTGTCACCCACACGCTTTACCTCCGCTAAAGGAAAAAGTTTGGAAATTACTCACACGACAAAACAAAAACAAAACGTGATTCTAGTTTATTGGGAGCTTTTTAATACTCCCATTTGACCAAATGCTTCAGGAGTTTTTTGACTACTTTGAGCAACAGTATTTCATTTGTTTTGAGAAAATTATGGCAAACCACATGTATCAAATACAAGTTACCATAGACAGGAGTTTTTCCTGGCAGGATGACGATGATGAGCTGAAGTCCAGAGTATGTGTTTTTCAGGTGTCTGAACATGGGCTCCACGCTGTCCGCTCCCTGGGCATATTTACAGAAGCATGGCTGGCCCTGAATTGGCATCCCAGCATCCTTTGAGATTTTACGAAGCTGGTCTGTGAAGTTCCTGAAATGAACAAACAGATGAGCGTATAAAGCATCTCCGAGATAACGTTTTTAACTTATTATTTTCTGTCTTTGGGATATTACATATAGGAGGAATAAACAACATAAGAGAAGGATTGTTTTTCTTCTGTGCAAAAGCTCATTTAAAAATAACTAACCTTATGAAAGAAACAGCCATGAGCAGAAATTATTTAATCCCCCTCCCCTTCGACAAAATCATCTGCTTGTGCTCATTAGTACTTACTTGAGCACCTCTTCTCTGCACTGTTTCTGGGGGGCAAAGCAGGCAATAGCCCACACTTTGATCTCAATGCCATTATAAAACTGCTTCCCTCTCATGTCCCACACTCCCTGGTTGGGTGTAGCTATGGCACGGTTCTGTAAAAAAGAAAGGACCGGGAGAGACAGTTTAAGCCAAATCAGGTCACATTTATAGCAAAAGTACAGAGAGATGACAAATTAAAGCAAAAACAGAGTTTCCAAGGTCAAGAGCTTAGTGTGTCTACTAACAAACTAACAGTCAGTTACAGAAATTCACTCATTTTCCTCAGTCTGTGATCGACATGTCAAAACGAGTCTCTTCCTGTGTGAGCGCCACTTGAAGCATGACTGGAGATAAAGGATACTATTCTTCCAAAAGTGGAAAGCCCTGTCTCAGAAATTCTCAAAATCCTGCATCGGTATTCAGTTGGGAAATGGGATATGATCCACATAGACTAATAAACATCAAATAATTCAATCACTCCTTGTGCTCTACCCATCTACCCTATAATCATCAAAGAGATCACTCTAATCTGCGCCTCTTTATAGGATAAAAGCGATCACTCTTTGTATTGATTTGCAGTAAACCCTTCATCCAAACCATATAAGCAAATCACACAGAGATCACAAAAGAGCCACCACATGCCCTCACCAAAGGAGTCAAGCTTTCAAACTTGTCTTTTAATCTGTCAACACTCTGCTCTGTGTGAAACACACACAACTAAATGGCTGCATTCTTGACAACATAAAAGTCGATATGTTCAGGTTGACGAATGAACCGTGCCTTACCCGTCCTCCGTACTGCAGAATAGGGGCTGGCAATACTCTGCCCATCACCTCGGCCATGTCATCCTTCACCTTGATCCCAAACTCCTGAATGTACGGGTCCAGGTTGAAGTTGGCATTCTTCATCTGTAGAGAGTAAAGGACTTGTATTATATCTCACCGTCTCCACCTTGTACTATAAATCAGTCATTTCAAAATGATGCACGGCCTCCATCAAACACTTCCCTCTGCAACTCACCAGTCTGCTGATCTCTTCTTGCCTGTCCGGTGCGGAGCGAGCTGTGGCTTTAATCATAGTTGAGGTCTGATTATCTGTCAGTTTCTTGATGCATCGTTGACCGGCTACAATATTACACACCTGGAATGAATACATTCAGTCATTAATGTGTAAACATTGGCTGTCCCAATGAAAGAAGGTTTTTAGTCTGTGTGCATGGTTGTGTTATCTTTTAATACCCTCTATGTCGATATATATATCGATACACCTCAGACGGCCAAGCTATTTAAGGGCCTAAAATGATAGGCCATTTAACGTAATGTGAAAGCTTTACATTTTATACAGTAACACTTTTTTATGTCTCCAGTTGCGTTTATGATCCATCTACTGTTTTCTTTATCGAAGACAGATACCATTGTTATACAAAAAGGAGCTCGTGTCCATTAATGACCCATGACCTGTTTGCCTTGCTACTCTGGGCATTAAGTAAATGCCTCAAGGCCTCTGCAGCAGTAAATCTTACTACTTCAGCAGAACTAGCCGTGGTCTATTGCCAAATGTGACATTTTATTGATTAGAAGTGCAAAATTACAATAAAATCAAGCCCACATTAATAGTAAAAAACACACATCTATTTCAAGACTCAAAGATGATCCCACTCAGTCACTTGAAGGTTAAATGAAGGTATGTCGGCAGATTTTTGAGTACATAAACATAACATGTATTCTGATATTGATGTATTTGCCAATATTCTTTACATATGTACACGTGGGCAGTTTGTTGGGATTCTATTAAAAACCCCAATAAAAAAGTTTTGGAGGAATACCAGTTATTAATACACACAAATACAGACAGAGACATGATGAGCTAGTGTTGATAAACCGATATTCTGGTCATCCTCTACTTTAAATGGTAAACTTTTGGCATCATAGTTGAAACATCACTGAACACTTCCTCACCTCCAGAGGCAGGTAGGTGTGTTTCTGCTCCTGCCCCACCTGTAGACAGGGTAGGTGGGGGTATTTGAGCTGCAAGTTGTACTTCTGCTTGAAGTACTGAGCCACTGTACATTCTACTGTCTGCCCGCTTTCAAGCTGAAGGGGAAACCTGGTACAGAAAAAATGAGAACATGAGCATCATGTCAGTGTCATCACCCGATCGCTCTTCATTTGCAGGTTTTGTCTGTTTCTGTCTGTTATTTCTGACCAAACCTGAAAAGGTGCACTCACTGTCAAAAACAGTAAGAGATTTCCCATTTAAGCTACTTGATTACGTTCATAATAAACAGAGGAAAGAATAGCAGGTTTTTCTTATTCTAAAGAAAAACACTCCTCTTTCAAACATGATTAAAAATCATTATTTCAGCATTAAAAAAATGTTTCAACGAAATACTAGAAATACATGTTTATGCATAAGGAGGGACTTTTTTACCATTATCATAGAGCATTTCTACAATAGGAACTTTACAGATGAACAAGAACCTTCTGTAAACCTGGAAGGAACATTTACCTACATTTAAGCTAAAGAACTAAGATTAATTTAGCTCCTCTAGAACCGTTTTAATTGCTTTCCAAACAAGCAAGGACAAATTTTGGTGATTGGTCCAACATGTGATTGCTGCATTTGTACAACTTCAGCAAAATTAAGCAAAAGTACTTTCTTCCAGTGACATCAATATAAGGATGAATACCTAATATTTTCTAATGTATTACTCTAATAGGATAAAATAAAATAGCAAGACGCTGTCAAGTTGGGAAATAAATTTGTGTATTTTTTATGCCAAAAACAAAAGCAAAGTCTTACGTTTGGTGGCTGGCAGGACGTCTGGTAACATTGCATACACGATACTTTCTTTTCATTTGGCCACAATGGGTCACCTCCACCTTCAGGCCTGCCGACAGTAAGCGGGGCAACACAAATATTAAATAAAAGTGTCGGAAAGGAAGAGCTTAATGTGTGACCTGCTGTGATGAATTGCTTGGAGATGGTGGCACTGCCAACAAAGATAGGAGGCCGAGCCGAAGGTGGCAGATGTTAAGATTTTATCTGGGAGTGACCAGGAATGATAGAATTACAAATGAGTACATCAGAAGGACAGCTCATGTTAAGCAGTTTGATGAAAAAAGGCTGAGAGGAAAGACTGAGATGGCTTGGACATGTGCAGAAGAGGGATGGATTTACTGAGACAAGAGTGTTGAAGATGGAGCTGCAGGGAAGGAGGACATTCAGAGGGTTGGTGAGATGGAGGTTGGAAGAAGAAGAGGAAGACAACCAAGATACACAGAAGAGCATCTTTGAATGTCAAAGCATGAAGCAGATGGCCTGTAATGGGCTGATATAGTAGATGGGCCTGGTTTCTTGTTCTTAGCTACTCCTGTCAGTTAAGAACAGGAAAACGAGGCGACAGTTCATACAGGGTCACCAACATTGGACAGACAATAGAAGACTGCAAAAACATTGCCTCGTCTAATGAGCTTTAACAACATTGTCAGCAACATTTAGATAGATGTCAAATTCTGATTTGACATAAACAACATGTAAACATGGATCTATCCTGCCTTTATCAACGATTCAGGCTGGTGTAATGGTGTGGGGAATATTTTAGCACAATTTGGTCCTTTAGTACTAAATTGTGCTAAATTTAGTCTCCTTGAACATTTTACTGACCATGTCCATCTCTGTATGACCACAGTGTACCCATCTGCTTGTGTGTATTCAGCAAGTCTATACTTCAAATGCATAGAAGTATCAAAGTACTTTCTAGAGTGTGAATGTGTGTGTGAATGGGTGGGTGACTGGATGTGTAAAGCGCTTTGGGGTCTTTAGGGACTAGTAAAAGCGCTATTCAAATACAGGCCATTTACCATTTACTTTCATTATTTCTTCGGAAGGTACTTCCACACTTTTCAGTAGCCCACCTTTAATTTCCTTGGTGAAGCGGACCCTTTGTGAGTCAGTGAGGGTTTTGGGTTGCTCATCAATGTTGCGAATGTCCAAAACCTCACACATGAACTCAATTACAGGCTGGGCTTTGTAGAAAGCCGTGGCAGACACTAGAGGGAGACAGAGAGCAGAAATAAGTCAGAAGAAAGTACCAAAAAACAGGTTCTTATTAAAATCTGTAACTTTCAGAAGACTGCCACTTTTTCTTCACAGCTAAATGAGTGTTACAAACAGCCATAGAAACAAAAGCAGCAGTGTAAATTTATAACTTAACTTTTGTAAGATACTCATGGCTCATCTTTTCTCACAGAACAAGTTTTTCTTTTCAAAATACCCCCCCACCCTCCATGTTTCTGCCTAGTCACACAATGTCAGTAAAACCCACTGAGATCACTGGCTGACTACACACTCTGGTGAGCCTGTGTTCAGTGACTCACCATCAATGTTAAGCATCATCTTCCACATGGCGGGACGCACTGATTGGTGGAAGCCAAACCAAACTTCCCTTCCCCCACCAAGTGGGTGGTAGTATCCTTCAGGTGGGGAGAAAAATGATCGGCCCACTGGTGTGTACCTAATCAGAAGGGGTGAAGAGGTGGAAATCAATGTTCTGATTCAGGGCACGACCGCAGCATGAGTTCATGTCTAGTGATGTGGATGTTTCAGAACAGGTCACCTCAAGAAAAGCAGAAAACTTGCAACACCCAAACAAGAGGTTTAAGGAAAAAGGCTATTTTTCTTTGGATACTATATCTCTGATCTAATATCTGTGGCTTCATGACTTCCTTTTGAGCACTTTCAGGTTAAGTCTTCAAGCCAGTTATCATTATTACTTTGCTTAGCATTGTTCAGTGGACACTTTCACACAGGTGTCAACTAACACATGTCTTTTATTTAGTAATTCTGATGCCTGGAGCGATGATGATCTGATGCTTGTGGAGGGAAGGACTCAGTAAGCACCGCTAAGCTGTAAAGTTAGAATATCACAAAAAAATAATGTGAAAAAAACCCCTGTAATTTTACTAAATGTTTTCAGGATGCACAAAACTCTTAGAAATAGCTGATTATCTGTGTGAACAGACTGTTTGACAGACTGTAAATACTGGTGTGTGTTGTTATGAACCTATAAGAGAAACTTTGATATACTCGACCTCATAGAGGCCAGGTGACGCATGGCCACATCCAGGGCTTGAACTGAGTCAAGGGGGACCTGCAGTCGGCCACTGACTAGAGTCTCCTGCAGCAGGCGCCATGACACCTTGGCCAGCCAACGGATGGACACCTTGAAGATTCGATCCTTTCCCTCGCCAGGAATCGTCACCTCAAAATCTACCTGAGAGAGAGAGAGAGAGCAAAAGGTAAAGAACAAATGAAATAAAGACACACCTGTAGCAACAAAATGAAATCCTCAAGCTCTGCAGTAAACTGTAGCCCTTTTCAGGTACTGCAGAATATATTATTGGAAGCTGACATTTCACTAACCCTGCGCTTGTATGGTTTACATTTCTTTGCATAGTTTTTGCATGTCTCCATACCTGTAGGTGTGACTGTATGTTGTATGTTGTATGTAAGTTTACTTTCTAGGCAATAGCTGGAGACACAATTCCTCACACCTGTATGGAAAGTATAAAAATATACAAAGCAGTTTGGTAGCTGGGCTGTCTGTATCCAGAAGTGCAAAATCCTAAATTTCTCTAAATAACACATTACAGTGTTAAAAAGTGAGTGAAAAAAATGCTGGACTATGTTTGGGGAAGGAGCAGTGACTTCCTGTCTTATTACCACAGACGAGATCCAGAGATGCTTTTGGAAAGATGTTTTTCTAATTGCCCGTCAGGGGCAGTCAGGTGATCTGACCCTATTCTTTACACATCAGATATCTTCTAATTCATTTACTTAAGGCAACCAAGCACATTTCCTAATCAAATAGATCCTTTAAGTATAGAAAATAACATGACTAATTACAACAAATACACACATATTAAATGCTTTGCTGTTTTATAGAAACTTTTAACCTCTCAGGTAATCAAGCCAGGGTCATGCCCACGGACAGATGAGGAGGAATCGAACCACTAACCCTGCTATTAGTGGACAACCTATCCTGCTTTACCACGGCATCTTTTTACCGTCATTCAAATATTTGCTTTCCTGTTAAAAAACTCAATATATCACAGCTGAACAGGGCTTAGGAGAGACTTCACTGAGTGACTGTGTAACACAAAAAAACACTCCAAACATTTACCTTCTCACTCCCAATAGGAAGTGCTAGCACTGTGTAGATGTTCTTCTTGCCATCGTACACCGGCTTCCTGTCACCAAAGAGCTGGGGCTTGAAGTGCTGCACCATGTACTCCACCACCTCTCTGTAAGCAGCAACACATGCAAACATGACATGAGATTAATGTGCAATAAAGCCAGAGCAAATCCCCCTCTGCCAGTTAAACCTCTTCCCTCATCAGGATGCTGCTTTTGTCACGAGGAGGTGCAGTTATTGAGATATTGATATAGAGTAGGCAGGATACAGCTGGTGAGTTCAATATCTGGTGGTCACAGGGGGAGAAGCAAGGACAAAGAGCATGGGTGCAGGTGGTGGTGGGGGGGCTATCTTTGAATGCATGGTGCCTTGACCTTCACTCAAGTGTGGGGGATGAGGAGGTCTTTCTAAAAGGAAAGGTCGAAGGGCTTGACCCTTGCATGCCTTCTTGGACCCTTTGTGTTTGAGCTCCATTTCCTTCTGATTCTAAAAGATCCTCTCTTAATATCAGAGGAGATGGTACTAGAACACTCAGTGCTCAGGGATCCTCATTTAGAGTTTGGATTTTCTGAGGATCTACCACTAATAAAAAAAAATACCAATTTGCTTCATTTATTTCTGTTTATGGCCATGACCTTGTTAAATTGAAGGACAACAAAGCTCAAGGGCTCTCTTTCCGGGTTCCGCAGACGGCCTGTGCTGAGGATTTTAACAAAATTTCATTTGTGTAATCAAACATTTTATGAGGGTACTATTATGTTTTAGCAGACAGAAGTAAAAACTATCAATGTATTTTAGGTTTGAGATCACCAAAGTTCCTATTAGGAGACATACAAAATTAATTCATATGTATGAGACTGTACTTAGGTGAACCTTTGATGCTTTTTCTTATTTTTCTGTCATATGTATTGTTAGTGTAGTGGCTGATCATATTAATCGTGGCTAAAGTTTCAAATAATACATTTGGTGTATGTAATTATGAGTCAAAAGCAAAGATTTGAGGCTGCTCTAAATATTCAATTCAGTGGGGGTTTTTTCTAGTCTGGGCACCGTGTGACATCAGTGAGAGGGGATATCTTAATATGGTCATGTCCGGCACACAGCTGTGGCTGTGATCAAAGAAGCCCCACCCACCTGCTGCAAGGGGCCTGCCAATCAAAAGAAAGGTGGCTTAAAGGGATGGAGGCCTTAAAAGGAGAGTTGCAAAAATATTTTTTTCTCAGTCAGATAGATGGAGGCTTATTATGAGGAAAACATGGTGACTCAGTGGTTAGTGTTACCCTGCAGAGGCGTTTAGCTTCACAACCCAGGAAAGACTCCTGCATGTGGAGTGTTTCCAGTCTGACAACATAAGTAAGTCACCGCTAAATAGTGAACTTCATAAACTGAGTTAGTACCAAATAACTCAAACCTTTACCAAAATCATTTTCTTTTATTTTGTAGTTGCTGGGATCTGTGCAGTGGCTCGCTGAGACCCATGGGTAACACCTGGGTTGATTGCTCACCTGTGTACGTTTATCGCCCTGACAAGTCAACCACTCTTCCTTATCCGGGTCATTAATTTTTTTTGGTCAACTTAGAAGGCTACATATTTAACTATTTGTTCTTATGTATATTTATTTTTTGTGTAGGTCATATCTCCTCTCTTTGAGGAACAAGGTAAAGACCTAGCAGAAGACGGCTGCAGAGTTTATAGAGAATCACAATTCTCTTAGGAGCCAAAAATTGGATTGGACAGGGTTTTTTTTCCCCCATCATATACCTGCTGACTGGTAATGCTAGAGGTGCCAGTTTTCATATAAATGTTGATGATTCATCTGACTATAAAAAGTGGAAGAACAGCTCTATCTGATTGGAGATGGGAACAATTGGTTTATCCCTGTAGCTTCTGCTTATCTGCCAGTCCTCCCATGATTTCTTGAAACTACTACAAAGCTTTATTGTTGCTGTGAAAGGTGCTAGTTACATGTACAAATGGGCATTTTCAAGCTCTCTGTACCTTGCATTTCTGTAATGCAGACTTGCATGCACAACCCAGGAAGTCTAGTAATCCATGTATTCATCATTGGTAGGAGAAAGTGAAAGTCCTTTTTATGAAGCTTCTAGCACTGAACTTTACTCCCTTTTCCTGTCTTTATGTTGCTGAAATGCTTCACTCAAACTTCTCCTAATTCTATCATTCATTTTAAATGCTAACAGTATAGTGCTTTATGATCACTAACTAGACAAGATGAAAGGCACGAGTGTAGAGATGACTTGGTGAAGTCTGCCACACAACCATTCTAGTTCAAAGTTCAACACACCTCTGAAAACAACAACAACAATGCTGTCACAGTTTAACACAGAAAACCTTTTATAGAGTGGGTGTGTGATGGCTGCATGTGAAGCCACATGAATTCACGCACCAGTACTTGGACAACATATTTTACATGTGATATGCATTGAAATACAAACAGATAAATGATGACACAATCTTTGATTTTGCATAACTTCTGTTTATTTAGACTTTGTTGAAGCTATGTTGATTTCCCCTTTGGGGTTATGGTAGGAAAGGCACCTGGTGTTAAATCAAACATACCTGTGACTTCAGCACTCCTAAATACAGGAAGTGCAACCTGGAACGTGCAATGTCCCAACGTCCCTGTTCTCTAAGCTGGTATAATCAGTCAGCATACAAGTTTCCCTTTGTCAAGTCAGTGCAGTTGGGCTTTGCTTTTATTTAGTTGGTTTGATGTTATGTTTGTTACTTTCTGATCACAAGTAGCTTAGTACTCCACAGGTGACCTCTTTAGAGGCTGATGTAACAATGGAGTGAATTTGTTTTTCAGTCTAGAAATTGTTGGCATTTACAGCCATATATTTGATTGAGGCTTTAAACCAGCCCCTGATGTATGACTCCACATATAAGACAACTGTGGAAAGTGAAGGTCAATCCCATCTTGTTGACAGCCAGCACAAAGTCAGACAGATGACACCATCTGAGGATGGTATAAAAAGCAGAGATCGCTATGCAACGTGAACCCCCCCCCCCAAAAAAACAGGCCTTTGTGAAAAGAATGAAGTCACCTGGATCAAACATAATGAAACATATGTATACTGTGACATTTTTCTTTGCAGAGACAAGACAGACCGTTCACAGGAAGCAGCTCTTTGCTGAGCCATGGAAAGTTTGCAAGGTAGAAAGAGCACACTTCTCTCCTCAACTTTGAAATATATATATTTTTTATGTACACTTTATTTCTTGGATTAAAGTAATGAATGTGACAAATCACATTAGTTTTGTTATAACTAAAAACAGGGCCAGTAAAAACATGGACAGGGACTACAGGTTTCATGAAAAATACTAAAGCATACAAATACTTTGTAAGTAAACTAAGTTACTCCAATTTAAATAGGTGTTATACAGGTGATATTCTTCCAATGTTTGCATCAATCATTTGGCTTTAAGCTGCATCAGGAGGCACAACATTCAGCTCAAGCAAGTTGGTTTCAGTTTTGATTCAACCATCTGTCCAGTCACCAGCAGGTAAAGAAGGTAAAGCTACTGCAGGAAGGAAAATTGTCTTCTGCCTAATATAAAACTGAAACCCATCCAGGGAAGACGGTAAATTATATATTTTACTCAGTTTTACACAGATGCATTACTTTTTGTGCTCTTCATGTTCCTCAGAGTTGTAGTTAAAATGACTTACATAGCAGCACAACCTCCTGTTAATGTATGTGCTGTCAGTTATATAAATATCTGACACATGCAAACAGGTACAATTTTTTTTTAACTTGATATCTATTTATATGCACCACAACTCCATACTGATTTTTCTCACATAAGGTGATGTTAAAATTAAAAGAGCGTTGCTTTGGCAACACTTTATTATTTTTCCAATACAAGAACCCCAAATTAATCATCGTAAATAGATGTTGCAAAGAAATACATTTTTCATGCTTCAAGTAGCTGTTATCGCTGCCTCTTCAAAGACAACACACACATTACTGGTTGGTGGCTGTTGGGCTTTCATTATCCAATTACCACACAGGAGGCAATTCAGCTACTTGATGACTTCTTCAATGCAAACCCACTGTTACAAATTAGTAACTTTGTTATTTGCTTATAACAAATGAGAACTGACAAGTGCTGATCTTTTCCATTAATGTGAGACATCAAAGAAAAGAAATGCAGAGAAATATTGTGACTGAAATATGTTACCTGTTGACTCGTCGTGGGCACTTGTCAGGCTTAATGTCCACCTCATAGTGATAAACATCCATCTTTGGGATCTCCACTTCGAAGTAGTTGGCCAGCAGCCTGATGGGCTTGCCCACGGTACCCATGCCTGGCCGGCGAGGGGCATGGAACACCTGCTGCAGGGGTGGGGGGAAGACCCCCATGGGCACTGGACAGATACAACATAGGCAGCCACAGACAAAGACAGGTAACAGGGAAAAATGTGGTTCAGAGCAAAAAGGGTTTGAAGTTGGAAAAGTGCACAAATACAAAGCAACACACAGGAAAAAACCAAAGGTAAAGCAAAGAATCAACGGTTGTGAGGGGGTGGCAAAGGAAGCAGTGGTGAACAGCAGAGGACAGGGCAAGGAGGGCATGAGCCAGGAAGGAAGCGTAGGCAGGGGAAAGGAGAACACCACAAGAGTCACTCGCAGGGACAGGAAGGCCGGTAGAGGGAAGATAGTTAAAAAAAATAAACAAGGAAGATATTAAAAGGCAGATTGTGCATTTGGGGGCAGCAAAGAAAGAGACACAGAAGTATGTACAGCAAGGTGTGATCGAACATTAACAACAGTAAGAGCAGCCACATGAGGTCATATATGGGGTGTGGGTGGGGGGGTTAAGAGAAAAGGGAATAGGGAGAAAGGGAGAAAAACATGAATAAATTAGTAAATATTTCCTTAAGTAAAAGAAAATATGATTAATTTTAATTTAATTTTGCTGTTCACCAGTTATCACGAAATCACGTTGTCTGATCACATGGTTACCATGCAAATTATGAACTATGATAATCAATTAGATGGATCAGAGTCATCCAGCTTCTTTATGTTTAAGATTTTTTTTAGCTGAATTCTGTATTGTAAAAATCTGTATTTTGGGGGTTTGGGTTCGTCTAAATTTTTCAGAAGCATCCCTGTGAACTAGGGCTGCCACGATTTGTCGACTAGTCACGATTACGTCGACTATCAAAATCGTCGACGACTGATTTAATAGTCGACGCGTCGTTTGAAGCTTTGTAAGATCCCAAAAGACGCAGGAATAAGTAGCAGGATTTAAGAGTGTAATAACGGACTGAAACAGAAGATGGCAGCACTGCATGTACAAGGATGCCAGCTGCCGTTAAACCCCGAAGAAGAAGAAGAAGAAGAAGAAGAAGAAGAAGCAGAAGCAGCTGTGTCCCAGAATTCATAGCGCGGCCCAGCTCAGTTTCCAACAATGGCGGCAGCTAGTTAGTTTTAATACTCTTATTATTCTTTCTGGGTCACAAAATAAACGTTTAACATATTTTCAGCCGAGAATGTAGCTGTGTAAACCTCAAATATCGGCTCAGTTTATCAGGACACCACATATTTTCAAAAGCGCTCCGACGTTTTCGGAGACGTCTGTTACCCACTAGCTCGATAGCTAGCCGGGGGCTAGGTCACTAGCGCGGTGAGAACACCGGACTCCCGGCAAATTGTTTTCAAACCCACCGCCGTCTTTCGCTACTCAGGTTAAATATATATGAGTCACTTAGATAAATTAAAAATGTTGTTGTTTGGCTTTTTTTTTTTTTTTTTTTAGTATTTTATTTGTTCCTGAGTAAATCGGTTTGGCTGAGATTAAAGTTATAGTTTTTACACAGCTGAATAAACGTCAAGCAGACAGCTGATTATCAGAAGTGTGAGATGCTGGAGAATATACTCCGTTGTCCTGTTATATTTTAGATAGCAAGGAGTTTATTAAACTTCACCGAAACAATCTGCAAATTTCATTAAAATTGAATAAACTATCATCTGGTCTTTATTTTTAGTTAGCACCTTAAAAGCTTAAAGCTGTAAGCTAATGATAGTTATATAAGAGCAGATGCTGCTGGTGCAATAAGCTGTAGTTTTACGTCCAGTGGATGATGATCTGATTAGTCGACTAATCGCATAAATAATCGGTGACTAGTCGACTATCAAAATAATCGTTTGTGGCAGCCCTACTGTGAACACACATTTGATGCTATATGCATATCATTTAATAAAAGTACTAAATTGGGGGAAAAAGAGATTAATTATGTGACTAAAATGATTAGTGTAGCAAGGGGGAAATAAACAGCAGCTATTTTGAGAATCAATGATTTTAGACATTCTGCAAGAAAAAAAAATAGTGAAAAATGTCAATTATTCTTAGCTTCCAGTTTTCTATTTGCATATTTTATCTGCTTCTTCTTCTATAATAAGAGAATAAAAGAAATTTCTATAAGCATGTCTGTCTGTTCTTCACTCACTACATCTACTACACACATAGATCACATTTATTAACATCAGTTACACACTACCCAGGAGGGCACTGCACTTATAGTAAGATTTGAACCAATACACCCAGCATCTTAATGGTCGTGGGTTTTACTTTCAAAATAAAACTACTGCCTGTGTGCAAGAGACACTTCACATGTCCAGTTTCCTTTCGAGTTGGTTAAGTTTAGCTCCAGCTTGTATATTCTAGGCCTGAAGCAGTCTTTTTAACAGTATACATTATGCCCATACTAGTTTCAAAGTTAAAGTCTCATCAAGTCAGGAGGTCTAACATAGAGGGGGTCCTAAACTGGGTGCTTGCTGTGACTCCTGCCTGAGAGGGGCCCACTGCCCTTTTGGTGAAGGAGGGCTGTTCTCTGGGGACCCAGAGGTTAACTCTGGGTCCCCAGAGAACAGCCCTCCTTCACCAAAACAAAGACCCCAGCTGCCCTGCGCCTCCATCTCGCAGACACAAATTCACGGGTGTACGACAGAGGGAGCGCCCTTGCTACGATGAACACACTCATACACACAAACACAGGGGGCCCCCCTGTACATTCCCAGCCTCACCATGGAGACACCAAGGCAACACAGTATTGTCATGGATATCAGGGGACCCGTGTATGTGTATGGCTGTTGGAGGAGATGAGAAGAGGCAGGGTGCTGCTGTGGTCATGCTGAAGAGACCTTGGCCTTTGTGGTCCTGAACTGAGCATGTTCCCACATCATGGCAAGGCGTCGGCATCCTCAACTGGAAAAGCTCTGCTTTAAATAGCCACTCCATCACATGTTCACTATTCAGAACATGCTAAAGGAATCGGAAGAGTAATGGCCATAAAACACTGTTTTCTCTTCTTAGCGGGTATATGACAGATTAAAGTAAAAATCATTGTATCTTAGACCATCAGAACTTTTATACATCACTGGATTGGTTTAACAAGATTAGTGAAGGGATTAGACGTCTTTCATTCAAAATATATTCCCTTTAATGATTGTGGTGGAGCAATGTCTAACACTTCAAACACAGGTCTGACGTAGGTGTTCAATTTGGGGTTCAGTGAGATCTGGTGACTGCAAGTAAAAAATCTCAGGATATGATTCACATCAGTTTTACACTAAACTATCCAGTGAGCCCTTGTGCTCTACGGAAGGTAGGTACTGTCATCCTGGAAGAGATCACTGTCGTCAAGACAGTGATTAACAGATTAAGATGATATCTTAGAAGAAATCAATATTGATTTTCAATGTCTCACAAACCATGCCAGCAGCACAACTGTACCACGTAATATCCTCAGTGTAGGGGGTCAAGTATTCTGGTTTTTCCTTTAATCTGTCACCTATCCGTGTGTGTGTGTGTGTGTGTGTGTGTGTGTGTGTGTGTGTTCATATGAATATCAAAGTGTAGAATCACAAGTCCCTAAAACACATCTGACAAGCACTGTAAACACAGACACCAGACATGTGGTGCCCGCACGTACTTTATGTGCAAGAAAGCATGTACGCGTGTGAATGCGTGAGTGTCTATACCATGTTTTGATTGTTGCGCACGCACACACAATGACACACACTTCGCCCTCGTGCCAGTGAAGGCAGATGGTGAGAAGCGGAGCCAGCCCTCTCACATATCCCAACACAATAGCAGTCTTTCCCGGGCGGTAAGACTTAAAGCGGAGCTTTGGCGCTGCATCACAACATGAAGACACTCGCTACTTGAATCCTTTACAATGACGTAATACGCAATAACATCAAGTCACATGGGAATGACTATTTTAAAGTCATACCTGGGATAACACGTTGTTGTGTGTTTCGTTTTGGCTTCCTTTGCGGGACAACAAATAAAACAAATAAAGGATCTCAATGTGAACTTTTTAAACAACTACACATTAAGTTTGCTGGTAATGGCAAAGATGTGTGGCTGGTGATGCTATACAAATACACACAAAAAAAGTTAAAAAAACTAGAGAACAATTAGGCTCCAAAAATACAAGATACTGGCTTATAAGCTAAATTATAAGCCAAGTACACAAATTACAAGAAAGATTCATTTAGGCATCACTTGTGTTGGCCAAATCAGTTGTGTGTCTCCAAGTATTTGGCTGTTGACAGTGAGCCAAATGTAACCAGAAAAATCTTTCAAAATAGAAAACTGAATCATCACACTTGAAACACAAAAGGAGACGTTGAAATACGGGGCCTCTAGAGAGCCCCCCCGCATCCTAAGAAATTAAAACAGGCCTATTCAACTAATTTCAAGGTTCAGGATCTGAAATGATGACGTGATTTTACCATCAGGGCCTGCTTTGCATAAACACAAGCCTGAAGATATCCAAAGAGGATTCAGGGATCGTTAACGAGTTCATGTCAAAACATTTTGCATCAATTAAAAATACAAGTCTTTATAAAAGCCATGCCTTCAACAAATTTAAGACATTCATGGCATGGTTGCATTATTAATGCCAGGCACTCAAGACGTTCCACAGTAAACAGACTTTAGACCTGGGCATAAAGTCAAGTCCAGTGAGTGCTTTAATTGCAGGTCTCCACACCTCAGTATCAAACAAGAAAACTACCAAATGAAGCCCATCTCTGATCTGACTGGCACTGTCTGCAGATACAGAATCAAACCGCAACACATAAATATAATGCTCTGCATGCTTCTCTCAGTCTAAACGCAGATTATGTCATCTCGAACAGGAAGAGGAGATAAGCCTTTTTCCCTCCTTCTTATTTCACATAGATAAATAATTCAGTTATCGCTGCAGATGGTAGGCCCGAGGTTGTCGTTAATGTGTGCATTTAAGGACACTGTGCTAAACTCTCTCTTGACAACCTTAACTATATTAGCAAACGTAACCTGTCAGTGAAAGGGAGGCTGGTCTGTTCCGTGGGGCGTGCGGGTGCAGCCAGCTGCTGCTGCTGCTTGAAGGCGGGCTTCACCTCGTCCCTCCTCACCAAGATTCCCACGACCTCCCTGCCCCCGCGCATGGCTGAGGATATTGTCAGACTCCAAAAAGGCTCATTTGCAGCTATAAATCTGGACAAATAATAACGCTTTCTATGGAGTGCAGTGCATGCAGACAGCTCCTCTCCATCTCACACCCTCTCTTCTCTAAACGTTCGATGCAACAGAGAGGCTTGACACCAAGCATCCTCGTACATCCCCCCCGATGCTAAGGCCAAGCTACAGTGTCTAGTTTTATCAGCTGCAGTTTGGCCCGCAGTATAGACCCGGATTGGTTGCATTTAAAACCACTTAAGTAAAAATAAACCTACCAGCGCCAGACGGTCCCGGCTCCATCCCATTCACTTAGCCGCGCGGGTACAAGCTAGCTAGTCCGGGGGGTGCTGTGGCCAAACCGCCGGCCCCCTTCAGGCTGGAAGCGTCTCAGACTTCCAGCCCCCTCCTCTCGGCGTGCAGTCTTCTCCTTTCTCGGTGTACCCCCGCCCCCTGCCCCTACCAGACACCCCCCCAGACCCGCAGAGGAGTTAAGGCTAACGCCGATAGCTGCCAGTTGCTCGTCTGCCCGTTGACCCTATAGCCAGTAACGGCGCAGCTGCAGGGCGATGCCGTCCTATTTCAAACCACTCTTCCTCGGCGGCGCAGCGGGATCCTTCCCGGTGCTCTGATTTAGCCGATGGTCCGCAGCGCTGTAATTTCTTGCCGTTCTGTTGTGCTCCTGCTCACCGTTCAAGCAGGACTCTCCAGCGGAACAAAAAAGGCCAGCCCCTCGCCCCCCTCAAAAAATCTGAAACTTCTTCTTTGCCATTGGAAAGTGTGAAGGAAGTGTTGACGAACTTGCTGTCACACCCCAGAGGTCGAAGGTGGAACTACACTGCAGATATGCAAATACAGCCAAATTATGTTTCACGTGTCAGAGACTGTGTGCTCAACGCTGAGGTTTAAAACTAATGATCACTCGTCTTAAAAAATACAGCCAACATATTCTGAGTACATTTTAAAGGTGCTACATCAGGGGTTTGATCAGTTTAATCTCAAAGGGGGAAGATCAGTAAAATTATCTATAATAACAACCTAGAGCATAATAACCTATATATCTGCTGGTGTAAAGAAGTTAAAGAACATTGTGAAACACATTTATTCTAACATTCTTTTATGAAACAGATGATTGAAAGTCAAAGAGTTCTCAACTTCAAGACCTTTCCATCACATGCATCAACCAAAGCAGAAAGTGGACCATTTGGCTTCATCATGTTCACATTAACAGCTATTGCAGTTGTGCCATTAGCAATCTTGAAATATAACATTTAACCTTAATTGATAAACTTGTCAACCTACATGCTTGATATGTGAACACCAAGTCTTTCACTTGTCTTTTTTCATCCTCTTTTAGAAATTGTCGCAGATCAGTATTGCCAACTATACATTTGTCTTGGTTTATGTTTATTTTAGTAAAGGAAAGGGCTTAATGATTAATTTATTGATCTGTAATTACAAATTTTATTGCTGTTACATATTTGCTTTTTGAGGCATTAATAACCATATTTTAATCTAAGTCTTTAATCCAATATTTATATCTAAGTCTTTAATGCTTTCATGGCTTGCCTTTGTAAAAAAAAGAAAAAAAAGAAGAAGAAGTAAAAGCACGAGAAAGAATACTTTATTTTTTAATAAATTACCATGGAGTTTTTATTCTTTCAGTCCTACATTGATTATTTTGTACAGGAAAAAAGAACAAATGTGCACATT
This sequence comes from Rhamphochromis longiceps, assembly GCF_057381845.1. Taxonomy (NCBI): domain Eukaryota; kingdom Metazoa; phylum Chordata; class Actinopteri; order Cichliformes; family Cichlidae; genus Rhamphochromis; species Rhamphochromis longiceps. The sequence goes on along the minus strand of NC_140567.1, from coordinate 29,604,272 downwards.
TCCAATAAACTTTAGGGGCTAGAAATAAAGGAATGAATGAAAGGAATTGAACATTTGAATTCTTACAATACAATATTACAATAAGGGTTGATATATTTATGAGAATATCTAAAGAATTAAATGGGACAATGGATATTTATTATATTTTTTTTATTTTTTTTATATTTTTTTTATTATATTATTTTATTTTTATATATTTTTATATATATTATATTATAAAATATAATGGAAAACTGTTAAAAAAACTGTTAAAAAAAAACCATTATATTTTTTCTCATGTCCCACACGTAGTTGGTTAGGTATGAAAATCACTTAGGGTAGTTGAAATTCAACATGCTGACATTTCAAATATATATTTTTTCCACTAATGACGTAAAACCTTGTTTTTAACTTGATCAATATAATAATGTAGCTGTATTATTATATCTGTAATATTGTATGAAAGTCTTGAATCACCACTCAATTTGTATGTTTTTCTATGAAAATGTGAAATAAGTGCAACAATTTATTGAAATGTGCACACACGCATGGAAATCCAGCCCTTTAGGCAATGGAAGAGTTTGTACAGGTTTATGAGCCTGATAGTTATAATTGGGTAGGACCACCTTTATTTTCCAACACAGCCTGAACTCTGTTAGGCAAATATTCATGTAATTTCTTTAGTAGACTTCAGGAATAGTTCTCCAAGCTTCTTAAAGGACATTTTGAAGCTCTTCTTAAGATGTTGGCTGCTTTTTGTTCTGTTCTCTGTCAAAATATTCCCACACTGCATGGTGGCTCAAAAGTAGAGAGTACTTTTCTGCATTCATAATTGCATCAATTTTGACAAGATCCCCAACACCACTGGTTGCAATGCAGCCTAAAACTATAGCCTGCACCAGCAGATAGCTGCAGACTGTTGTACTGCTCTCACGACCTCCTCAGTACTGACAGTAATTTGAACCAAACATTTTATAATTGGATTCATCGCTCCATAACATCTGTTTCCATCGATTTTCAGTCCACTTCTTATATAATATGGCACACCTCCGCCTTTTCTCACTGTTTCCATTCGTTAAGAATGGCTTCTTGACAGCCACCCTTCCACTGACACGATTGCTGATGAGGTCTCAGTGAACAGTAAATGGATCAGCTGAAGGGCAAGGTGCATCTCTCAGGTCCAGTGTCAGGTGTTTGTTGGATTTTTTCCTATTTATTATTGGATTATTATATTACAACCCCCCCCCCCCCCCCCCACACACACACACACACACACACACACACTCAAACCCCATTGATGTCTTTGGCTTTTTATGTTCGATTTAATATTTTTTTAAAAAGACATTAAAAAGATATTAAAAATAATAGATTTTAATTTACTTGTCATCCCTTAGTTCATATTGTGGTGTTTTTACTTCAGTAAACGTTGAGAAGACCACTTCCCTTTAGTTAAGGAAATCACAGTCAGTCCTTTGATTGAAGCGTAGCGTGCGTCCATCCGCATGATTCAAAAATCTACTAACTGCTGACAGGAAGTCGTCAGCACGCTCATACGTCACTTCACTCCAATACGGAAGAGGTCGTCATCGTTAAGGCTGTGAGTTGGAAGGTATGTGAAATGTGATAAAACGATCGCAGTTTGTGAGTAGAACAGCTCGTGCTTCAGTAGTTTGAATGAATGAAGCACTGTATGTGTTTCCTGGGCAACGAGGGCGCCCGTCAGTCCTTTTCCAGTCTCGCGGCGGTTTAGTTCCCTGCAGGTCTCGTGAGCCGGGCTTGCAGTGGAACGGTGAAATCCATAAGTGGCTGCAAATGTAATGCAATATCTTCTAAAAATGGGACGTTAATGTGGGAACCAGATGCCTTCCCTTTCGTGAAAGCTAAAACTTGGTGAAGTTTTTTTTTTTTCTTCTGGAAGAGGGAGTGTGTGCGGTAGGAGTGCTCATTGAATTCCCCCCCCCAACCACCTTTTTATAAATAAACCTTTCTGTCTTTCGGCAGCACGGATATGTCGTGGATAAAAGAAGGCGAGTTGTCCCTGCTTGAAAAGATTTCTGCCAATATACTAAAGGTAAGCTGTACGTTATAAGTTGGCTGTCTTTTCCAGCCTCGCTTTTGTCGGTCTTCTGCCTTTCTGTGACTCAAATCAAATCACTTTTATTGTCACATCACATGTGCTGGTACACTGGTACAGCGCATACGAGTGAAATTCTTGTGTGCAGGCTTCACAAGCAACAGAGGTGTGCAATATATAAGAAAGGGAATCTGAGAATTATACGAATGCATATATGTATACCAAATATGTGTGCCTTGACAAAAATATCAAGTATGTCATTTCAGAGTATCTGGATAGAAAATAGAGTGACAAACTGAGCCATTTAGAAAACATCAAACTATTTATTTATTTGTTTGACAAGGTTAAGATTCAGAAAATACCATAAAGAAAAGCTTACAAATAATAATAATAATAATAATAATAATAATAATAATAGTTCTTAATTAAATATCTAGGGGCATGAGCTGGTGCTATTGTCTGTAACCCCTGAGGGGGCCACAGGGAATGACTTATTAGTTATCGTTCAAAATGCAAACATATTAGTTGATGGTGATGAGGGGGGGTTTTTTTAATCTGGAAATTGCTATTTTATTTAAATTTGAAATGTTTCGAAAAAAAGTTGTACGTGACATTTTTGTGATAAGATATCAGCAGATATCTACATAGCATTAGACAGTGTTGGTCTTTTATGGATTACCGTAGATTGCATTAATGCTTTTTCTTCTGCATTTCTTTGGACTCTTTTGACTGTTGTCTTTCAGGCAGGACCCATGCCTAAACATGTGGCCTTCATCATGGATGGTAATCGACGTTTTGCACGTAAGAAAAACATGGAACGGCAGGAAGGACACATGCAGGGCTTCAACAAGCTGGCAGAGGTGAGTTTGGGGGTTTCGGCTATAGGAAATGCATGTCACATGGGCAGAAACAAATTGATGATGTGTGTCAAAATGCTTCGTCTTCTCCACACCAGACACTACGTTGGTGCAAGCATCTGAACATCCCAGAGGTGACGGTGTATGCCTTCAGCATTGAGAACTTCAAGCGCACCGAAGATGAGGTGGATGGTTTGATGGAGCTCGCCAGGCAGAAGTTTGAAAGGCTGCTGGAGGAACAGTGAGTTTCGAGCTGAGTTTTCCACTTTGCTTGTGGTCACAGTTTGTACATCATATGATTCATTGCTTCCTTAAAGTAAAGTTTAGAAAGAGTGACTTGCAGCGCTCAAGCATAAATCTGAAGTTAAAGTAAATGGGGGTCTGTACATGAGAAAACAATTTTAAACCAGTTTTGACGACCTGTTTCCAGCAGAGGCACGAGATCCTTGGAGTTCACCTTTAGGGTGGGCTTGGATGGAAATCTGTTGTTATTTGTTTGTTTGTTACTTTTGGTTCAGACAGACACAACAACAGTGTTGACACAGAAACATTTACTAATGCAATGCATCAGACACTGAGTCAGATGCAGTGTGCTAATGGTGGGATGGCCAAGAGGAAGCAAGGGAGTCTGTTATTTCCACTGGTCTCTTCAATAGTGCTTACTTTTTCACTGTAGTGCAGTATGTCAAGCTCAGACTAGTCAACTAACGTGGATTCTCTTTTCATTTTACTCTGTGGTCATTGTGGTGCATGTACTATTTATTTATTAAGCAGCTGATGACTGCTGCAGATACATTTTCAAGCTAAGGTGGAGGCCTGTTAGTCTGCAAGCCATTTCTCTCTGTTTCCACACAAGTATGAAATATTTTACAGCTGACTTATTTCTTCACTTTGGAGAAATAAAACAAAGAGCTTGCTGACTAATCCATTGCTTAATATTGCCCTTTAGTCTGTATTTGTTGCACACAAGACTGTGGTATAAGTAGCTCACTTGTTCAAATGCCATGTTTTGCTCCTTTTTTTTTTTTAATCTGAGTAACCTGTCTAAAGAATTTAACACTGTAAAAAAAAAAAATCCCCTTCTATTGGATGTTGTATTATGTCTATCAAAATTTGGACAAATTTGTTTATGAGGCTGCTGGCTGTTTATGATACAAGGTTATTATTTTTCGAACGATTGACATCCTTATGACAAACCACTTTTGCACAGTGCTGGACAGCAGACTCTTTCAAGTCCACTGTACACACTGAGTACTCAAAATTCTCCGGAGTCTCCTTTGTGTTTTTCTGGGTAGAAAATGCAGACAGACAAGTTTCAGGATCCTGAGTAGTCTTTCTGTATATCCTGTTCATCTTCATGCTTTTCCTATAAATGTCTTTCGGTTTTGTTTTGCAGTGAAAATCTAGAGAAACATGGCGTTTGTATCCGAGTGCTGGGCGACTTGAATATGCTGCCACTTGACCTTCAACAGCTTATTGCCAAAGCCGTGTTCACAACCAGGAATCACAATAAGTATGCTTAGTAGCTTGTGTTTTTCATTGTGCATGATATCCTGTACATTAGAAGTGACCACAGCACCACAAATTCTTGTTTTGTAGGTGTTTTGTCAATGTGTGTTTTGCCTACACATCAAGATATGAAATCACCAATGCAGTCAGGGAAATGGCATGGGGAGTAGAGCAAGGCCTGATCAAAGGAAGGTAAACGAAACCGCAATGAGTTCATCTTGTCATCCTTTGTTAAATACTCTGTAGAAAGGTGTCCTGGAGAGCCATTGTGTTAACAAGCTGTTTGTGTTTCTGTGATGTGTAGTGATGTGTCGGAGGCATTGCTAAGTGAGTGTCTGTACAGCAATAACTCGCCAAATCCTGATTTGCTCATCCGCACCTCTGGAGAGGTGCGCCTCAGCGACTTCCTTCTTTGGCAGGTGAGAGTGAGATGGGTGTCATCAACAGCTAATAAAGTTCACCATACACGGTCCCAATCAAAAGTTTAATACCACTTGAAAAATGGCAAAAAATCATGTTTTGCATGGTTAGTTCTTAACAAGGTTCCAAGTAGAGCTTCAATATGCAACAAGAAGAAATGGGAGTGAGACACAACATTTTTTTTTGAGCATGCAAATGATTGAAAACAACGCTTAAAATGAAACAGGCTGTTTTACAGTTGATCAAAAGTTTAGGACCACATGCCTTTAAAAGGCCAAATCTGTGCAAAAATGAGGATTCATTGTCATTTTCTGTGAGGTAGTCACACTGTCGTCACGTTCTGATGGCAAAGGCAAAAAGAACCCTTTCCCTTTTTGAACGTGGTCAAGTTGTTGAACTGCATAAGCAGGGTCTCTCACAGTGCGCCATCGCTGCTAAGGTGGGATGCAGTAAGTTATGAAACGCAAAGGTCAAGTGGAAGATGATCCCGATGGTTTCCAACATTACTGCCGTGACAAGAGGTGTTTTGGATGAAAACGCTTGCATCAAGCATACCGCAACAAATTTTTGCATTAATCAATAATAACGGTGAAGCTACTCATTGCTGAGTTCATATTTGGAACTTTGATTTCTGTTTTGAGGTAGTTTATGTTTTTTGGTTGTGTGGTTTTTGTTTTTGTTTTTTTTTTGAAGGTGTGGTCCTAAACTTGTGATCAGCTGTAAAACAGCCTGTTTCAGTTTAATCGCTGTTTTCAATTAGTTGCATGCTTAAAAAAAATGTTTTGTCTCACTCCCATTTCTTCTCGTTGTATGTTGAAGCTCTACTTGGAACCTTGTTAAGATCCAACCATGCAAAATATGATATTTTAGCCATTTTTCAAATGGTCTTAAACTTTTGATTGGGACCGCATTTCCCACAAACCTCATCTTCATTTAGACTGATTCTCTCCTATTGATCTCTAAGCAACTCTAACACTTACATCATATAAACTATCCAATCTTCCCTCAGCTCTTCAGTGAGGTGTTGTTGTTATAATTCATTTTAAAATTGTAAATATGATCAATTTATTTGGCTCCATACCACAGGGCTCTAAGGTGACTGCAGTTACTTACTACCTGTAAAGCATTCACTTAATCCAAATGTTTTAGCCACTTACAGGCCATCCTGGCCTTTATTTCAAATGCTCAAGAGTTCTTACAAATTAGTCATTTGCAATAATTTGCATAGGAATTGTTTGTTTGAACAATTCCAGTCAGGATGTCCCCAATTTGAGAATGTTGCAATATAAAGCCCATTGAAATGACTGTTGTTGCCAGCTGGTGCTGCATATATAAACTTGAATTGATTTACCCCTGAAGATAGGGCTGTTTTTCTATGAAACTATGAAAACAGCAAAGTAGGATTTCGATTTATGCTTGGTTGAGTCTTTAGGGATCATGATGATTTAGGAGCAGAGTTTTTCCTGGCTCCAAACGAAAATCTGAATACTGCTCAAGTATTGAGATGTACTACTTTATTTAATTTCTGGCCTTTTAATAAACATGTGTGTTTTATTCCAACCCCTTTTATCGCAGGAAAGGGCTTGATGAGTAATGTTTTTTTGTGAATTAAGAACAGAGTAACACTGGTGGTTGGACTTGTTTTGCAGGATGTATTGGTCATTCATGATGTTAACCTTCAAAGCTGTCTGTGAAAATAATCCAGCAAAACTGTCTGATGCCAAAAGAAACCAATCTGTGATGAGTGTTTCATTGTATGAGTACAGTTACAGTTTATATTTAATTCACTATCAGTGTTTTTATCTAGTGACCATCAGGGATGGTAAGTACTTGGGTTTTACAAGAAAAAAAAATAGTCTTGAACAGCTGAAACAGACTCCGAGAGAATTCTTTGTATCTCCTCTGACTTATCTTTCTATATATATCTTTAGTGATTTATTTGCACGTAAGATTTTCTTTCTACATTCCTTAAAGCCTGTGACAAGTCTCCCTTCCAGTTTGGGGGTGCAATCACTGAAAGACAGTATTAACCTAATGACTGGGTTACAGCACAAATTGTAAAAGCTTTATTTTGTTCTTCCAGTTTTTTCTCAGATACCCTGTAAACTTGTATTGGTTTTCGTGTGTGCTCTTTCTGCAGACCTCTCACTCCTGCCTAGTATTTCAGTCCGTTCTGTGGCCAGAGTACTCATTCTGGAACCTGTGTGAAGCCATTCTGCAGTATCAATTAAATCACAAATCCATCCAGGTAAGGATAATACTGAGACAGAATTAGGGTTTACTCACACTGTGTGAGCCACACGGTGTGTCCGAGCGCATTTGACAAGAGTCATCACTCATGTTAGGTTAAGTAACTAGTTCAGGTTCACTCATGGAATTTCAGTCTTTTCCCAATTAAAGCTATCTCCATGAAAATCTGCATTTAGTGATGAATCTATAATGTGAGGGAACCCTGAGTCACAGCTTCCAAGAACTGCCCCAGTTAAACAAATGTGCTCTCCCAGAGTGATTTTCAAAAGCATGTGTGCACGTAAGAAAGAGGGAACGAACATGAGAAAGGAGTTTATTTGTTTAGACCAGGGATGTCAAACTCATTTTACATTGTGGGCCACATACAGCCCACTTTGATCCGAAGTAGGCTAGATCAGTGAAACTCACTATAAGAAAAAAGAAGTGCAGTCTCAACAGTATGTGTCAGTTTTTCGTGTTTAGTTTGAATACTCCATAGCTTTTTGTCCCCAGAGTTGGAAGGGCTGTGTAGAGTGAGGCAGTCGAAGAATACGGTGTGTTTTTGGGGTCATCATGTTTGTTATTTTTGGCCTCCTTTATTTCCTTGCTGGGAAGGATCTAAATGTGACTAAAGGTCCTGTATAACTAGAATAATATTATTTAGAAGCAGCACAAAAATGTACTTTCAGATGTCTAATATAACTGAACCATACCGCTCTTTTGGTTTTGAACCTAATTGGACTTAGCTGTTTGGGTACTACTGTAGTTATGACCCCTGTCACCCACTGTCGGCCATGCTCTGCTTTTCATTAATGTGATGGCAGCTGACTGTGTCAGCTCCATGTTGCACCCTGGTCGCTGTTATGACTGACTCAAAGGCCGCAGCAAAGAAGAATAAAGAGAACAAATATTTATTTAACTTAATACGAATAAATGTGTCAGTATCAGTGGCTTAAAGAGGTGTATGGACTTGTTGGCAAATATGTTCAAGTATAAGTGCAAACACAGGGAAGCAAGTGAGACACGGGGCATGGATACGGTGCATGATTATGACTGCATGTCTTCCCTGCATTTTTGTGAGTTCTTTGGAACAGAACTTCCAGCTGCTCCGCCCACCCCAAAGGGATCACTACAATGGAAAGATCCCCATGTTTGATTTGGCACAGAGGTTGCAATTTTTCTGATGAAACCCTCCATTTATCAGAGCTTTTGGACAAGCACTATGAGTATACTAGATTGTGACACGCTGGCACTTGGTTAGTTGTTTTGGAGAATCATAAGCAGCAATAAGCAGCTGTGTTATGCATCCCATATCTGAAAAGGGCTTATGTTTTGGCTGTGTGAGTTGCAGGTTCATCACTTGTTAACCGTAGCAATTAATGTAGATCAGTGTTACTTTGTGAAACAGTGTTGTTAAACAGGCAGAGAAAGATTAAAGTAACTCCTGTATCTATGTATATATTTAAATGTATGTCTAATTTGGTGTGTTTGTTATTACAGAAAGCTAGAGACCTCCATCGAGAGCATCAGGCTCTGCAGCAGCTAGAAGCAGATCGTGCTTGTGTAGCAGAGCTCTTGCAGCATCACAGCAATGGAAAGCCCGTCGATAGCCAGAGAAGACAAGAGGCGCTACTACACTACACTTCCTGCCGGGAAGAACGAGTTCGAGACTTCCTAGAAGCACTGAAGCACAAAAGAGACTCTTTCTTTTCTGACTTATGCAGTGAATCCTTGTTGGCCTAAGAATACATAGAAGAACAAATCCTCTGAAGCGGGGACGAAGCCTCTCCTATGTCCTCTTCCCAAAAGGGCTTCTGTGGAAAAGGGAAGAGCAAGCAGTAACTGGGAGCGGTTTTATTTTGTTGCTGATTCATATAAGAGGGCAGTTTTACCCCTATGGGGCTGTAGAATAATCCTGCTATTTATGATTGTAGATTTAAAAACTCTAAAAGGTGGAAATGACTGGTCAAGATGTAGTTAAATCATCGTATAAACTGTCAGTTAAATGCATGCCGTTGAACGGAAGGTCATTTTATGTGAGTGAAAGCCACGGATCCTGTGTTTCGGTTCCAAAACATTCGTCCACAGAACTTTTAAATTGTTGTTGAAGCATAAAGTGTTGTTTGTTGACTGTGATTTTGATTACATAACTATATTTTGACCAGCTTTCTGGAACAAAATAAAATGATTACTGTATGTCAGATATGATTAAATGATGTGAAATTCTCTGTTTTGTACTTACATACTACAAGTCTAAGCTTTTGTCTCCATTTGGCTTCCAAAATATGGTTATCTATTGTCTTAACTTGTGCAGCAAAAAATATGTGTGTGGTCCATGCTGCTGATATATATGGACTCTCAGGGGGAAAACTGGTGATGGTGTTTTATTGGATTAACGAGTCGTTTTTGCAAGTAGATGACTTTCAGCACATAAAACTGTACCGATATAATTTCTGCTGCTACCTGTTGGAAGTATTGAGCCTTAAAGCTTATCAACTACTAATACGCTATGTATTGCAAAAATTTAAATAACTGCTTGTAATTGCTATTCTGCATCTCAGTTGGTGGTATAACACAAGCAAAGAACCACTTTTACTTTTTTCCAGCTGGATGTTTGTTGGGTTTTGTTTATTTGGGAAAAAATTGAAGAAAAAATGTCCCAATTTTATCCAAGAAGTCCTCAGTCTTTAAATCACAAACTCAAATGCAAGACATCTCTTCATCAAATCATCATATTTGGATCTTGTCCCTCCAGAGGAAACACTTCTAGGAACCAATTTTATTTAACTTGCATCATCTATACACTGACAGAAGAATTGATAAACTTTGGTAGAACTAGAAACACCATACTATAAACATACTGCCCCACAAAAATATGCTTATATACACATACATAGGTATAAGCATGAATTTATACTACTCATCAGGCATACAGTCCTGGAATATTCTGGAATATTACTACTAATGCACAGACATGTGAACAGTATTTTAGTGTTGAATAGGTATCCTACTTTTAGCTATTTAATATATAGTCATAGCTTAAAATCCACTAAACATCTACCAGTTACAAATTGTATATGTCTGTATTAGTATTTCTTCACACAACGCTTGGTTTGACCCTCAATCCCTCAGGTAATAATAATAATAACTAAATGTTGATTTTTGGTTTTACACAGGGCTAAAATTACAGTCTTACATGCCCAAGCCAAATAGACATTCATCCACCACAAGCTGACAGAAAGCACCATAGTCTAATCTTCACCCGCGACCGTATTTTGCCTCAAAGCTATGACATCAAACAACGTGATTGGTCAGTTGCAACGCGGGGATATTAGATACACCATAAAATTTGGTTCTGGCGGACTTTGTGAGCAAAAATTGTTCAGTTTATCCGATAGACGGTGAGAAAAGGTGCAACGACTTTGACGCGCCATTATCTGCGTATTTATTTTTTCGGTACAGCAGAACGAATCAGTCGTTCATACAGCGCCACCCCGCGACTATAATCCGTATTCCTTCAAGTTGCCGTCTGCCTTTTTAACAAATGGGAGGCGCCTCCAACCCACGTGACGCCTTTCTATCCAATGGCGAGATTCGAAACACAAAACTGGTTCAAACCGGTTTCGTTCTTATATTTCAGTGTATAAACTACAAGAACATTCGTTTGCATTATACATTCGCCATTTTCCGCTGTGCGCGCTTGGTTGGCGTCTGTTATCGCTTCGAAAAAAGCCATTTTCGCAGCTGTATTTTCCTGACGTTTTTCTTCGTTTCCCGCTGAGAACATGGGCAAAGCAAAGGTAAAAAAAACATGAATTTAAATTTAATTTAAGTCTGTGCACTGGAATCGTTTTCGTAGCATTAAGTTAACACAAGACTGCGCCTGATATTTCTGCTTAAGAAGAACGTCATCATCCCTAACAAGCGTTTTAGCAATGGCGGTCTGACAGTGGAGAAGAGCGCAAGCATCCTCCCACTCGTCGAAAACAAAAGTTGAAATTTTTGCTCATGGTTTTAAATTATTCTTATGAGTTAAACGCGCACAGTTGCGTGTATTTTTGTAAATTTTTTGTCTTCCAGCGCCAAACTCTGGTTAGTCCAGCCGTTGACATTGCGTTGTGCAAAATTTCTGACACCATCTTTTTCCCCCCCCTCTCTTTGGCAGTAGGCAGGGCACAAATCTTGCTGTTGTAAACGCAGTAACAAACTTTCGATATGGACAATGACTGTTTTTCTTTATTCTTTTTCTCAACCTGCGCGTCGATGCTTGAATGCATAACTTGGGATCCGAATTAATGAAGATAAATATGAACTGCGCCGTTATCAAGCAATCAAAATAAGCTCGAACGCAGGCTGCAAATTTGAGGAAGGAGTTGGGGGAGGGGAGGTGGCGATTATTATTTTTTTCCGCTCAGGTTTTGAATAATATGTGCCAGCCTGGTTCTTGCATCGTCGTTTGAAATGGGTTTGTTAACAGTAGTAAATATTTATTAAAAACGTCAAACGCGATTGGATTGCAGTTTGCAAGTGCGCAGCAGGAAAAAACGTATAAATACAAAAATAAATTATTATTATTTTTTGCACATTTGTGTGCGTTTTATCGTATTTTCAACGCATTAATTTAAGGTGCAGTGAGTGGCCATACTATTAAAAAAATGCATATTTAACGATTTAAAATTAAATTATCACAACAGGATTGTTTGGGGTGTTTTTCGATGAAAATCTCAGTCTCATCCGTGATTTTTTTTTTTTTTTTTTTGTCTTCCTTGAAACCTCTCCAGGCATTCGTTGAGCTCCATTTGTCGTAGGTACAGATTAGTAAAGTAGTAATCTTATCAGTTTCCCAACAGCTGTCTGTAGGCGCGCACTGATACAAAACAAAGGAAGCTGTCAGGGCGCCAAGGCGGTGTCATGGTGACAGGACTGCCCAAATTTGAATTCAAATATGCGCGGGAAAGCTCTTTGTGAACTTGAAAAATCAAGAGCAGTGTTAAAAAAATTTAACATATATATTAGATCTTCTGTGAACATTTTTATATTAAAACAATGTAAAATAGTGCACACAGAAAATAAAAAAAAGTTTTGTGCTATTTAAATCTGTATTTATTATTATTATTATGTAGTTTTACTTTTCAGTTTGTAATGTTTTCCCCTTCCTTGTCTTACAGGCACCTGCTTCCTCTGAGGTTTGTCTAAAATGAATATATTTTTATATTGTGTTGATGCAGCAGTTGCATTTAGAATTTGTGGATAAATGCTTGTTTTTGATGTATCGTTTGTATGTTTTTTGCCACTGATATAATATATTTTGTGCCCTTATTTAGGATGATGAGTGTTGTACTTAGTTAATATATTTATTCAAACTCTACTCCCATTTTCATCTCTTTTTTTTTTGCTTTTGTTTTAACTTACTTTTTGCAATTGCATACTCTTTAAAGGTCATGTATAAACAAAGCTATTAATATTGATGCAAAATAAGACACTGTTTGTTTTAACTTTCACTTCCTTGTGGCTCTACAGCCTAAGAGAACCTCTGCACGGCTGGCATTAGTAAGTTCTTTTTAAACACAATTAAGCATTTTTAGATGTACTCAGTATATTTAATGTGCATTATCCTGTCGTTTTTGTTAAATGTTCACTATTTTTTGTAAGAAGCAACCACTTGAAATTGAAGTAGTCTATCATGTGTGTATTAAATTTTAATTTTACATTTTTTAAGAATATATTAAAGGTTCTCTTACACTCTTACCTAATGTGACATGAGGATGTAGCCCATGATCAAGAAGTTTATTAACTTGTAATAAGCTTTTATTACCTAGGATTTCACGGATCTATATTCTGTTATCTCAAACTGATTTAAATATCTTCTTTCTTGTCTTGTAGAAACCGAAACCTGCGGCAGTGGAGGCTAAGAAAAAGGCTGTTGCAAAGGTATTGAACCAAAATCTTGCACGCTTACTATGGGGGAACAGCTCTGTAAGATGTTTGCCACATGTTTGCTTGATTCATTTCTGTGATTAATTTGTTACTATCATTTTATTTTCTAGAGGGCACCCAAAACAAAGAAAGCCAAACCCGCTGAGAATGGGAGCACCAAGGCTGAGGTTTGTTTCTGTTACACTGCAAATTAATAAATGTTACATCAAACAGATGTTCTTATATTTTCCAGGTCGTTTCTCCTTTTTTATGTTATCTTAACTTATTTGCTTTAATTGTTCATGAGTTTAAAGATTAAATGAGTAAAAAAAGAACTAGATATTAAAAAAATGATGTGTGTGAGTTCTGGAAACCTGTGAGGCAGTTACTGTTTTATTTGTTCTCATAATGGATAAGTGTTGCAAGGACTCCTTTTAATATAATCAATAAAATTAAGAATAAGTTGTCATGTGACTAAAACATTGCTGTTGGCGTGTTTTTTGTTTTTCTGTCCGCAGGAGCCCAAGGCTGAAGCCACTGAAGCCAAATGAATAGTGGTTGATGTGCTCACTCTGTGTACTTGGTGATTGTACAGTTTTAAATAAGTATTTTTTACCAAGTTTTATATTACAAATGTCATTTATAGTTTTGTTTTTGGCTTGCACTTGATGTAACAAAATTTTGTTTTCACATTCATATCCATTTTATATCAATTTTAAAAACGGATACCGTCCATATCCTGTAGTCGTGGCATTTTTTTTAGTTTGTCTAATCCAGATTTGTTTTAAACTTCTAAACAACAGATGTAACAGCTTTTCCAACAAGTTGGATTTTGAATCTAATTGTAAACATAAGGCAGCTAAAGCATAAAATCTTGCAGGAGGATATGAATTTGCCGCTTATCTCCTTGTAGTTTAATGTTGAACTAATAAAATTATTGCTTTCCAAATGTTTTAAAAACATTGTATGTTGATGTAAAATGCCACAGACAAAAAAAAGAATACTGTTATTAGGTCAAAAAAAATGTTTAAGTTTGATGCGTCCCAAAAAAATGGCTGATGTGAACCCAGTCATCTGATAAAAACTTCTGTTAAGTTATGTTTCTGTTTTCTGCTTTTCTGACTCCAATGGTTGATCTTAATGTTCTTGAATAAAAATTTTCAAAATGTCCTTTTTGGGGTCACTGTTGAAATGGAAATCCTCGATGAAGGAGCAGAAAAATGGAAATGCTGCGACACGACGTTTGAAAAGGTGATGCAGCGACCTTGAAAAGGTTTCATCATAAACAAACTGCAGGCTCCACCATTTTGGCAGGACATCCATTTTAGTTTACATCCATGGGGTCTCGTCCCTACTTGTGACTGCTTGGGTATTGCTGTTAGGCTTGGCTTTCTATTTTCAACAGGCTAGTTAATTTTCACACTTCTCTATGTGGAAATGTTACTGGTATAATTTGTAATTTAATATAAATTGTTACTAAATTATCACCCAAGGACTGGCACTTAAAGGTTTTAAATATTTATTTAAGGTTGTCATGTAAATGAAATTTTAAGCAGCTGCTAGTGTTTTTTTTGTACCTGTTTTGGGTATATTTAAACTTGTTAGCACTATAATGAGAGAAAAAATAAACCTTAAGACAAGGTGATCTCATTGCATTAACCATTAAAATACGCAAAGTGTGACGTGTAAATGTTTATTGGTAACTTGAGCAATCATTAATGTAGAGCGCTAGAAAAATATTTTATTCAAGTGGAAGTTATCTCACAAAAGCCTGCAACGCCTTAAAGCTATACACTAAATGCCACATTTGATCACCACCTTAAACACAACTATATTACTGTCACCTAAAAACTACATAAACTTAAAGAATACAAAATTTGCCACTTAAGTCCGATAAACAAAAATAATCAGTGTATAGTCACAGATTCATTTATGAAATTATTGCATTTACCTTCAACCTTAAAAGTACCTTTTAATTTTGTTTGTTTTTAGCTTGTTCTTTGCTCTTCCACATTTTGTATTGGAGTGAGTTTTAATTTTCACTTCAATTGGAATATTTTACATAACATAACTACTGGATGTTGATGCTTCAGGGGTTTACACCTCTGGATATCCTCATCACTGTCTTTGCTCCATAGCACCAGCAGGAGTCAGTGCCACATCACCACAGAGAGATGAGGTGCATATCGTTGTTCCTGCGGGGGTCTCCCTCTCCTTTGGCCTATACAGCTCCTGAACTCGGTCAAACATGACGCATTATTGAGGGTGCTGACGTATCTCTGAGGATGTCATCCCTTTTTTTAGGCTAGTGTATTAGTGCTTCTATACAGACAAAGCAGCAAATGATAATAATATTCAGATATGGTGCAGGTTTAATCTTTCTTTCTTTTTCTTTCTTTCATTCTCAACAAGCAATATAGAGCAAGGCAAAAGTACAGTTGATTTTATTAGTTTCAATTATTACAAAAATATGTGTAACAGGATTACCACACTTTTCAGAGTAATGCTCAGTATTCATTGTTGAATACAAATCTGTACAAAATACTGGCTTTTGATCTGAGAGACAGATGTTTTCATGGAAAATGGAAGGCTGCTCATCTACATCCTATGCGGTGTATTAATGTTTATGCCATGCATCAATTTATTATTATTATTTTAGTCATCTTCTCTAAAGAGATATGCTGTGTTACAGTGACTTGCAAAAGTATTTGGCCCCCTTGAACTTTCCCACATTTTGTCACATTTCAGCCACAAACATGAATCAATTTCATTGGAATTGGAATTCCACGTGAAAGACCAATACAAAGTGGTGCACATGTGAGAAGTGGAACGAAAATCATACATGATTCCAAACATTTTTTACAAATATATAACTGCAAAGTGGGGTGTGCGTAATTATTCAGCCCCCTTTGGTCTGAGTGCAGTCAGTTGCCCATAGACATTGCCTGATGAGTGCTAATGACTAAATAGAGTGCACCTGTGTGTAATCTAATGTCAGTACAAATACAGCTGCTCTGTGATGGCCTCAGAGGTTGTCTAAGAGAATATTGGGAGCAACACCACCATGAAGGCCAAAGAACACACCAGACAGGTCAGGGATTAAGTTATTGAGAAATTTAAAGCAGGCTTAGGCTACAAAAAGATTTCCCAAGCCTTGAACATCCCACGGAGCACTGTTCAAGCGATCATTCAGAAATGGAAGGAGTATAGCACAACTGTAAACCTACCAAGACAAGGCCGTCCACCTAAACTCACAGGCTGAACAAGGAGAGTGCTGATCAGAAATGCAGGCAAGAGGCCCATGGTGACTCTGGACGAGCTGCAGAGATCTACAGCTCAGGTGGGGGAATCTGTCCATAGGACAACTATTAGTCGTGCACTGCACAAAGTTGGCCTTTATGGAAGACTGGCAAGAAGAAAGCCATTGTTAACAGAAAACCATAAGAAGTCCCGTTTGCAGTTTGCCACAAGCCATGTGGGGGACACAGCAAACATGTGGAAGAAGGTGCTCTGGTCAGATGAGACCAAAATGGAACTTTTTGGCCAAAATGCAAAACGCTATGTTTGGCAGAAAACTAACACTGCACATCACTCTGAACACACCATCCCCACTGTCAAATATGGTGGTGGCAGCATCTCTTCAGCAGGTGCTTCTCTTCAGCAGGGACAGGGAAGCTGGTCAGAGTTGATGGGAAGATGGATGGAGCCAAATACAGGGCGATCTTGGAAGAAAACCTCTTGGAGTCTGCAAAAGACTTGAGACTGGGGCGGAGGTTCACCTTCCAGCAGGACAATGACCCTAAACATAAAGCCAGGGCAACAATGGAGTGGTTTAAAACAAAACATATCCATGTGTTAGACTGGCCCAGTCAAAGTCCAGATCTAAATCTAATCGAGAATCTGTGGCAAGATCTGAAAACTGCTGTTCACAAACGCTGTCCACCTCATCTGATTATTATTATTATTATTATTATTATTATTATTATTATTATTGACTCAGGGGGCTGAGTAATTACGCACACCCCACTTTGCAGTTATTTATTTGTAAAAAATGTTTGGAATCATGTATGATTTTTGTTCTACTTCTCACGTGTACACCTCTTTCACGAGGAATTCCAATAAAATTGATTCATGTTTGTGGCTGTTCAGAATACTTTTGCAAGCCACTGTAGGTTAGATACCACAAAACGACAGTGTGCACTGTAAACCACATGGATCTGCAGGAAGCCGGGCCAACAATAAGAAGTCCATTAGTTATCTCTTAATTACGTCTCCTTTGGTAGTTTGCTTGTTTATCACCAAATATACAAAATTGTTTTCAGCAGATAAAATACAATGAATGTGTTAATGCAGGGAAAAACCCTCCATCTGCTTGTTGGGATCATATGTGGTCATATATATAATGGCCTCCCTACACTGTTAGGTAACCACATATGTCACATCACTTAACTGTTATGTCACTCCTGTGTTAATGCCTGGACGATGCCTTGAAAACTATGTCAGTGGGCAGCAACAAATCACCTAAGATAAGGGGTTAGACAAGAGGGCGACACTTATTAAACTGCAACTGAAGATGATTAATAACACAATGGAAACCACAGGTATATTTAACCATGCCGCAGCATTTTAAAGTTATAAATCAAATTTAATGAGATAAGCACACAATTTTTCTGCTCCAGAGCACATATGACACAAAAAGATGGAGAATGAAGTTTTCCTGCAGCTGAAGTAAATTAATAGCTTACTGATTTAAATTACATGGTAACTCGACGTGTGCTTTCTCTCCCAGGTAGGGAATGCTCGTGACCCCAGCCACCTCGCACAGGAGGTCATTTATTCAAATCACTGGTTCAAATCCAAATGCAACTGAATCCTTCTTAACTTTATCACCTTCTACACTGCAAACACTAACATAACAGAAAGAAAGTTACAGTTTAATTATGTCCAATAATGTGAAATAATGACATTATTGTAAAATAATGTAACATAAAAAAATATACGACTGTGTTAACCAAAATGACTCAGTGATTAACTACAGTCAGTAAAAGACAGGCTTTCATGTTAAAGCTGATTTAGTTCTGAACTAATTATCTCATCAGACTTATTTCCCTTCTCTACCTCAGTGGTTTTCAAAGGTTTTCCTGTATGTCCCACTTCAAACACAGAAAAGCATTCAGTCCCCAAACCCCCAAATTTCCATCCATCATTAATGCAAAAAAAAAGAAAGAAAGAATAAATCTGTCTGCACAGCAACATCAGCACCCCTCCACCTTTTTTGGTAAAAGTTTCTTCAAAAGTCATATTCATTTGACTTCATATCACTCCATATAAAACCTACAGCGGCTCTGTAGGGCCTGCTCTATAGTTTGAGAAACACTGAGTACCAGATGAAGACAAATCAAGACAACTTATCTCTAAAATGTTTCCAACATTCTTCTAAGGGTTATGCATATTTCATGTGACAAGATATAAGGCCATCAAAATTAGATATGATGACTCTCCTGAATGCCCTCATTTGTAGTGTTTTAGGTCATTTTTCACCCATAATGTCAACAAAAGCACCTACATTTTCAGTCCACCTACATGGCAAAAAGTACCCAGTTTAGAGATCTTTTAAGTGTTTGACCTGATATCAATGTGATTGTTCAGAGTCAAAAAGAAACTTTTAATCCAAACTTGTTCAGATTCTCACTGCCAAAAAAGCAAATTTCACACTGGTCACAAAAGCTGAAGTAGATGTTTTAATCTGACAAAAACATGCAATGAAACCAGCATGTAGTGAAGATGACTGTCATTAAACAATCAAAACAACTTTATGTCAGTCTGATTTCTAAACATTTTGCAAATGTCATATACGGTATGGACAACAAACACTTAAAAAATCTACAAAGTCATATTTTTTGTTCTTTCAAAAATAATTTAAATATGAGGGATGTTGAGCATATAGACATTTTTATGCTTTACTTCACAAATTTAATACCAGCCAGCCTATATATTACTACAGCCTCTCCGTTTGTTTAGTGTTCAAACCTAAAAATACCCCGAAGCGTATGCTACACATGGCATGTCCGGGTACCTACAGTCTGTTTTGCTGTTACATAAAACAAATCCATAAATCGCAAAGACAAAATGTTCCAGCGCTAAATACGAGCGCACATATAGCGGACGAGCCCATTCCTCCTAAACGTGGGGGTCTGTGCATTTCACGTGCACATTGGCATGTCTGTCTCACAGTGCCCCACCCCCTTCCATACCGACCACGTCCCGGCTTCCTATAGACTTTATAAAATGCCCACAGTGCGCAATTTATAAAAACACATGCAGGCTGACTCTCCCCGTACTGCGCAAACCCCCCGCACAGCTGCAGGTGAGCACGCCGATCTTCAGTCCATACTTTTAAAAGAGGAAAAAGGTAAAGACATGAGCGCTGATGATGAACAAGCGTCCACGACGATCACTTTGTGACATAACAACTGGAATCGCCGCGCTGTGTCGGTAAAGCTGTTTGTCACTTTTAATTCGCGCAAACTTAATTCAGATACGTTTTTGACTTTTCACCACGTGTTCACAAACACGGAGCGAAGAAACATCTCCAAAGCAAACAGCTGATTATTACCTGAGATATTGGGCTAATTAACATTGTCTGAAGTTAGAAAGTTGACTGAGTTTGTTGTGGCACCTTATTGCAGATGATTTTTTTTTTCCAAAAAAGAAAAACAAAAAAAGTTGTCAGCGTCTTATGAAAACAAAAACTTGCTCATGAAGCAGCGCCTGATGAGCAGTGTGACATTTAAAACGCCTAGAAGGACAGTTTTGTATCTAACAAACTCATGAGCATGAATAAGGGTGAAGACTTTGGATAAAAATGTTACAAAAGAAATTGTAATCTAAACTGGGGGGGTAATTTAAATTCAATTCACTGTACAGTGTGGGGTTTTTTTATGCTGTTCTTTTTATGCTGTCAGTTTGTGTGCAGGGCCAGCAGAGACTAACAGAGGGCCCGGTGGCGCCAGTGTCCGGCAGCCTCGCCTCTGTTAGTGCGCCCCAGGGTGGCTGTGGCTACATTGTAGCTTGCCATCACCAGTGTGTGAATGTGTGCGTGAATGGGTGGATGACAGGTTGTGTAAAGCGCTTTGGGGTCCTTAGGGACTAGAAAAGCGCTATACAAATACAGGCCATTTACCATTTACCATTTAACATCTTTGTTGAGTCCTGGTCTTGCTGGAGTCCTGGCATGTGTATATTGTGTACATTTTGTACCTGGACAGTATAGAAGCTCGAAAATCCACTCACCCTTCCCTTTTACACTATTTTCCTGGTGTTTCTTTGAAAGGGACATTCACTTTTAGATTTAAACAAAGGATTTTTTTATTTTTTGTGAATAACACACAAAACCAAAAATCCTTTTTTTTTTTTTTGTAATTAAACATTTGTGAAAGCTTTAAGTTTCTTTTAGATGTTTCCAGTTGTTCCATCACACAGGATCTTGTTCAGCAAATCCACACAGGCATGTCAACAATATACTCATGCCATAGTGATGAATGTAGTGGATGACCAGTCAATAGAGTGGTTCAACTGCTTGATCACAGTCGCGTTGAGCATTCAGTCCTGAGCTGCTGTTGCATGTCAGGAGATTTTGACTTGGTCGACAGTTGTGCCACACATCTACCTCCGTCCCTTTCATATGTTTCGCTCACTCACAGTAGATCCCCTGCTGCTGGGGGGGGGGGGATTGAGCTCCAGTGGGCAGTAAATTGTGACATGAGGCGGGACCAAGACGGGAAGAAAGGAGAGTCTACGGGATTTCATTGGCTGTTTAGAATAAAGTACACAGTGTACCCAGCAAATGTTTGCTGGTCCTGGTGAATGTGTGACACTAATCCAGACTGACACAGTTCAGGTTTTAGTACCGATATTTGTGGGAAGCATGAAACGATGGAGTCAACCTCTTCACGTTTTTTTTTCCCCCCAGCTTTTACTGTTCGAAAGGGGAGATTTCTTTTGTGCATTGTATTGCATTTTTTGGGTCTACTAATTAGACTGAGGCCAATAGGGAACACATCAAGATAGGATGTCCATGAATGCACTAAATACTCGCGTGTCAACATGCCTCAAAGTCACTATCTGATTCTGTTTGGTATTTTTGAAACGTGGTCAGAAGTGACATGAAACCGGGAAACACCCGATTATTAACCATTAAGACTTCAAACAAACATGAATACTTCACAGATGAAGTGCATGTAGCAAACCACTCCTAAACTCTGACTCAGCTGCTTATCTACGCTGGGAAGCTCCTTGTGTCTTAAGATTCTTTCCCATGTACAAGCAATACATGTATATGAGTGTGTGTGTGTCTGTGAATGACAAGATGCAAACATTTGAGTTCCTGGGAATTAATGGAAATTCAGCAGAATATCCTCATCGGATCAGTTTGGAAATCTCAATTGAAATTGCAGCAGTGATTGAAATTAGTCATTAAGAAAGGTGTTAAAGTAAAGGTTAATTAATACTGGAAATTTAAACCCTTAAAATTAATGTCGTGTACTCTCATGTCAGAGGCTACATGATTGTAAACAACTGTGTTCTTGGTGAAATGACAAAATTATGTAACGCAAACAGTCACAGCAGGAAATTAAAACACACTTAAATTAACAAACGTTAATAAGAGGAAATTATGTCCCAAGTTTCCAACCTGCACTGCTAGGAGCTTCTTGATGGGCCTTCCAGAGGTCTATGACATTTAATATTTGCCCTAATTGGAGATTAAATATCCACAGCAAGCTGGTTATTTAACAAACTAAACTTTAACATGTGACCTCTGAGATGGAACTGTTTTGCTGTCTTTCAATTTGCTACTATTCTCTTTACGTTTTGTTGACTAAGTGAGCTAATCCTGTCCGGCAGTTCTTGTTTTGGAAAGGCTGTGGAAGGGGTGTGTGAGGGTTTTTTTGGGGGAAAGCAACCCACTGAGAGTAATGCGGTGTGACAGCGGTGAGTCTGTGTTGGAAAGGGGGCGTGTGCTCGTAGGCGAGCCTGAAGATCTGGTTGGGCAGGGGCTGTATAAAAAGGCGGAGCGCGGTGCAGAAGCTCTCTATAGTTCAAGTTCATCACGGTTTGGCATCTGTTATGGGTTTTTAAGCTGAGAAGTAGAAGGTCCCGCTGGCCAGTTGGAGTGAGATTCTCGACGTTGTTTTTTGGAAAGGTGAGAACCCCCCTCCAAAGGGGTTTTTATAAGACACAAGGACCAACTCTTAAAGCTTGGATTATATTTTCCTTTTTTCCTTTCCCAAGGGGTGTAACTCCAACCAGGTTGGCGCATTAATCCTTCACATACTGAATGTCTTACCTTCTCCACAATCCCTTTCCTTAAAATTCCCACAGCCTGCAGCGCAGATGCATCTCAGAGAAAAGTCACTTTGCTGTTTCTTTATGAAGCAAACACTTGTTGGTTTGCTTGTTGTAAGTCGAACCTTTTTGTGCATCATTATGCTGAGGTGGGATTTTTTTATTTTTTTTTTTAGATGACCTAATGTCTAACCGTCTCATATCCTTACACCTTACTCCACTTTGTAGAGTCTTTTCCCTTTCTGGTGTATTTTATTTTTATTTCTCAAGCTACGTTTTTTTTTTTTTTTTTTTTTAAATTTTTATTTATTTTTTTTAAATGTTTTTGTTCGACTATTAGTATCCAGTTTGTTTTAAACCAGCCCTCGCATCTGTCACATATGGGATTGTCCATATGTGAATGAACGAGACTGTCTTTCTCTTTGTTGCGTCTGTTTCTGATGCAGCTTGAATAGAGGCTCTGTTGCTCTGGTCCAAACATCATAATTTAATAAAGAGGTGGTGCTGAGGGGCATTCCTGGTAGAAAGCAAAATATGAAAAAAATCTGTGCAAAAAAAAGAAGGGCAAATCAAAAAGGATTCCAGATGTGAAACGATGGATTTAAGCACAAAGAAAGTGCTTCTCTGTACACATGAACGTTTTTTGTACCGTGGCTTCAGGCAGGGGATGTACCTTCCTCACGCATGGATCAGATGCTTTAGCTTTTTTCGCAAGCCAATCTTCTACTCTCCATCTTTTGGCAGCTACATCTCATTTTGAAATTCAGATCTTTGGTTATCTCGTGCTTTTCTAAAAGTCGATTAATCCCAGACTCTCAAAACACAAATGGAAATCCTGTTCTTGTTGTTTTTTATGTATTAATATTTCAAATTTACTTCTCCGTAGGTCTTGAACCAGCCCAGCTCTTGCATCAGCTTTAAACCACCTCACACCCAGTTAGCAGACATGATCATCAGACTGGGCAGGCTGACACCTGGATACTTCCGTCTCCTCCAGGTATGAACTTTATGTTCTGTCACTTTATTAATGAACATATTATTGATAGATGCTTTCACACTGATCTCCATCCACTGAGCCATCTGCAGGAGTAATGTGGCTTTTTAAATCCTTTCAAAAACCCTCTTGTGCAAGCTTAATGGGACTTCACCTTTATCCTCCCTTTGGTCACCCAGTATTCATATCGTCTTTATTTCATGCTTACATAAGCATTTACATTCGCTTTAGACGAGGGGCTCAGTGACCCACAATCTGCTTTCAACACAAACGTAATTAGGGGTGACACTAATCATTGTGATACCATATACTCTCGGCTCCTTTTGTTCCACCCGCGGTCGGCATAATCCACTCGTCACTTGTGTCAGTTCGTACGTCTCGTTAGCTGTGGACATTTTGTGTTTGCTTATGTGCGCCAATTTGGAAACAAAGCCTTGTTTCTATATCAGAAATGATAATGACTATGAACTGCTAAAAAGTTACAGCTAGCTCTGAAAACAAATGCTATTTGTGGGCTTTGTCCTCTTACTGGAGGCCACATCTTGCCACGTATATTCTTTTTAACGAGTGAGGGAATTTTAAATTTCCAAAGCCGTATAGGAATTCAAATGATCTTGGAGGTGGCTGTACATTCAGAAGCTGTTTACAGTACACACCATCCAATGTAGGCATCACTTCCTAGTATTTTCATTCCTGGTATAGTTCCTTTTTACTTCTTGTTCCTCTTTGACTAAAATCTCTTAGTCTTGTAAATTTTTAATCGCCGTTTCTGAACATTGGGTCACATGGCACAGAGCTGTGGAACTGAAGTTGCAGATGTTGGGCTTTTTTTTTTTTAAAGTATGAAGTTTTTTTGTCCACTGCTCTCTGACCCTTTTCCCCTTCTCTGCAGAGGCAAGTAGCAGGTCAGGTGCAGGCGCAGCCACAAGACCGTACTGTCAACCAGATAGCCATGATGCTGGCCATCATGGGCCTGAGTTTGTCTTACTACAGTGCCAAACAGATGACGGAGAAGGTGAATGCCCAGCCTGCACCCTGAAGAGGCTCGACTGCTGGTGCCATTCGTCGAAATAATGGATGAACCAATGACAAGTGATGGCGGTGGAGCGAGGAAGTAGAAGTCGAGACACAGCAGTGTTTCTGGGGACCGAACTTTTCTCACCTCACAGTCATAATCACACTTTGAATTTCTGGGATCCCTCACTTACCACGTGCAAAACTTTCTGACCGGGCACTGAGTGTTTTCTACTCTTTCTGTTGCCAGGACTTTCAGGATTTATCGGGATGGGTCACTCTGGGTCATGTTTGGACTCTTTTCTGTAGACCGGTTTGGGTGGGTGATCAAAACCTTGACAGCTAATTGTATCTGACTATTAGTTATTACCAGGTTAGATGCTTGCAGAATGCTGTCAGTGCTGTTCTGAGCTATAAAAAGCAGAGAAACCTAAACTGTGAAACAAGCTTGTTCAAAAGGAATTTAATGATATGAACAGTAATGCCTTTTTAAGGGAACGCTAACTGCAAGTGAAGTTTACCTGGTAATGAAGGGAAGACAGGCTCAGAATGTGGAAAAAGGGTTTAAAAATGTAGCTTTAAAATTTTTTTTTTTTTCCTTTGACCCAAAGAACCTTGCATAGCCCTGTGAACAGGGCTATGTCTATACACAGATGTCTATACACCAATTGGCCACAACATTTTAAAGTTTTGTAGGTAGGTTCTCCTCATGTTGCTGAAACCACAGTGGCTGGATGTGGATTCTGTGACTGATGCTCGTTCCACCTTGTGTTCGTTAAGTTGTCCCCAAGAGTTTTTGCGGCACGTCGGAGCACATCGCTCTGCTGGGGGGAGTCTGCTGCTGTGGGGGGGTGCCATTAATATGAGGTAGCGCGTTTGGCCTTCAACAATGTTATTAAAACTAGGAGCCAAGTCAGAACGTAACACTGTAAACATATGATCGAAATGATGTTAATCCTTTCACCTGCCAGTGGTTTGAATGTTGTGGCTGATCTGTGTTTATAAAATTGTATCTGCCAGGTGTCTGAGATTAAGTGAATATTTGCACAGAACTAAAGAAACATGTACATGTTACAGTGGATATGCAAAGGGACTAAACTCTACTTTTTTTTTTTCTGGTTGTGATTTCACTGTTTTAACAATACTTTGTGAAGTCCTGTGTGCAACTACCTTGATTAGCACCCTGGCTAAGAACCCTCCTTCTGGGATGTACTAATTTTAGTGCAGACTTTACTGAAATGCATGGTTGTGCAGAACTTTAATCCAAACAAATCTCACGAGTCCCTTTTGTTTTTATGAATGTATCACTTTATTTTCGTATTGACTTAATAAAGCTGTGAATATTTTAACATGTAGAAAAATCAATTGTTCTTGGCACAGTTTCTTCTGAAATTAAAATGGTGGCGGCAGCGTACAAACCGCTGTGAGGTTGGCACAGGGAGCTGCACAGCTACAGCATTTCCTGCAACACAGACTCGTGTCATCTGCACGCAACAGGATGTGGTCACTCATATGTAATGTCTCCCTTTTCAAATGAGGCAGCTATATTTTTTTTTTTCTTTGTCTGCCAGTGCAATCTAATACTTGTGGTTTTGTAGATTAGCACGCTAGTCAGTTGGAAATCTATGCAAAACATGCATCTGCATGTTGAAAAATGCAGAACGTATGCTGGAAACAACCAAGTCTTTGAGCTCCAGTTTTCTGTTGTCCTTTATACTGAATCTTGGATGATGGTCAAAACAAAACCTTATAAACCAAAATCTTCATTATAACATGGTGGAAATGTTCAAGTTCCTCAGCAGAGGTGTGCTGGCCATCGGTCAAGTGCAGCAAAACGTGACAGGTTAGTCACACAAAACCGACCCCTCAGTGTCTTGGTGCTCGATTCGTGCCATGCTACATACAACAACAAATGTGAGTGCGCTACATTTGCAATTGCTTTTCTGCACGTTCTCCCTTTCTCTTGCAGGGTGTGGAGGGTATAAAGTGCGCATGCCTGCTCACAGGCTGATGTGATGCCCTGTGACAGGCTGAGAACTCGTTGGGCGCCACGTGCACCCTCTGCTCCCGCCATTAGCTCCTCCTCCCCACGTTACTGGGGAAAATTTTCACTGATGCTAGCATCAGGACACGGCCCTTAATGAAGAGCGCCTATTGGTTGACCGTTGATGCGTCATCAAAATCTGTTCTGAACCACAGAGACAAAAGAATGGGGATAGGGTCATCGGTAGCGAATGTGGATTGGAGGATGATTATTTGGGATGGAGGTTGGGGGTGGGGGCGCGTTCTCAACTAACAAATCTTAATTAAAGGCACTTTGGATTACGCTCAGATAAATGACCCCAATATTCAAAACCAAGTGAAGTTATTTAGAAGAAATAGCTTTGCAGACATTTGTTTTAGGGCAGAAATATATTCAGGAGTTGGTGACATTCAAAGCAGTAGTGCAGGAAATTTAAATGAACTGTGAGTCTCATCCTCAGATAAAAATAAACTTTTATTATGAGTTCAAAATCTCTCAGAAAGATGAACTCCACTTATAGGTGCATGATATTTCAGTCCTGAGCTCATCAAGTATATATTCATTCTCTCATATTGCTAGTGTTTTTTATGGGTTTCACTCTTGAGATCACAGGCAGTGTGTTTAATTTCACTACATTTTTAACACAATATGCAAAGAAGCTAAAGTGTGTTGTTCCTTTAAAAAAAACAACTAAACCTCTTGTTCGAGGCTTCCTTTAAGACTAGATCTTGTTATGAGTATAAAGCTAAAGTGTAATTTTGTTGTATCTTAGGCTAAGGGCCTTTGAAGACCCCCTGTTCGGTTATTTTTAAATAAACAGATAACAAACATGAGTTTATGGTAACTAAGCTACTAATGCTAGAAGGAAATAGTCTACTAAATATTTCATGAGAAAGACCTACTGACACGAGTAGGTGTGTCTTGTGAATTTCTAGTTAGACACTCTCAGGTTAGGAAACTGCAAAAAAGAATCTGAAGCCACAATTCCAGCTAACAGTTTCAACCCCAAAAAGCAGTATTGTAACTATATTTCCAGGCCTCATTATCTTATTTAGCTTATACACTGTATATAAAAATAAATATAGCCAATGTAACTTTACACTGATGTCTCAACAAATATATTTGGACTTTTTTTGGTGTCATTTTAGGAGAGCAAATGGTGAAATGCTAAGTTATCAGCTAATGCTAGCAAGCACGGTTAGAAAACTGCACCCATAGACTGTATGGGTGGATAGCACAGACAGAGATACCTGCTAATTTGTGCTAAGTGACAAATAACATACTAGAATTTCAGTCATGAAAACAAAGTCTTGCTGTAAAAGGCGCCAGCACCAAAACCCAGCTCTCAGGTCCAATTTCACAGCAATGAAGCCTAGCAAACAGCTGCTGGCTACAGCTGCTTGTGCCAGCACTCACCTGTCAGTCAAAGCAGCCACTCCTCCAAGTTTAAGTAATCAAGTTCAAATGGGTGAGGTATACCCTGGTGACATTTATCAAGAAGTGGTAAATGAGCTGTAGAGACCCAAACTGGTCTCTGGAGATGGCTGTAAACATGTTTCTCTGCTGTAAATGAACATTTTCACATGGGAGTCACCAGGGTCTTTTTTTCTGGTTGCTCCGTGATTGGTGATTGTCTTCAAGACTTGAAACATCACAACAGAAATGAAATGCTGAATGCAGAAGTGTTGCATCATTAAATAAATCTTAAATTAAAAAATGAAGCATTATTATTAAAAACCTATAATTTAAAGGTTGCAACAAGTTGGATGTCTGGGTGTAGCTGGTGCAGAAATGTAAAGAAATGCTTGTAATTAAACTATATTATAGTCATTATAGGCTGTGTTGCACCATAAACCTCTTTTGTGCTCAGATATTCCTTGCAGATTTATTAGACGTGTGAAAACGTGTAAACACAAAGCTCATCACAGTGCAGGGAATGTGCGCAGACCACGTCAGGTCACATCTATGGCAAAGTCAGGCTGGGGAGACGGCAGCATGCACGTGCCTGGCTGGAGCATGTGCTGGATTGGGGGTTCACTGTGGGGTGGCCTCTGGCCGGGGAGCCACTGTTTTGACTCCAACGTGCAGACTGCAGAGAACAGCGTGTCTCTCACATGCCACACACTCCCATCCTGCAGCACATCATCAGCATCCATTTTTATCTGGTGCCCCACTGAAGCCTTCAGTCTAACTATTTATTTTTGGGTCACCATAAAATTTTGTCTTTTTTTTAAATAAAAAAAAAAAGGATTATATTTATAAAAAGGGGCTTTTCATTTTTTAAATAAAAAGACCTGTTTAAAAATGTAAAGTGATTAGTAGAAAACTCACCTATTTTGATAGGTGACAATAGAAGTTAATGTCTCTCTATCTCAGCCCTTTAACCTTCCTGGTCAGTGATGTAGGACGTCATGTTCTGTCTCTTAATCGCTCTCTGCTTTTTTTTCCCCCTGTGGATCACATTTGGTTGGGATTTACTGCAAAGCTGCTTAACGCTCAATTTGAGGGCTGTTTGTTTTTCTGTTTCTGGGTTCAGATGTTTTGTGTTTTTTACCCACAGGGTTTATCATCTTTGTGCTTTTATCACCTTTATGCGATGCCACTCCTTATAGAGAACTATATAAAGAAACACGGGTCTCGACATCTGCCAAACCTGTTTTTAGTGAATCAGTTTCACACCAGTGGGTTTTTTACATGCAACCCAAAGTAACAAAGCACATAATGCATAAGAATAAAGGAATTGAAAGCAACTAATATCACATCTCAATCAAAATTAACAAATTTATTTATGAATGGCAGGTCAGAAATCAGTTTACTACTGCTGGTGAAAATCAGAAAAAACTATGGTGAGCTGTAAAATTGTCCTTTGGGTAGCAAAAGGAAGGGTCTACCTTTGACAGGGGTGATAGGTTAAGTCAAGGAATCAGGACAGTTACCCACCATGTGTTATAGCCTGCATATACATGCTTATCAGGACAGTCTGAGATCTGTAACAGTCCAAAGTGTTGACTTGTCAGAGCAGGAATCGTAGGGATCAAAGCATTTTTTAAATATCAGATCTGGCTGGTGATACTGTAAATGCAGTGTTTATGCTTCAATGAGCACTAAAATTGAAGTTAATCTTACTATGATGATCATAGTGTGAGTTTGTATGTAGCCTATCTCCTTGGTGGGTCAGTGTGAATGAAACACAAATCCAATTCTTTGGATTTTCATCTATATTATGTTCATTTCATCATTCAAAATTTGTATTCAAGATGGAATTTTGTTTGAGTCACGATAAAACGAAAAATATAAAATGAAGAATACAAAAAACTACCACAGGCTTGTTTAGATAACTGCCTAAATAAGTATCAGAGGTGGTTAGACTTGCTTCTAGGAAAGCTTTGATTGCAAGTTAGATTTTACTGGCAGAGGAGAGACTCCAAGCGTGTTGCGAAAAAGCAACACTGATTAGTCAGATCTGTTTAGTTGGATCTGAAAAATCATTTTGGTTTGGAAAAAATAATACAATAAAGAGTAAATTATGCTGTTGGTGTGAACAGTTGCATTAACAGTAGGTGAGTCGCAAGTGAATAATCAGATTGGACCAATCAGCACCAGTACTGAATAAAAAAAAATCATGCAAAGATCATAAAATCGACTCTTTTGACATCTTGACATAGCTACGTATGAAATTGGCCGTGATACAACTTGATTGAAATTCTCCCAGCTGCTGTGTGCTCGTGAGATTTGATGAACCCAAGTTTGCATCAGAAAAATTCAGAATTTCGTGTCTTTTTTTTTCACAAGATGTTTCACGTCTTAAGGCCTCGATAGTGGTGCATTTGCTTGTACACAGGAAGTGTTGTTCATGTCTTGTTTCTTGGGGACACTCACATGGAATCACAGTTCTTTTTGAAATCATAGGATTAAGCTGTGAACACAGAGATATGATTTTTATTGCTGACAAAAGTTGCATAGTTTTGATTCTAATTTTATTAAAACAATGTTTATTTTTTTAATCTAGAAAAAAACTCTTTTTTTTTTTTTTTTTTTACACAGGCTAAATCTCACCAATCGCAATCCTTTCCTGATATAAGAATACGATTCAGTTTAGTTTCAAAACTTTTCAGATGTTTCACAACAGAGCACATGGGGATGTGACGTGCCACGGAGTGTGCCATGCAGACCCTGCTGCGAAACTCAGACGGAAATAACTGAATGTGGAACCAGAAACTTGTTACACCACAACTTTTTCACTCTGTCACACAAGTTCGTGCCTGCACTGTCACAGAAAGATAGCATTTAACAATCCAGGGTCTCTGTATAATTTTGCTGCAGAGCTGTAAACAGCTTCATCATTAAGTTATTATAGATGTGTAGTAAAATGGTACAAATCTGAGTCTGGAAATGTAAAGTGACAACTTCCAACCTGATTTGTTGTGAACGTTTTAGTCGTTTAGAATATCACTGATTTATTTTAAATAATTATTTTAAAGATTTATTTTTTATTAAACCGAGTTCAGACTATTTCTTTTGTTGATCAAATCCACAGCCAGAGATTGTTGTTTTAACCCCAACATGGTTTGATGAGCACAGTTTGTGTATGAGGGCAGCAGAGCCACAGAGCTGCTGATTTCCTGACTGTATTGCTGGGGAATGTTTGTGAGAATACCACAGAGCCAGAGCTGGAAATAGGCCGCGGTTTGGGAATTACACTCTCGCTCGCTCTCTTAAACGCTGCATACTCTCATTATTGTCTCCCTCTGAGAGGTTTTTTTTGTCATGTGAGGTTTCACAGATTATTACTGTGGAGATAAAAGGCGCTTTCATAGATTTTCTTTTATGAAAACTGCCTATTTGTGAGCTTTATGTGTTGCTTTTAATCGATTTATAAGTGCAAATGTTTCTGTAAGTCTATTTTCTTGTAGATTATTATTTACTTTGCCTACTTTATCTTATTTTTCTTATATAGTAAGTAAGTAAGTAAAGTTTATTTATATAGCACCTTTCACAGGCATGTGTCACAAAGCGCTTTACAAGTTAAAAACACAATACTGAGAAATGTAGACATGTTTTTCTTCTCTGTTTTAGAGTTATAGCTAAGGTGAGCCAAATGTTTTACAGTCTCAGAGCTAAGCTCATGTTTCCCAGCTATATGTTAGCAATTGATATATATGATCCTGAGGGCATGCCTTTGGGCCTTGTTATCTTCTTTTCAAAGTTATGACATGACACATGACAACTCCACTCTTGTTTTACCATTTTTAACTTCTCTTGAAAATACACAGTTGATTTAAAGCTCGAATTTATCTGCAACTGATTTGAAGAATACACAAATGTATAAATGAAGTAGAGCGTTTTGGCAGAAAAGCTACTTAATGGTAATGTGATGATTATCTTGGTATATATTTACACATGTAATTACCAGACTGTGTGGCCTTAGACATTTCGATTCGTTATAAACAAACACAGCAAGAACTGGCAGTGTGCCGGTTATTTATGCAGTGAGTTTGGGTTAGATGTCTTTGCTCGGTCATATTTGGGCATTTATTACTCATTTGTTCTCAGTCTGTGTC
The DNA here is from genome assembly GCF_057381845.1 of Rhamphochromis longiceps. NCBI lineage: Eukaryota > Metazoa > Chordata > Actinopteri > Cichliformes > Cichlidae > Rhamphochromis > Rhamphochromis longiceps. Next base: position 29,572,351 of record NC_140567.1, on the reverse strand, counting down.
CAGACTTTCATGATAGGCTGAGGATTTTTGGTCCAGAAACATACTTTACACGAAGACATACTGTGATCTTGTTTATATTAGAGGACAAAATGCTTTAGCTTAAAGTTTGACTTTCCCAGTGCCATACAATGGGAGAAATAATTATTTGATCCCCTGCTGAATTTTTCTCACTTAAGTTTGCTTGCTTACCAAGAAATGAAAAGTCTCTAATTTTATAGTATTTCCATTTTAATCGAGAGAGACAGAATATTTACCAGACGTCTGGAAGTTAAAAATTTTCACACAATTTTTTTTTAAAATTGATCTACATGTCACTGAGTGAAAAAAGTATTTGTTCCCCATGCAAAAAACCGAGTTAATACTTGGTGGAGAAACCCTTGTTGGCAAGCACAGTGCTATGATGCTTGTTGTAGTTGGTCTCCAGGTTTCCACTCAGCTTAGAAGGGATTTTGGTCCACTCATCTTTACCAAGTTTCTTGGTTGCTGCTTCGTAACTCAAAGATTTTCTATAGGATTGAGGTCTGGACACTCCACTGGCGTGCACAGATAGAGACGAGGTGGTGCTGAAGCACTTGCCCTTTTGCCCTCAGTCCAAAAAAGTGCCCTTTTGAAAGACGTGATTTTTTTTTTTTTTTAAAGCTGCGCGATTTAAAAAGGTGTGAAAATAATGGCTTGATTTGTGCCCCTTCTTCAAAGACACCCGAACCCTGTCGCTTTTTCACTGTCACCGTGTCACGTGAACACGCTTGCAGTTCATTTGTTGTGAGGCGTGTAGCAGCGGCATGACACAGGACTACTTGGAGTAGGCATAGTAGGCTAACTATAGCGACTGGGAGCCACGGCGGACAACACGGCAGCTCTTTCCCTTCCCAACCAGTCGGGTAACCCATGAATCGAGTGAAATTATTCTGTTTGCCCTCTAAGACCAACCTGCAATTGTTTTGTTGTGAAGTAGCCTGTCAGAAACTGCACATGACAAACTTTGCCAGCTTACCCCTCCATCCATCCATATGGATAAACAAAAAAACGACACATTTAAAATGTAACCTAAACCATTTAGGCAACCCCACTCTCCATCAATTCCGACCTTTTTGGCATACAGTATTGAAAATATCACGTTATGCTATAGGCTAAGGCTACATGCCGTTAGGCAGAGGGCTCTTTTGAGCCCATTTTTCGTTACAAATTTTAGGATGATCTCACGGAAATCTGTGAATAAATACAAAGTTTTCAAACTGAAGTCAGTGACGGGAAGACATCACACTTTTTAGAGATGGAACTGCAGAAAAACCTAAAACCTTGACATGATTATGAATAATAGAATTATGGACGTTTCTCCGTTTTTGTGGATTAGCCTTTCCATAACTAACGTCAACTACTGTCCTACTTTGGTAAGATTGAAATTAATGTCTTTGACTGTCTTTAGTAGGTGTCTCCTGTGAGAAAGTTAGAACACCGTCCAACTGTCTAAAGATGCAGTCTTTAGCCTAACTGGTTGTTACTGACTCAGCGATGCTCACAGACATTTACGCACTGTGTTGTGACCTGATTGTGACAGAACAGTGACGTTGTTATTGGTAGTTTGAAGGGTACGGTGTTGGGGGTGGTGCATGTTAAAAGTTTTGAGAAGCACTGGTTAGACATGTTAATTTTTTTTGGTGTAACATATTGGCAACATTAACACATTAATTTGCTAAAGGAAAAATAGGCAGTTCCCAATTGCCTGTGAAAACGACCATTCTGCCCTGTTCTTGTAATGACCACAGTCAGTCTTATTCGTTCTCATACATTTTGGTCTATTTATTTACTAATTTCAGCAAGCATAATGCCTAGGAAAGAGAGGCTGAGAAAGGAGAAAATAAAAGTCAAATTGCATTTAACCTGTGCGATTTTTTTATTATACAAAGAAAAGGTTTTCCACATATGCAAAAAGTGCCCTTTTTTCCCCCTGGAGCACTTGCCCCCCAAAATGTCTGTGCACGCCACTGGGACACTCCATGACCATATTGTGGTTCCTTCTTTAACCACAACTGCCACTCTGCCTAGACCTCTTGCCTCTCAATTTCAACCATATACAAAATTTTCTAGATCTACCACTTGTTTTTAGTCATTGTCTCGCTGGAGGACTGATCCTATCTATTCTGACTGATAAAGGAGAGTCTCGTCCAAAATGTTATGGCAGTTGGCACCATCCATCGGCCGCTCAAGGCAGTGGTCATCATGTATGCTTAGCAGAAAAAGAATCCCAAACCTTAATGTTTCAATCTCCATGCTTGACAGTAGCGATGGCATTTTTGGGTCATATCCAGCTTCTCTTTTTCCTCAAAAAACAGTGGATCGAGTTCATGCCAAAGAGTTCAGTTTTGATGTAATCTAACCACAGCAATTTCTCCCGAAACCTCTCTGAATCATTTATATTGACTGACAAACTTAAGACAGGCCTGTACTTGTGCCTTCTTAACAGGAGGACCTTGCGGGCACAGCAAGATTTCAGTCTATTACGGTGTTACCGATTGTGTTTTCAGTGACTGTGGTTCCAGCTGCCTTCAGATAATTAAAAAGCTCCCTCTGTTTGGTTTTGGGCTGACCCACCAGCAGACTTTGTATGGAGCTCCAGGCCAAGAGCGATTGATAGTCATTTTTATATTTCTTCCATTTCATTGCACCAACAATTGTCAACTTCTCATCAAGCTTGGTCTAGTAGCCCACTGAAGCCTTGTGAAATTCTGCTGTCTTGTCCTTGACGTCCTTTGACAACTCTTTGGTCTTGCCCATGGTGGTGGAGAGGCTGGAATGGGGGTGTGCTTTATGCACCTAGTGAGTTGAGATCAGGGGTATCTGTAACTGGTTGATTCTAATTCTGGCTGGGTTGTAGGGGATCAAATACTTATTTCCCTCAATGACGTGCAAATAAGTCTATAACTGTTATGTTATGTGTATTTTCTGGGTTTTTGGTTGATATCCTGCCTCGCTCCATTAAAATAAAACTACCATTAAAACAGAGACTGCTCAAATAATTTCCCCCCCGTTATTTCTACCTGCTGAATCAGGGTAAAATTTAAGTTCTACAATGACTTCTGTGAATTAATAACAATGTCCAATCAATTTTCACTGTGTCAGCTGTTTATACCTGCATCTTTATGGACTTTAATCTATGCGCTTGCATGCTGGAGTGTACTGTACATAACAAAGCTGTAGTCAAGAACAGCTTTGTAACTTGGCTTACATTAAATGTCTTGTTTTCCCTGCCACACAAGTCGATCATGTCCAAACGAAAGACACGCTCCTCTGTTATCTCCCCGGCCCCTTCCCCATTTCCTTTTCTGTCACTGCTATATCACACAGCACCTGATTTAGTTCCAGATACACCAGTAGCTGTTCCAGAGCTCCACGCCCAACACTGCTATAAAGAGAATTCAGTGTTGAATGATAGATGTTACGTCCTAATCCCCTCATCTCATTCCCCTGATCCCCTGATCTTTCCATCTAATCTTCCAATGGGAGCAGCCCCCCTCTTCACCTCTTCACAGATACTATTAACAGGCTATCGCAGGTTAATTTTGGAGGCAACATTTAAAGACAGGTGTGCATGGATATCTGAGAGACGGGTGTTGCAAGAGGCGCTGCAGAGGCATGTGGTGCTCCGTACGAATGTCGATTGTAAACTGCGAAGTTACATCTACTTGAAACCGCGAGGACACCCAGCACCAGAAAATTTACTGCCAGTGCTCGCTTGTGAACTTTTCTGGATCCGAGTGGCGCCTCGACACCCCAAAGAGCTGTCAGATAATTAGTGTGGCAAGGGTGAGCGAAAGAAGTTGTTTGAGCTCCATCATATGAGGTCATTTGGCTCGATTGCATGACATGATTCACAGCTCTGTACACTGGTCATTTATTTATGCTTGCAAACATGCTGCCATATAACCCCTCGCAACAAGCATATTTATATATGATCACATCTGCTCACACACACAAGTATGTGTTATTGTATATAAAAGAAGCCAGACCTTTTCCTATATTACTTTTTAGTGCAGCTACAACCAATTTCATGATCTGTGTGCATCTATATTTCTATCAGAGGTTTACATCTGCTTTAAATCTTTGAATGAATCTTTTGACTCTTCATGTATGACTGTGAATGTTTTTCTTCCTGGCCAATAACTTCAAGCCAGCTGCAGGAAAACTACCTTCATCCATGCATTCAAAATCTGGATTAGCCGCTTCACAGCCGGTTTGAACAGGTTATATCTAGTAAAAAAGTATAAGCGGGCATGCGTCCACATATACAATTAGACAAAAGGGTTGGACTTTCTCACCGATGTCCTCAGGGGATTTTGTCAGTGTGTAAATAACAAACTGTTGCACGTACTGTACAATCAGACATAAATATATGAGCATAGACGTGACTACGAATATATTACTGAAGTAACTATCAAGCTTCATAGAGATTCAGTATATCTGAAATACATTAGGTTAAAAGTCTTGATTGTGATTTTCATGGTTGTCATGGTTATGATTCTGGGATCCTGGTGCAAGGAAAAACCTGTGTGGATTTAACTGCAAGAGAACCACTTTTCTAGGAAACACCACTGTCTTTCAACACTGAGTCATATTTCAAAGGTGTTTCCCAGCTGTCATTTCACAATGCGCCAAACCTTTTAAAAAGTTAATGAACTGAAGTTTCGAATCTGAACTCTTTCTATGTGGAAGTGTGGTTTCTGCTTTGCCTTGCTTAAATAACTGAGGTTTTTAAAAAAAAAAATGATATCATCTGGATGGTAGTACACAGTGTATCAGTATATTGTTTAACACCTTTGCAGATGTGGAAGTTGGCCGTGTGCACCAAGAGCCATACCAAAACAGTTTGCAGCTTTGGAATCTTACGTTATTTAGTCTTTTTGATAAAATAGGTTACTTGGGATTAGAGCTGGGTTCATTTCCACAGGTACTCGTACACACTGGACTGGTCACCAATCAATATTAGGGCCAAAACAACACACATCCACTTACTCTCACATCCACCCCTAAAACTAGTTTCAAATCTCAAATGAACCTAACAGGCATGTCTCTGGACTGTGGGCATAATTCCCTGTGCAATTCACAGGGAACACATTCAAGCTGCAAACAGAAAGGCCCAATCTGAGCAGGATGTTGTGGTAGATGACAGTGCTAAATTCTGCACTACTGTGCTGCACCTCTTCACTGTCTCCACACTTCCTCATTTGTGGAATATGATTAGACTGCAAACTGTGTGCTTTTTCAAATGCTATGCCCTTTGCAATCACTGCATGTACTGCTAACTGTGAAATCTACCTCCAGCATTGCACAAGTAATGAGAAAGTTAGAGGTGTACTTTCTTCAGAAGTGTCCTTTTGTATGCATTTTTGCTAAGTTGTTAAAAAAAAGTGCTACAAATAACCTTGAGAGTTCTTATGTAAACCAGGAGCTTGATGCCAAAATGACGATCATGGAAACATAACGACAATACGAACTTGTTTTGGAAGGTAAGACGAGCTTTGAAAGGGCATTTTATTGTGTGTTACACAACTGCTGGCACGACAGGAAGCAACTGCACTGAAACTCGCACGCCTGCAGATCCTTGTAAAAGAAACATGCAATATAGAATACAGAAAAACACGCGGATGCACAACTTTATTGTTTAAGCTTATGCAACTCACCACGCCTTACTAAGAACCCGTGTGATATATTACATTTACATTTAGCCATGTTTTCATTTGCATAAACAAAGCGTGCATTTTGACCCAACTCATTTTAGGAGGTTAGAATGTTTTATAAGACAATTATAAATTATTCGGGTCCTTTCAACAAGAAACGTGTAGTTTCTTTCTTATAAACATCCACTAATTTACTCAAACAGTGTTTAATTTTTCATGATTTTTTTCATGTATTTTGGGAAGATAAGCTGTTTTGATTTTTTAGGAACCTTTCCTCAATATTCTGTAAAAAAAATCTTTTACATATTCAAGCATTTAAGAGTTAATCAGATGAAAGTAAGAGACTTTGAGGGAAGTCAGTTGCTGACTGAATTATGTACGGCTACCTCTGGCAGAGACAGTTAGCTTAGCTGTAATGAGTGGAGATGGAGCTACCTAAAAAAATCAGTTGGTAAGTTGATTAATTGACAGGGAATATTTAATTTACTATTTCCTGCAAAAAAAAGAGGACAGTTTTACACACATGTCTTATGTTTTGGCCAAGCAGCAACTTCATTTCTAAAAAAATGAAGCTAATGGGATGAAAGTTGAATGTTTACTTGAGGCTCCAAAAGTGAGTCAACCCCCACAGAATGAACATATTTACTGTTATCCTCTGGGCTTTTTGACCTGGGGTTTTTAGTTTCCAGAAATTGAAGTCTTGTTTATTTTTAAGTATCTTTTGTTTACTTCTTAGTTTTTTATTTTTTATTGTTTTTATTTTTTTTTACATTTAGCTTTTGATTCTTGGTAATTTCTTAGTATGGCAAACCTTTACTCCTTGTTATCATTTATATTTCCCCCCTCTGTCTCATCTCCCTTGTGTCTTCCCCTTTGTCCAGTCACGGCCTGTGTGTCCTTGTTTCAGTGTGGTTGTTATTCACTTCTTATTTTGCCTCCTGTTTCTTTATCACAATTCCTTTAACTGCATGACTGTCCTCACCTGTGTCCCGTTACCCTCCTGTGTCCTATATCCTGATTACCTTGTGTGTGTGTGTAAATAGGCCTGTTCTTCACCACAGTTTGTGTTTCAGTGTCTCTTTGAGGTTTATTCTTGGCATTGACTGAATTTTTCAGGTTCTTGTCACTTGTTCTGTTTATTTCAGTCTGTCTCAGTGTCATGTGTTTGGGCCCTTTTCTTCTGCAAACATGGCAGTTAACAGTGTGGTACAAAAATAATAATATGGGGTATTTTTAATAATTTTGATAACCTCCTTAAATGAAAATCTTGCATTTGTACGTCTGTGATGGGTGACCTTTTTGTTTAGTGCTTTTCTCTTGGTTGTCCTGAAAGACAACCAGTGTCTTGTAGCAAGTTGCACCTCAACCAGATGCTTTTGGCAGCCATCAGTAAAGTTAATTCTGGCTGGATATTTGGCAGCTCTTACATTGGGCTTGACTATTTTCTTAAGTCTTGCTAAGTCCAATGAGTGCTGTAAAACAAACCCCGTTGTATGGCTGCAAAAAGAAACTACCATTTGTAGTCAATAACGATCAATGAGATGTTAATAGGCTTTGGCCTTTTCAAGTATCACAGATTTAAGAGAGTGTGTGCTTATGTTTGAGTCTCTATGTATACTTTTGACCCTGTGTGGATTAGAGAACATCTCAAATAATTCAAACATATGCACCTAACTCACAGATGTATGCTGTGAATCATTCCATGCTGGAAAAACAACAGCTGAAAGAAATCATTACAATCCCAAAATGACCATGACATTCACGCCTGTGATGAGTGGATGTAAACTGTGGACCAGAACTGTACGTTTTCGTGTGGTCATTTCCAGGCCATCATTGTAATTTCCCTTTTTTCAATATGACAGGCTGATTTCTGCTGATGCCTCTTGTTCACCTCGTATTAAAAAAGCCATTAGACGTATTTTTCAAAATGTCAGGTCTTTCAGTTAATGTGCTGAACTGCATGAGCAAGAGGGCATAGAGCGCTCGTGCAGTCTGACCTACTGACCTGCACACGGAGATTTCGCTGCAGCAGTGAACATCAGCAAATCACTCTTAGACTTTAAAACTGAATGTCAGATCCTTTTAGTCTAAAATTCTCAGCTCTGTTTGCCTTGATCTTCAACACTGCAGTTTATGACTCAGGTTTTTAAGACACTGCACAGAATAAATATAGCAAAGAGCCTCTAGGTTCATGCTCTCCTAGAGTGACCAGACATCTTTGTTTTCCCAGGACGTTCTTGATGCTTGTCACCAGCTGAAGCCGTTCAACCACATGTCACCATTTTTAAACAGCTGTAAAATGAAATAACATTTTATTTAGGAAGAAACAGTCACTAGTGCATTAATCTGCCTGTACACTTAGATCTCCTTTGGTGTAGAAACATTTTGTCCGGTGTGCATTTACACATGCATCAGCGCTATAGCTCGCAGATCTGTGCACACAGAAGTGGAATTTGACTTTTCCCTTCCAAGTCGCTGCAGGAGGCTGAACAACAAACTCTTAAATAGACTCATGGCAGCGAATATGAGTATCTTGTCTTGTGACAAGATACTGTAGCTGGGGAGGTTAGAAGAAGTGAGAGCGCAGATGTGTGTCAATGTCTGCAGTGAAGGGCATTAACTCCAAAGTAGTTATGAATGTATTTTTTAAAGCAGGTCAACCGGTTCACCTGCACTGACTTGTGGGTGTTTTTCCTGAACAGCACATGTTCAATACACATGATGGTTTAAGGGTATTTTTTTACACCTGTATTGAGAGCAACAATACGCTGCAGTGCAACGTCTGGACTTAGATTTACGATACTAATTTAGTGCATCTTTTTCTTTGAAAATATTTTTATATAAAATCATTAAGCCTACGAGATAACAAAATGATGCCTTATTATACATTGATGTAACAGGCCAGTGTCAATAAGTACAAATGCAGTGAAATGTTCTTTGCACAGGCTCTACAATGAAGTTACTCCGGGACGTTTTGCATAAATATACACAAATATTTTGTCATTTAACTTTGGTTAAGGACAATTAATAAAATACACAATAAATAATATACTACGTACCTACAGTATGAATGGAGGTTAATTAAATGCGTTGGGTTATAAAGTAAGAACATCTTAGGATTAAGATGCAAACTTCTTTAATATCACTACAGTTAAATTCCTGTATGATAAAATGAAAAGGGGATTATGATATCAGCTTTACAACAATGAGAAGCTTGACAGAGGAAACCAGCTTTAAGCTTAGTCACTGAAATGAATGACATTCCTGTGTGGTGGGATGTCTGCTCAGACAATAGAGCTTCAGCATATCCAGAGCCTTTTGTTTAGCTTACATATATCAAAATCTTACTAATTTCAGTTGGCTGTGATTTCAGGCATTGCAAAGGAAAATGTAGCATCATGCACAGAAAACTTAATGTGGTGAAGCATCTCCTGTGCAGCTCCATTTAGATTATTAACGATGCTGCACATCACTTGTTAATATCTCTGATTTTTGAGAGGCTTGCATGTTAACACTGTAGCATGCATGCAGAGGCAGTATATGGATGACATTCAGTACACTGTGTTCTGTACTTTGTGTTCCTAATCTCTCAAATAACCCACTGAAGCAGGAAATTATTTCATATGTCGCCCCCCAGTGGTCAAAAGTGATATGATACGCATGTGGATGAACTCAGGGACCTCCTGCAGACCACACAGTGTTCGCAAGAACCGAAAGGAGGCAGTATTTATCTAGCTCCACATAGGTAAACCTTCTTTGGTATCATGAAATCAAGAATAGTAGATTTATTTTCATGTTTTTGTCTTGCTAGCTATTCATGAGAGTCACATAGGTAAACTACTGTGAGCACTCAAAGTATCAAAACCGGCTTTAGTCCATTTTTATCGGTTTTATGCTTTGATGGTGGAAAAGACCAGTTCCTGTCTTTGGGTAGCCACCCTCTGTTAAGGAGGACACGCAAATATACTTCTCTCTGAAATTCAAATGCAAAATAAACTGCTCTGAGACAAAGACCTGTGGCCTAAATTTAGGTAGAAAGCTTTTCTGGATTGTGTGTATATATACACAATACAAAAAGTTGGTTCTCTGTCAGAAGTCGATACAAATACAATGGGCCTAACAGAAATTGGAATTAACTTAAACGAACAGCGTCAAGAAAATGAAATCAACCACCAGAACCCTGACTTCAGCCTTTACCTGTACTGAGTTTATTTGCAATGCAAATAGGGTGATTAGTAAAGCAACCAAATCCTTTTGTTCCCGCTTTCAATAACAAAAAACTATTTGATGCAATCACACTCCCTACTAGTAGGTATTCTCTTTATATTGCATTGTATTCTTATTTATTCCGTATTTTTGTGCCTGTGTGGGATAAAATCACGGCCTTAATCATTAGGCATTTGAAAAAAGGAAATGAGTGCGACTTCAAGATTCTCTGAAACGGATGTCCACCATTGTTGAGGATTCTTGAGCCACCTAGTGGTGATCTGAGGCTGTCTGTGTTTAATGTGATAAAGGAGGTAATAAACGTATTAAAATATATAATAAAATGAATTTGTAGTTCTATTTTTCTTCTTTCGGCTGCTCCCACTGCAGATCACCTGCCTCCAACTCACCCTACCCTCTCCGTGTCCTTTCCCCATAAACCTCCTCTGTGAGCTTTCTCTTTTCCTCTTACCTCACAGTTCCATATTCAACATCCTTTTTTCATTATATCCACTATCCCTGCTCTACTCATCTCGACTTTGCCTCTCTAACTTTAGAATTCTTGATATTCAATGGAAAAGCCTCCATGTATCTATTTTATAAACCACTTATCCAGTTCATGATGAGGGCTGGAGCTGACTCAGGGCCAGATGCAGAGTATACACTGTGCAAGTTGCCAGTCCTTCACAGGGCTGGAAAGCCCCAGTTAGTGCTTTGTTTTTAAATAGTCTAAAACAAGGTTAGGCAATTAATTTTCCTGTGGACCACATGGAAAACTGGGACTGTTGTGGAAGGCCGGACACCAGTAAGCTGAACTCAGTTCTGATCAGTTTTAATTTATTTATGAAAATTTATCTTGTGAGATAGAAATGATAACTGAGCCAAGCACCTGTGGTCTAAAAGCTTAGGGGTATTATCAGTGCAAGGATCTGCAGCTATACGTGTCTATTTTCTTTTACAAACAAACTGAATTGAAATGTAAGGGGTTAGAAATGTCAAATATCACAAAAACGTTCTAATATTTCAAGCTTTTATTGAAGTACTCAGGTAGATGGATTTGGATTTGCTCGTATTTCTCCTCTGACAAGTTTATTTCAGAAAAATATGTCTGATGTAAACGTCTCAAAACTGTAGTTTGAGGAGTGATATGCACTTTAAATCTGGATAGAGTTTATCAGCGACACCCAGATTAATTTGATCTATTTTAATATCCCGACACATACTGGTTACAATACTCTCCAGCTTCCTTTGTAATGCTTCAAAAGATATGTAGGTCATAACATGTCAGTCATACATAATAATCTACTGGCTGTGTGTGCTGCGGTAACTGATAAATCCCTGGGTGTGACCTTTCCCATCTGAAACCTGAGCTCCTCAAGCTGCCCAAACTGGCTGCTGTTCAAATGACCAAATTCCACCCGTCTTTATGTGTAGATGTGTCGTCCATAGACTTGCATTCATAATTCACGCCGATCGTATGGATCTACCCGACCTTACAGCTTCATTACTGTGGAAGTCTGTATGGTAATCAAAACCAGGATCAGGAGGGCAACAGAACAGCATAGGTCAAATTTCTCTGCTGATAATCAAGATCATTATCAATCCTTCCCTGCAGCGATCGTTTATAGCGATCAGTTATGCTGCTGATGTTTGAGTTTATCACCACAGTTACAATTCTGTCAGTTTGAGCCAGGTGAGCAAAACACGGCTGTAGTCTGTAGTCGGCTGTTTGTGTTGTGGCTGGTGAAATCCAATCTGTCATCAGAGCTTTATACTTCTCTCTTTATCTACATGAAACTAGCCCGCTTGGGTTGCCAGGCGACCAGTCACAAAAACCACAAAAAAACCTTGCATGGCGCCTGAATTTGATTGGTGTTCGTCTCATCTGTCACGGCAGCCAATAGCAGCGGCAGAGAGGAGGACAGCGAGGAAGTGGCCAGGTGACAGTGAAAGAGGAGTTACTTGTTAATACGGATGGTATAAAGATGAATTGCCATAAATAAAGAAGACATGAGCACCTGTGTGTAGCGTTAATTCAAATGCAGTTCAGATTACAAGCGACTGTTGCACGTTTTTACACAACACCCCTCCAGCTCGCTACTTGAATAAGACGGGACGTGGAAGGAGGGGGAGGATGTTATCAGAACATGAATTTCTCAAAGCTCTGTGCTCATGTACACAGAATAGATCAAGGTGGAAATGTACAACCTTTTACATTTGAATAGCACTGACAACCTGCACACCCTGTGTTCAGGGAAACATTTGCAATTATGTTTGCACATGTAAACTGCAAAGATCATAAAGACATTTTAGATTTCTTTTTCACTTTTGAACATTTATTAAGCGGTCTTTGGTCTAATTTAATTAAATACTTGTGGAATTTATATTATTTTATTTACCTTTTAGACAGTAGTTCCAACTTTCTGAAAAACTAGTTTGTATTGGTGTGTTTGTGTGGCAAGGTTATAGGAGCCATCCTACCAGCACAGGATGACAATGGACCTCTGGCTCTGCAAAAGAAACCCTCTGAAATATGAATGAGGAAATCCACACCTGTTTCCAGGTAACCAAGGCAGTACCGTGACGCTGACAATTAGTGTGTGTGTGTGTGTATACCTGCGTAGGCGGATGCACAAGCAGCGCAACTTCCTAGCTTTACCTGTTCAGACACTCTGTGGGGATGAAAGCAGCTGTCAGCCCTGCTGGCTTAATGAGACAGACATAATCTGACCAGGAGAAGCAGCATGACAAAGTTTGGGCCTCAGCTCTGAACAAGTTCCCTGCATTTATAATCTGCTGAGAACGTTACGCATGGAAACAGGCCAAAGTCGGCCCAACTGAGCTGAAGGTGGACGTGGAGACTCGGTGGAGGGTGGAGCGCAGAGGCATCTTCACAGGTCTTGCCCTCAAGTGTTGAGCATCTATTTCTGCAAGTATGAATCCAATGTGGAAGGTTTATAAAAGCAAAGTGCTGAAGACTATTAATCCCGAATATGAGGAGGACACTGCCGAGGAGGTACAGAATATACATACATGTTTCTCCACATTTGCTCATGTTACTCATTAATTTGTTTGTCAGAAACACTTTAAACTCTTAAGCCCCAACGCCCCCTGATGCGGGGGAAAAAGCAGGAGATGACTTAGGCTTGGGGCTTAAGAGGTTAAAGTACAAGAAAGCTGACATAATTGTTGGTACAGAAGTCAGAAAGTCAGCTGGTTTTGTTTTGCTGATCATTTCTTATTCATCACAGCGTTAGATGAGCTTGCAGGGCTGATTTGTTTTCCATGCAATGGGAACTTTAAGACAGATGTTCGGCCTGGGAACAGCAATGCTGGCCTTAATGCACGCTGGCAAGTCGACTCTGATGAAACTGTGTTTACTAACATGTGCATACAAATATACATGCATCAAATCTACTTTTTTATTAGTTGCTGTTAGACAAATGTGGACTTAAAATGAAATCCAGATACATAAGAGCAATCACAGCAATAATTAAACAGCTTTTAACCAAAATACAGGCAACACTGCAAGCAATATGGGATGTTTTCAGCAGTCATCGAATGCCCTTTTGCTTGGTATCTTCTTACATAAAATCATTATTGAATCTTGGTCTGTAGTCATATTTCAGATGCCTGTGGTGACTTAAGTAAACATAAAAACATTTTATCGCAGAGAAAGGACTAATAGACGATTACACTCATGTGAAGCAGAACTTTCTTCGTTTTCTTTTCTACCTTTTTAAAGCTCTCAGAACGTCTTGGAGTTACGCGGTGACCTTTTCCAAGGGTCAGACATCGACTTTCTTTTTAGTGGTTTTTGTTGGATTGGATTTTTCCCACTGCTCATGTTCACGGCAACACCTGCACTCGATGCAGGACTTGGTTCTCGTGAAACAGTGTTGCGTTGACCCAGATCTCCAGAGAGCTGAGAAATTCGATCCTGCACAGGAGCTGAACAAACGGATTAGTTGGCATTCCAGTGAATGACGGGCTGACAGGCGGACGAGACAGATAGCCAGGTTCCTCACTGGCATATTCAGATCTGCCAGCTGACTGCTTCACATTGTGGCATCTTGAGCTGCCCGGGCATTTGCAAGGACGACAGGGAATCCGGAGAGATAGTTTCCATCTAGATAGATATGCAGAGATGTCATCACTGCTATTTGAGTTGCCATTGCTTCACACGTTCTAGTGAAATTAGAGACTGCTAAAGCGTTTGACTATCAGTCTTCCTTATGTCAAAACATCCACTGATGTGGAAATACTACTGTTAAGTAATTAGTAAGTTGGTCAAGAGAAAAAACAAGCAATTAAAACACAATGTGCAAAATGTTAAAGTTAGTTTTAATAAAGAAATATTAAACATTTTTCTGTGGTGGCAATTTATTTTTAGTCTCCAGTAGTTCATATAATAGTGTCATGTGTGTTTAAGCTAGGTCTGCCTCAGCTTGCAGTACCCACAATACGCACCAGATGGCGACTGCTGTGCACAGATTCTGTGTTGTGCATTAAACTTAGACAGTTTGTTGTGACCAGACTGTGTGTGGACAGGTTAATGAAATATTGTTCTGTTTACTGGTGTTGCAGGTCACAGAGGTGGAGAATGATATGAGTCCAGTGCAGGAGGAGGAGGGGCCCAATGCTGTCTCCCAGCTGGCCAGGAAAGTATGTGAACCCTGGCAGTGCTTGTAAACCTTGTAGGGTATTTTCTGTCCGTTTACTAATCACGCAGGCTTCACAAATACTTTATAAAATGGTCACAGATGCAGTGAGTAAAGTGAGAATATCCATGCAAAGGTTCATGCTAAGCATATGTCTAAAGATATGACAGAGGAGCGTTAGTCAAGTGATATTTGACAGCACTAAATCCCTACTTTAACCTCTGACCTTGTCAAGATGCAGGGGGCAGGAGCTAAAAGCTGGAATCGGCTATCAGCGATCTTCAACAAAGATGATGAACACCAGCTCCTAGAGGAGACTGAGTGCCCCCCTGTCGCTGACCAGTGAGTTTTTAATCGTCTATCTTCTCACATGCATTCATGAACATTGATGTTGCTGGTGAAACAGAGCTTTACACTTTCCAACTGAGATCACACCTTTATCCGATTTTGTAACTCATAAGGTTGAAGTTTTACTTTCGTTGCACTGACCCAAAGAAATGTTTTGGCCAAAATTGGTGTACAGACTGAACTGAGAGGGGAAAAGGAGGTTTAATAGAAAAACAAATAGAAATGAAGATAATTACTGGAAGACATAAATTCTTATTTTCTGAAAATCTAGGATACTTACTGGCCAAAATCTGTCTTTTTTGTCATATTCATAAAGGAATGATTGTTGGATTAATCACTATTGAAGCCTTTCTTATAAAGTCTTTGTGTTTACATGTAATTTTAAAACTTAAGTTATTTAAAATCTAAAATCTTTGTCAGTTGTTTCATAATTTAAAGCACCTACTGCTTTGTCTAAATTCTCAGTCCGCTTGCAGCAAAGCCCGAGGAGCCTCCGCGACCCACCAGGCGCACGGGATTCTGGGATAGCTTTGCGTCTAACTGGGCAGCCAAGAAACAGGCCGAAGCTGCCGCCGCTGCTGCTGAGAACGAGGCAGCAACAGGGGAAGGTGAGGAAGGGGTGATAGAGGCTGGAGGGGCGGAAAGTCAGCAGGATGGGCAGGTCACTGAGGGAGAGCAGAGTGAAGGGGGAGGAAGGAGCAACAATAGCTTCTCCAAGTACGTCTCGTTGGGAGGAGGCAACGAGGATGCTTCTTTCAAATGGAACTTTGTTACCAGCAAGCTGGCAGAGCTGAAGACCAAGACCAATTAGAAACATGGTGGAGGAGAAAGTAAAAGAAAATAAACAACATGAGGAGGGTGGTAGATGTAGAAGGAAGGTAAATTTTGCAAAGTCCCTCTGTATTGTCAGCTATTATACACTCCAGAAAACGTGTGTTCACAGCCACATTACTACCAATGGCCTGATTGCTGGTTGAGACATAAAAAGAAAATCAGTGTTGTTGTTTATTTATTTTTTTGTAATCTTTGGTTCCCCATTACTTAAAGGTCAGTCTATTTATGTAAGAGTAAAGAGGACGTGTAGGTCATAGGCGACACTTAACAAAGAGAGCTTCCATTTCTCTGCCTGCACAGAGCCAGAGGTAGTGTTCGTATCCCGGACCAGTGATTGAACTTCAACCACTACTACTTGTGAAAAAAACTTTTAAAGTTGCTTGTATTAAAAGTCACTATGCTAATTTATGAAATTCTGAATTATTTCTGGGAGATGAGGTGGGCACCCAGACCTGAGTTGTCTCTTTACCATCTAACCGCAGCACAGAGAATGCAGTAAGGCAGAATTTTGGTGACGACCACACTGGTTTAGGCAGCACATGGCAGTGTTTTGTTTTTGCAGTTGTATGACTACACTTACTTCCCTAAAGTGCTTCTTTCACCACGAACATGTGCCTCCACACCTGTCAGCAAACTTGATCTAATCTGTAGTTTAACAAAAACCGGATTAAGAGATTAAAGGCAGTGATAGCAGGATTAGACAGGGATTATCTCACTTAACCTGTTCAGAGGCCAGCGGATTATAGAAAGGTAATTTGGCAGTATGATGTAGATACTACATAATCTTCCGAGTTTCTCTTAAACTTCAGGAATGCAAAATGTGGAGCACATTTATTTGACACGTATGTACGCCTGGTGAGATAAAGCCGGTAAAACCGATGACTTGGATTTTGTGATTGTGACTGAGACTGAAATGTGTGAGTTTTTTGACTTTTAAAATGTTGTGATTTAAAAAAAAAAATTGACTTATTATGGTATTATTTCTGTTCTTTTGTGATTTATGCCTTATTCCATGTTTTATTCTGTTTTATTCTGCTGTTTTCGGTATATAATAATAAAGACTATTGCACTGAAGTTCTTGTAAGGTATGAACACGTGACTGAAAAATGTTAACTTTTGAGCAATATTGGAAAAAAATTCATTCATTTGCTGATCTCTGTGATGGTTGTTTTTAGAAGCTTTGACTCGAACCTTTTTTAAAAATCTAGAACACAAAATTCTGCCTCTGGCCAGCAGGGGGTTCTCTTCACCTCTTAAATTTAGTATAGCATATATTCAACTGTCCTTTTTTTCTGCCTTCATGTCCTTCACATTTACATCAAATCAGTCTTTTATAAACATGACAACAGCCTGATCAGATACCCTGTCAAAAATAGCCCATTTTCCTCCTCATATCCCACTTCCTTCATCTCTTTCGTGTCCTGTTTTTCACACCCATTTCCTCTCTCTTACTGTGTCATGTTTCCTCAGATAGAACAGAGCTTCCTTTTTAAATTTAGGAGTCTTTCTTGGGATTTCTATATGAATTTGGCAACACACAATAATGATGCGAAAATGATGCAAGCGAGCGTAGCCCGATCTCAACCCCATGGTTTCGTGCCATTTCTATGTGTTTATACTGTCAGTCAGATTTTATCCTGTCATAATGGGACATGGGAAATCAGTTTCACTAGCTGTGTACAGACTTTCACATCAGCCGTCTCTGTTTGAGTCAGAAGAGATCTTTCCCCACTCGCAGCTCAGTGACAAACTCGTGTTTCTTGCATATTTCAAACAAACTCAGACTGAACATTTATTCCAAAAGGGCTGATTTTTGGGCTGATTGGCGGGGACTACTGTCTTGATGTTTTGAGGTCCATATTTTAGTTTCATGACATCAAGTCAGCAATGCTCGGTGGAAATGAGGTTTGTAGAGCATGAAAGCATCAGAAGGCGAGCAGGCAGGGCTGGCAGTTTACGCGGGGGGAGACGAGGGAGAGTGCACAGAGGCACAACTGGGTACCTGAGGGGTCTGTGACGTCTGGTAGTTTTGTTTAAAATGCATCTCGGGGAGCTCAGAAATAATGAGCTGCTTATCGGTGCTCGAAACCATTTTTGCTGAGATCACAAGCTGAAGGGAAAAAAACAACACACAAGTACTGCATGTACTGCAGTTTTCATGAGTTCTGACTTTATTTATGTGGATATCTTCAAGAGGAAAAGGCTAAAGTGGCGTAGGTTAAAGATTTTCAGTCGCTTTGGCAGTAGATTAAGTTACCAAATCTCTTCCCAGACAAAAGCTGAAAGGCTATCATTATTTAAGGTTAGCTTTGTGGTCTCTGTTGACTCCTCCTTGGAGACTGGTTTATCAGAGCTTTCTTTCTTTAAATGTAACAACTACACACAGTAAAGCTGTCACAAAACTGATGAACAGTGAGACCAAAGAGCACTACTGATTTTACTCAAAGATGTCTGTTTAAAGGTCTTAGCGATAAGGCTACTTTAATCCATACAAGCTGTTTGGTAATGCAATTTTGTCAGCCTCTGTTAGCTCTGAAAACCCAGAGTTAAAAAATATAGAAGTCTGTGCATGTTGAGTTAGAAAGAACAGATGTGCTCTTGTAAGACTCGAGGTTCAAGGCTACATTGTTGCTACTTGCTAATACACATGAATCACCCACTGGGGACACAATAAGCAACATCTGGGGTGAAAAGGTAGCCAACACAGTTCCTCAAGTGACCACTTCAGGCTGACTCAAAAAGTGGGTCAGTCCCTGGAGGTTGCAGTGACATAATGCTTAACTTTACAGCACATATTTACAGCCTGCAGACAAAAATGGTTTTGGACTCCATTGACAGTTTTTCCTTTCAACGCAGTGCCATAGTGGATTTATTTTGAGTATCTCATAAGTTTTAAGTGCATTAAGGCTTAAAATGCTTAAACAATAAAAATGAAAACACATTAAAAACAAGAACAAGTGGGTAAAGTCACGGTGACAGAGTCCTTTTCTGAAAGTCAAAGCATGGGAATGTCTGTGGGGATGTTGGATTTCAGGTAGAGTCGGTACCAGTTTTTTTTAAATATGATTTTTCCCTCATGTGATCATGGTTCATGTTTTTTATATGCACTTAAGACCCTCAGTAGACTCTCACAGGTGTTTTCTCTTAGTCTGCCTGATAAGATCTCATCTCAGGACCAGTGTGGTTTTGGGCAAGACCTTCCTCAGCAAGCAGGCATTCATGTGTCAAAGCAGGAAAAGCACAAGCAAATTAATAATGGAGTCACTCCACTTTGAGTATATCCTGCCTTTGTGGACGCTGGTTCGCTGCCACGGCTTCTCGTTAACCTGCTGTAATTTCAGTTCTGCGAGAAGTTTAAACAAAATAATCTGACGGATGCCAAAACAACTTGCTTTCATGCAGTGCGCCCATATACACAGAGCAGGAGCACTTTCAGCTCTGGGGACTCGACCGTTAATCCAAGTCACTCATGCACACATGCTCATACTGGTCCCATAGCGTAAAACTCTTTTATCACTTGTGGTCCTGTCAGACAGGTGTGTGACCGCCACACTCTCAAAGTCCCATAAGCCTTTGCCATTTGGTTCACTTTTGGCTCACAGTGCAACACAAATATCTCACCATCCCCCTCATCCACAGAGACAAAACACAGACAAGAACACACTATTTTCTTGTTTCTTCACTCTTCTTCATTGCTTGCCTTGGGCTCTGTGCCACACACTGCAATTACTTAAGAGAAAAGCAACCCCACAAAGATCTGTGAGCCTGCCTTAATTATATAACAAAAGCCCAAACCTGAGAGAAGATGAGTTAATTGTGTTTATATCCAAGATCTCTTTTTGTAGAGGGGGTTACCTTTGTAACCATGATGGTGTATAGCAATAATGGTGGTAATTAAGGACCCAGGTTAATGTTACAAAGGTTTACATACTCTGAGTAGGACTCTAGAAGGTTAGGCAATCTAAAATACAAAAAGATTAAATTTGTATTATATATATAGAGATGCTTTCTCAATCCGCAGAGGCAAATCTGGTTATCCACAAACTATTTTCTTTATGGATTTGCTAACAGACTTAAAACAGCAGCACATGAGGTCAGTGGAACAAGTTTTAATACGTAGCACAGTCTGATGACTTTGGAACAAACTACCATGTGATTATGTTGTAAGCTGTTGCGTTTCCATCGTCCGTCCCTTTGTGACCTCGCTTGGCCAACACCAGTCCATAAATCAGCCGGCCAAAGTGACCGGACTGTGCCAGAGCCTAAGAAGTTTGTCTTCAAGATTACAGCTCAAGGTCTCAAATGTTATACTGAGATTATGAAATGAGGTTAATCAGTAAAAGAAACATGGGCCAAAAAAAATCTAAGATCAGACGCAGGGGGGGGAAGAGAAGATTTATCAGCAAAATTATGAAAAGGGTTGTAAAAGCAAAATAGACATAGCGCTTATGAAAGCCCTCACAGGCAGACAGAAATGTCTGGTAGCGCTCAGGTATGACGCTGTTGTGTCGAGTGTCTCAACAAACGAGGTGAGTCACACGCGGCACAGCGGGCACATCTGGAAGTCGAACTACGGGACCAAAGATGTTCTCGCAAAAACAATGACTGGTCTCTTTCAGCAGCTTACCACAGCACACCTGCTTGAGGCAAAATTGTGGCTTATGTGAGGGAGGCACATGAACACTTACTGTATATACAGTGTAGTCTAGGGGAGATTTTTCCTTCTCCATTGTTTTATGAAAAAGGGATACACACCATCCATTTTGGTGTGAGTAAATGCGACAATCATTTTCTTCTTTACAAAACCACTTCTAAATTAACTGTGCAATAGTTCTTTTCTCTTTTTTGATTTGCAAAAGTTTAGCGTTTCTAAAGCACTGCTCATTTATTCCTGTCGATTTAACATGAAATCGCAGCCAGCAGCGGTCACAATATAAAACGTCCTCCAAGGCTGCTTATCTGCTCCCTAATGGCCCTTCTTGTTTACAGAAATTACACTAATGCCCCAAAGTAATGGCCATTAGTATATTTAAGTAAGTGGACATTTCAGAATCACTGCAGAGAGGTCATTTTCAGGGAGAGAACTTTGACAGATTAGCTGTAACTTTGCACCAGACATCACCCTGATAGGTTTATCAGCTAAAAGGAGGAGATCCACCAAACAAACAGGCAGACAAAGCAGTTTTCAGGGTTAATCTCCACTGTTTGCAGTGTGTCTGCATAGATAAGGTGGCGACTTGACTTTTTTGAAGTTAGACTCAGCTCTCTGCAGGGTTGTTATGACCTCTGTTTCAGTGGCCTTGTTAATCCTCAAGTGATAATGTGTGGATGTCTGCGTGTTTTAAAAAAGCTGACCTGCCTAAACTGTTAGTGTGGAGCGACTCGTGTCATTCAGAAACAATCAATCAGTCTCAATCAGTCTTTATTTATAAAGCACTTTTCATACAAAAAAATGTAGCACAAAGTGCTTTACATAGTTAAAAGCAGCCCACCCCACACTCTCATTAACATAAATGATGTGAATACACACATATCCCCCCCCCCCCCACACACACACACGCACACTTAAAGAGTAAAAATTGGGCTGGGTTCGCATGAGCCAAGTGAGGAAACACTATAACAGGGAGCCGTCTGCACCAGGAGCCGGTCACAGACCGCAGCCTCCAGGCTGGGCACACAGCAGGAGGGAGGCAAAGAAGCCCCACAGCCAGGCTGAGAGGACCCCCAGAGCCCCAGCAGCCACGGTCGATCACAGCCCCGGTGCAGAGAGCCCCCTCCGAGGAAACACTGGAGATATGACACAATAGGATATATACAGGGTAAAATGATAAAATAAATAAGAACGGGATACAATATAAATATAAATATAAATAGAGTAAGAAGGTTAAAAAATGAATAAGAATAAAATCAATAAATATTAGGTAAAGCCTAAATTAATAATAGAATAACAGGATAGAATAAATAAGCATAAAATAAATAAACGCTAAGTAAAACCTAAATTAAAAAGGTGGGTCTTGAGCCTGTTCTTAAAAACATATACGTTCTCTGCGGCCCTGAGCTCCTCCGGCAGGCTGTTCCACAGACGAGGACCATACCACTGAAAAGCTGCCTCTCCGTGAGTATGTGTCCTGACTTTAGGGACAATCAAAAGGCCAGTACCAGAGGACCTCAGGGTCCGCGAGGGTTCGTATGGTAAAAGCAGATCTGAGAGATAAGAAGGCCCAAGACCATTAAGACATTTAAAAACCAATAAAAGAACTTTAAAATCGATCCTGAAACACACGGGGAGCCAATGCAGCGATTCTAAAACCGGTGTAATGTGGGCCTGCTACATTACACAAGATGTTAATCTCAAGAAACTATGCACTTTCATGATTCTTCTGAACGTATTGATGCATGCTCGATCATCCTGGTAAGGAAATCTCAAGAAGTTGATTCCAAAAAAACGTCCAGGATGAACAGAATCAACTTTTTGGGATTCTCCTAAAACAGTTAAACCGAACAAAATGCCAAAAAGGTTTAGAAGTATAAATGAGCCATCAAAATACATACAAATTTTTAAGAAATTATAAAGCAGATGTTATAAATGATACAGCCACCTAAGGCCAATAACAATACCCCCCCACCCGCCAGGATAATCAGTTTGTTAGTGTGGAGGAAGGGGCCTAGTGGAGGTATATTATTTAGAGAACCACAGTCCCTCACCTCACATCACAGACGTTCACATGGTGTCTCGTCCCTGTAATCTACTAGCTCAATCTAGGCTTTATAATCTTGTGACTCTTTAGGAATGGATTTGGGACCCCCTTAGAAAAGAAAATCTGCCTCCTGCCCCCTCTATTTCCCAGCAAACTGGGTAATCTCTCTGCAAAGCTACCCCCCCCCCCCCCCCCATGCACCCCCGCGGCCACACCACGACCCAGTAAAACTCACGCAGGCACAGACACGCAACCACACACATGCATGCATACGTCCTGGCACCCATCATCCATCTGTATCTCTGCTGAAATCTGATCACCCATCTCCAAAGGCAGGCCTGCCTGAAAATAGATCGATTTTTCTGCTCTCATTCATACTTTCTAACAAGAGCTCGGGGCTTACAGGACCGTCAATACATTTTCAGCCAATATGTGTGTTTATTTCTTGGGTCATGTTTGTACTTGTTGGCTCCATTGATTATTTTCAGATAAAAGTGGCCACCTAGCAGGAGGAGTGCTGAGCCCAAAGAACTTGAGCCTTGGGATTTCCACACACGGCACAGAAAATATAACTCGGCAGCTGCGATGTTTCTCTTCTGAAATTATAGTTTGCAGAGTTATTTTTAAGGGAGCGATACGCAGGAGGCCCGCGATCCACCGTGTCGTGCTGATTTTGAAAGCTGGTTTGTCAGCTCGATGCCACGGGTCACTGGCTGTAGCGGTCACTCACGCGCAGTAAAAGTGATGGTTTGCGTTATATCTTTATATTGTATTGTATAGTTGCTGGAATGCAAATTGATTCTTTGTCCCTCCACAAAGTCTCTGTCGGGCTCGAGTTACTGTTTCTACAGCTGTTATGGCTGTTGTTCTTTGCTTTTGCTCCCGACCTGCAGCTAAGCCTAAACACACACACATACAAACACACACCAGACACACACACACACGCAGCTCACCGTGAGAACCAGCAGACTCCAACAAGACGCTAAGAAGGCATCTGAAAAATGCATTCTGAATTCTTAATTTTAGAGGTTGGTGGGCACAAAAAAATGTCGTCTCACGTAGTGTTTTTTTTTTAAAAGTCTTGGCACTCAGAAATATTCACCTGGTTTTGAATGAGTATGCATATTTAATCGCAGCATCCTTCAAATACAGTTCTTGTTAAATTATAGAAGACCCCAAAAGCTTTGTGTTTCAAATTTGTTACTGAAAAATCCAAAAAAGTTTCACAGTGTTGGCAGTATAGAAGCACTGCTTCCCTGTAAGCGTTTCTTTCACTCTGCAGTTCTGCCTCTCACTGGATATGATATCAAAAAAACAAAAAAAAAAACAAAAAGAGGAGAGACTGTTAACCTTCCCAGGTGGATGAAATGATGGATGGTGGAACAACAGAAGTAACTGTAAAAATTCTTACTGATAAAGAAAAAGAGGATAGAAAAAAAATTATAAGAGTGAAGGAAGTGGAAAATAAAACAAGAGCGAGCCTCAGTTGGATGCATTAGGTGGAAACATGAGGTTCAAACAAGCACTCTAGTGGGTAAATATAAAGGTTTAGACAGTAGATGCTAGCTACCTGTGTGAAGCACAGGAAATCACTGTTCTCTAAGAACAGGTAGTAGAAAACATCCCTCCTGTTAAACTACAACGTTTGCTTTGTTTTTTAAATGATAAAGATTTCTCGTGCGACGCCGTGGGCACATTGCTGTTCCTCAGCTGAGAGGCGAGTGGCTCCTCCAGGTGAAATCAGCTGCAAAGAAGATGCTGCGTCAAAAACCTCCTTGTGATTGCTTTGGTCATTGAACAATTGCTGCGGTTTGCGTGGAAGATGCTCACTTATCTGCACTATCAGGTAGGACGTTTTAAAAGGTCCAACTTTTACTTTGAATGCAAACATTTTTTATTTATGTTTTATTTTATGATTGAGTTGCACTTTCACAGTTTCCCTATCGCTGGTGAGTGTTTATGGATGAGTTGCCATCTTCTGTGCATATGGTGGCAATTTGGTAGCAACTAAAGCAATTTCAAGGAGATTTTTGTCAACCAGCTGGGGAACACGTAATTTCCTTAGCAACTGGTGGTTGCCAGGGGGCAGGCCTCTGGGATTTGGGCTTTATTAACTTGACCCTGCTTTGTAATCATGATCATCGCATGTTCAAAAATGCCTGACGTCACATGGTTAGTGGCCACATGCAGACAGAACCTCTCTAAAAACAAGCTATAAAATTGTAACTAATGATGTTTACATTCTGTTCTGCTTAATTTTCGGTCTCCACGAAACTATAAAGTAATCAGCGTCTGACTTGTCAACTAGTGCTCAACAAGTAAGCAAATAATCTTCCGTTTAACAGTTTAAAAATGCCTCTTATTTTCGTCATCATCCTGCCCACAGTGGCTTTTGTCACAGGTGCACATGGGTGGATGGATAGGTGGACGTATGGCTTTTAATACATTTATATAGAAAAAATGGTTCTTGTTTCCCCACCACATTAGGAATAACCCTCATGCACCACAGACTGATCATTCATCCATGCTCGAGCAAATCGAGCCTCGGGGAACCTGTGACCCATAACTAGCCAAGGCGGAAATTACACATTGATGCACAGCTGGAGATTTCACTGCCCCTGTTTCTCGTCATGTACGATCAGTGCAGGTATGAAGACGCACTCTGTCGTAGTGTAAAAGAGCAGACCTCTATTCACAGCTATACAAGCCAGTATGGCTCATCTTACACCCTTCTCTTTCTCCGCTCCTGCAGGAGCATTGCATACTCCCCTCCAGCCTGTCATCAACATGTCATTAAATCCCACTCCATCTCTCTTTGGCTGCTCCGACTTTTGCCCCCTCCGCTGCAAACAGAAATTCCTGTGCTCTTTTGCATGTTTGCTTCTCCTCGAGTCGTTGTCCTCCTTCGGCCCATCTCTATTTCTGACATGGGAATCTGGGGTGTCAGGCTGTCTGAGGAGAAGACTGGAGAAGGAGACAGTGCCACTTGATAAGAAGTTGATGGAGACTGTCAGGAGGTACAGCTATTGTGGGACAAGGCTGTTGTGGGCAGTTGGGATTTACGAGCACTGGAGCGTGTTGTAAGTTTGTGTGGACAGTTAAATCGAGCAGTTTCAACTATCTTGATAGTTAAGTTATTTATTCTCCAGGATATAGTTATATATATTACTTCGTTAGAGTTATTTGATACTATGTCTTGCACTATCCTACTGTATATTACTGTATACTACTATTCTTATTGTATATATTGTATATCTTATTCATCTGTTCCTCTGTCTCTCCTGCTGCTTTGAGCATGTACATGACAAAAGAATTTCCCTTGGGATAAATAAAGTTCTTCTTCTTATTATTATTATTATTCTTATCTTGTATCCAGTTATATTTCATGAAACTGAGAAAATGCTTCTACACTTTTGCATCTTATCTAATTGACACAGATTTATCCATGTTTTTTATCATTAAGTTTGAGTCCCATCCTGCTCATTTGCCAAGAAAACATCAAAACTAGCACACATGTACATTGTAGGCCCCTGGAGGTTCTCATCTAAATCAGACATTATAAAGCCATCATGTTCCTTAGAAACTGTCCACCTTACAGTAGGCTGAAATTGTAGTATTCACGCACACACCTTAAAAACGTTTTATGATTTGGAGTTCATAAAAACAACATCTTATTTATAT
Organism: Rhamphochromis longiceps; assembly: GCF_057381845.1. Taxonomy (NCBI): domain Eukaryota; kingdom Metazoa; phylum Chordata; class Actinopteri; order Cichliformes; family Cichlidae; genus Rhamphochromis; species Rhamphochromis longiceps. The sequence goes on along the minus strand of NC_140567.1, from coordinate 29,546,248 downwards.
CCACAAAACCTTTGCCATGCATTAAATATTATGATGTCATCATGTTGCCTATCAAGCCTCCAATAACAGACTACAATCCTACTGTAGCATGAGCTACAAATTAGTGCTTCTAATTTGCAACAGCAAGCATGTTTTGTAAGAACACGATGCAACAAAACTATCAACATAAGAGATCAATGTTCAGAGACCTCACCAGTAAAATGAATAACTGGCTGATCTCTCCAGTATTATCGCCTTGTGCACCTCTGGACCGGTTTAGATCACACACACTCACCTCTGCTATGTCTGCTTCTTCTTGAATTTCATTTTGGGGAAGAGGGTGATGCTAACCTGGCGAGTGAAAGTGAAAAAGACAATGCTTGTGCAGCCAGAAAGTTCCCATGTTTTCAGTGTGTAATGAATGGTTGGCTCTGCTGAATGTGCTCCTTCAGATGCCTCAGGATGTTACAGTAGAAATGGACTTTTTGTCACGGCTGCTGAGGCGAGCCGTGTGGAGTTAGAAGAAGGACCCAAGATGCAGGCAGTGGATGAGATGCCGGTGAGTTTATTTACACAGTGGTGAGAAGGCAAAACAGGCAAGACAAAACTAAAGACCTGAACTGGGAAAGCTAAATGACAAACCTGAGATGAAACAAAAAAGGGAAGAGAGGCAGAGAGACGAGCAGGACACCGAGGAACACAGACTGACGCGGAGTTACACAGACGAACCGGCAACAGGCAGGAGAACACACAGGGCTTAAATACACACACCAGTAATCAGGGGATGAGAGACAGGAGGGCAACACAGCTGGGAGGAATCTGGGCTGACGGGACAGGGGAAACGTAAACTGAACACACTCACATACGACACGGACCTTCACAATAAAACAGGAAACTCAGATACATGGAACCAGACAAGACATTGAACTAAACAGACAGATTCAGACGCAGACTCAGAGGCAGATCGAAAATAACACAGAACTTAAACAATCATCATCTAGAAAATGATAACAAACTAAAAGCGCTGGGTCACCGACCCAGGACCATGACACTTTTACAGTCAGATATCGTGTGCATGAGTGTTTGAATGTGGAAGAAAACGTTGTGCTATTCAAGCTCAATAAAAAACATTAAGAAATATATGCATACGTGAGTGCTGGTATTTTGTTTGCTCTTATGTTTTATCAAGTAAATTTACTGAGGGAGGTGAAAGGTTTCTCTGTACTTGGTGTTTTACTAACAGAGAAATCTTGTAAAGAATAGAAGGCTTAATCCTGAACTTCAACACCACTCAGCTTTTTTAATATGGTGAGAAACTGCTTCTTTGAGGATCTTTACACCAGTGGGGGTGGCACACTAATCGGCCAGTTAGACACCTGGATCACTCTTTTCCCAGGAGGAACTGATATGGCTGTCAAAGTTCATGACCTAGTCCCAAAGCTGGGTGTCAGATACACGCACCATATCAAAGACAATAGACTTTTCAGTGGAAGCTCACCTGTGCCCTTCACTCTTGCAGTCTGACATCTGATGATGTTACAGAGCTTTATGCAATCCTGCACTGAGCCTGAAGCGCTTTAGAGCATAAAGCTTCACAAAAGAAAGCAGCATATCCTCTGTGTTAGTATAAAACAAAAGCAAAATCACTTCAGGCCAGTAATTTCCTCTGCTTGTTTGAGCTGAAGCTGAACGCCACACCCAGTATGTAATTTAGACAGGATTAGGACTAATTAGTAACTTTGTGGCAGGATCCTCTTATTATTTCTTGTTAATGACTAAAATTTGCTACAGAAAAAGCATAAACTGTTGCAGAGATTTTCTTTAATCTTTTTGTGCTTAGTAATAAAACGTTGGGGAAAATAATGTAATGACACCGTCTTTACATAACTCGGATACTCTGCAGTGTGCGCGTCACAGCGCTGCATTCCTCTCTGTGCACAGTCCTTCACAAGCTTGGCAACAAGTCATGAGAGCTCATGCCGATGGACTGAAGAATGTAATTAGAGGAAACAGTTTGTATTAGATCAGATTAGACTTCACCAGGTCAATTGGCAGTTCTCATGTAATTTCTTGACTGATAATTTGTTTTCCAGTTTGTCGTCTGCCAGTTATGATTGGCACTATTGGATGGCTGTCAGAATTACCACAGTGAATTTAATATATTTTCTATTATTTCCAACAGCTTGTTTTAGCTTGATTTATCTTCACAAGTAATATTATTATAGAAGCAGGAGCTTGTACTTGCAAATAATGCTTTAAGCAGTAATACTTAAAACTTCCGATGATGTCCACTCAACAAAGTTTTGAAAAAATCTAACCCACTGCGATATAATTGCACAGTAACGTACAAAATATTACCATGCAAGCATTACAATCCAATGAGACTCCACCAATACTGCTTATGATTGACAGGTGTCCTCCCTCCTCCATGGATCCTGCAATTAAGTTCCACTGAGGATGATCAGGTAGGAATCCTCTGTGGGTTTTGAGGGATATCACTGGCTGAATCCTCAGAGGAGGTCCTGCCCAACATGGCGCCACAGATATGGGCCTTCCCTCGCCCTCGCAACCAGACTGGGGTTAAATTAGGAAAGGCTAACCCCAGAACTGTGGTGAAGACGAGGGCGAGGTCAAGTGCTTTGCTTTGCTTTGATGATGTTGGAGAGCACATCCAGTAGACGTTCTTCATCTGCAGCTGACGGGCTGAGAGTGAATTGCTAATGTTGTTTGTTCTGTGTGCACGCATATGGAGATTTGAGTTACAGTGGGGCAAAAAAGTATTTAGTCAGCCACCGATTGTGCAAGTTCCCCCACCTAAAATGATGACAGAGGTCAGTAATTTGCACCAGAGGTACACTTCAACTGTGAGAGACAGAATGTGAAAAAAAAATCCATGAATCCACATGGTAGGATTTGTAAAGAATTTATTCGTAAATCAGGGTGGAGAATAAGTATTTGGTCACCTCAAACAAGGAAAATCTCTGGCTCTCACAGACCTGTAACGTCTTCTGTAAGAAGCTTTTCTGTTACCTGTATGAATGGCACCTGTTTGAACTCATCATCTGTATAAAAGACACCTGTCCACAGCCTCAAACAGTCAGACTTCAAACTCCGCCATGGCCAAGACCATAGAGCTTTCGAAGGACACCAGGAAAAGTATTGTAGACCTGCACCAGACTGGGAAGAGTGAATCTACAATAGGCAAGCAGCTTGGTGTGAAAAAATCAACTGTGGGAGCAATCATCAGAAAATGGAAGACATACAAGACCACTGATAATCTCCCTCGATCTGGGGCTCCACGCAAGATCTCATCCCGTGGGGTCAAAATGATCATGAGAACGGTGAGCAAAGATCCCAGAACCACACGGGGGGACCTGGTGAATGACCTGCAGAGAGCTGGGACCAAAGTAACAAAGGTCACCATCAGTAACACACTACAACGGCAGGGAATCAAATCCCGCAGTGCCAGACCTGTTCCGCTGCTGAAGCCAGTGCATGTCCAGGCCCGTCTGAAGTTTGCCAGAGAGCACATGGATGATACAGCAGAGGATTGGGAGAATGTCATGTGGTCAGATGAAACCAAAGTAGAACTCTTTGGTATAAACTCAACTCGTCGTGTTTGGAGGAAGAAGAATACTGAGTTGCATCCCAAGAACACCATACCTACTGTGAAGCATGGGGGTGGAAACATCATGCTATGGGGCTGTTTTTCTGCCAAGGGGACAGGACGACTGATCCGTGTTAAGGACAGAATGAATGGGGCCATGTATCGTGAGATTTTGAGCCAAAACCTCCTTCCATCAGTGAGAACTTTGAAGATGAAACGAGGCTGGGTCTTCCAACACGACAATGATCCAAAACACACCGCCCGGGCAACAAAGGAGTGGCTCCGTAAGAAGCATTTGAAAGTCCTGGAGTGGCCTAGCCAGTCTCCAGACCTCAACCCCATAGAAAATCTGTGGCGGGAGTTGAAAGTCCGTGTTGCTCGGCGACAGCCCCAAAACATCACTGCTCTCGAGAAGATCTGCATGGAGGAATGGGCCAAAATACCAGCTACTGTGTGTGCAAACCTGGTAAAGACCTATAGTAAACGTTTGACCTCTGTTATTGCCAACAAAGGTTATGTTACAAAGTATTGAGTTGTATTTTTGTTATTGACCAAATACTTATTTTCCACCCTGATTTACGAATAAATTCTTTACAAATCCTACCATGTGGATTCATGGATTTTTTTTTCACATTCTGTCTCTCACAGTTGAAGTGTACCTCTGGTGCAAATTACTGACCTCTGTCATCATTTTAAGTGGGGGAACTTGCACAATCGGTGGCTGACTAAATACTTTTTTGCCCCACTGTATATGCAAACTCAAATACAATTTATATGCAAATTGTATCACGGTGTGGTACGGGAACTGCACAGTACAGCAACAGAAAGCCCTGCAGAGGGTCGTGCGCACAGCTGAACGCACTATGGGAACATCTTTACCAACACTGCAGGACATCTACGCTGAAAGGTGCAGATCCCGGGCCATCAGGATCACTAACGACTCCAGCCATCCCGCTTACAAACTGTTCAGGCCACTGAGGTCAGGGAAACGCCTCTGTAGCCTGAAAACAAGAACTGAAAGGTTCAGGAGGAGTTTTTACCCACAAACAGTGAGACTCCTCAATCAAAACACAAATCGGACAACATGATGGACAATTCCATACACAGTATATAATTTTCTTTTGAGTTTTATCCTTATTTTTATTTGTATTTTATCATTTACATCTGTATTTATGTAAATACGTACACTATAGCTCTTAACTATTACAGCGTAATATTTTGCACGATATTATACATTTTTATACTTTTATATAGATATTTTTTTATTATAAGTTTAGTAAGATGCACAGTCGGGGGGGGAGTACTTTTTAGCCGGAAAAAACATTTCACTGTGTGTTGTACTAGTTATAACTACATGTGACAAATAAATAAAGAATTGTTGAAACAATATGCACAAATATAAGCCAAATTCCATTTCAAAATTCATTCTCATCTCTCAAAATGGTTCGCAGGATTTTTTGATGCCCATTCCTGTACATCAGACTGGCTTGGTGAGATATGCACTGAAAGTTTAGTGTACTGTCTCCTGTAGTTGCTTTGAATGAGGACTTTTTCCGTGGTATCAGTTGCATGTCAGGGTTTAGATTCTGCTATAGTGCCCACACTAGACTCTAATAACAAATACATGGTAGTCTGAAAAGTTTAAAAGCTAAAAGCACCAGAGGACAGGAGTTCTGAATGAATAATTAGCAAGTGTTAGCATTGTTTTTGTAACTAGCTTACTAGCTTCAGTAGCAACCTAGCATTACTTTAAAGCCTAACCTTCAGAAAGAAAAACGTTGCTTTCAGTCCAAACAAAATTGACATTTTACTGCCAAGATGCTCCTACATCATATTAATCACAAACTAACTTAAGTGGCTATCTTTGCATATTTTATGTTCATGAAAAATAAAGCTAACGTGGTCAATGTTCTGCTACATTTTTAGCTTGTCGCCCAATAAAAACTGTCTGCAGCGATGCTTTATTTGGAGTCACAATCACACGTGCACAACCAAATTGTCTGAAAGATAGCTTTCTAACACTTTAATTTAGATACCCAATACTTGTCATATGATGAAATATGTAACTGACAGTCTTCATGCAAGACCAAAATAAACAGCTGTTGGTTAGAAATATGTATCATCCTTGCGTTTTTGTGGGGGAAAATCAAAGGCTTGTTGCTTCAAAAATAAAAACTTAAAATGTGTTTCTCTTTTACTGCAAGTTACATTTTGGATTGTGCAAAAACAAAACAGGTTGACACTTGTGGCAACAGGAACTGAGTTTAGCAAATAGTCAATTTGTGGTACAGAAAGAGACATGAAGACCAGACAGTGATTTACTCAGCAGCTCTCCTGCCTCTGCTGTGACATGAGCCTATTTTTTCTCTCACTACAGCCTCAAGGTTACAGTCTAAGCCTGGACTCAGCCTGTCTGTGCTGTAGCTCTTCTCAAAGTTAATCCGTGCCACAAAAAAGGGTCTCACCTTGGCTTGAGGCAGAAAAGTTCATGTCTAAACAAATAAATAGCCAAAGGAAATTAATTTCTTGAGCTGTTAGTAGGATGTTGTTTGTCTAGCCATACTAATAGATCAATAAAAAGCTCCAAAAGGGAAATTTTTTTCATAATATGCACATATCTGTGTTTCACAGGACAAAACATGACTTTGTGCCATAAGCACAAGTATTAGGCCTAATTAGAGAATAGTGCTCAACTCCAGTTCAACTTTAAAACCACAACTAAGCCTATAGTAAGAGCAAAGGACTCTGTTGGAAAACCTTGGTGATATGACCTTTCTGAGATATGATGGTGCCTGATCGGTCGATGACTATTAAATTGAATTCTGACTTTCAGCACGTATTAACTACGTATCTTTTTATTGCCACTTACATAATGGAAGTCATGCTGGAGTGAAAAGGTTCTAGGATTGACCTGTAGCACCTTATCTATGTTACCAAAGTACACTTAATAGAAAGATTGAAAGCATGTATTATAAGCCATGGCTTTGACCTGAAGGTAAACCGAGTGGCTCAAAGAACATTAGTAACAGAGGGGATTGTGTGAGGAGGGAGAGGAGGGAGAGAAAAAGATGAAGGAGAGCATTTGAATCTGCAGATGATTTGTCTTTTTAAACATACATTTTCTCAAACCAATTTCACTGACTGTGGAAAACATCAAAGCTGCCACCTTAAAAAGGGACGGGCCTTTCACTGGCCATATTGTGAACATATGGTCCCAGGAGATGGTTTTACCCTGCTTGGTGAAAAACATCAAGAACTGAAAGTGAAAGAGAGTAATCAAAAACCACAGGGATGCAATAAAGTGACCAATAAAGCGACCGGTTCGTGGCGTTTGGGTTACGAACTCTGTTCCCTCGTGGGAGTCGGATATCAGAGCAGGAGAAGTGTAGATGAATGTTTTCATGGATGCAGATGAGGAGCGAGGGCCAGCTGTTGGCCTGACAGCTTGTCTTGTTCCCACATGACTGGGAATAGATCTGACTGTGTGACTGGGGTGTTTTCTCATCATGATGTGGCCACAAATGTTTTCACAGCAAGGAACTCGTTGCAGTGTGCTACTTGGATGCAAAGAGTTTACTGCAATATGTTTAATTCTGTGCTGGGACTGTTTATGAATCAGCAAATTTATGCTGACTGTTAACTTGCCACAGAGCAGCTGTTCATAGTGCTCTTCTAGAAAAATTGTGCCTGCTTACAAAAACATGGGGCGATATTTACTGCTAAACGAATGTATGCATTCAGCAGTTTGCAAAAATATCAACAAAATTAGAAATTGCACAATATAGTGTAAAGTTAAGAGAGAGAAGTTAAGAAAAACACTTTACACCTCAAATCTAATTAAATGTAATGAATCCTTAGAACTGTAATTATGGTTTGTGTACAAAATGAAAACGGCTTTGATTAGCGCACATCTTTGCCGCCCTGTTCACCAGCATCAACATCTGGTCAAAGATGTCATGTGGGTAGTAACCTTGTAGTTCTGATTTACTTTCATAGTTTTATTATAAATCTGTTTACTTCTTGTTTTTGAAACGATTTGTTCTCAAAGGGACATGCAAACGTCTCCAAGGAATTTGAACTACAAAAAAAGCTGTAAACACTTGTTTATGTTGAAAAGATGCAAATGTCCAGTGCATGAAACGGGGTGGTTCTTATCATCTAAGTTTATTTTCATCATAAATGCTATGGACAAACTTGAAAAAATTTGTATAGAAGAGCAGATAGCCCCCATAATGGTCCTCTATTGAGAAACCATCAATAAGCAATACAGCCTAAAAGCCTAAAAATAATGGATGAATGTTCACATTTATGTTTTTGTTTATCATCAGGGAATTTGCTACAAATGAACTGCAATTATGTGACATATTTAACATTTTTACATGACATTATACACAAAAGAATAATAACAAATGATTTCATGGACGTGAGTTATTATTGATATGTTGATATGATATGAGATATAAGATGATATGAGATGTTGATGCACGGATGGAGAACTACAAAGTCTCTTTTATTGAGTTTACATTCTACATAGAAGGACTCTTTCACTGATTAAAGAAAAATGTTTAACCTACATAACACTTGAACTAGGAAACTGTCAGCAGTGGTCAATCCCTGCTCTTGTTCTACAATGAGGGTCAACTGACCTCCCTGCTCTCTGAAAAGAAAACACATAAAACTCTTGTCTCCTGTTTCTGTAAATGTCATTTGGTGTTGAATCAGAGGCCCGCCAGCAGTCCTGCTGTTGTACTGCTGCAGCTTTTCCTGACGTAAGATGGTTATTTGTAGAGGGTCCGTGGCTCCTGGTCAGGTTTCCCACAGTGCCGATGCTCAGGCCATCTCCCTGACCCCCTGGGAAGCAGAGGTCATGCCTGACAAAGGGGAATGAAAGGGGTCTGTCCTCTGATTTATAACCCAGTAGTGCTACGGGATACCTTTAGTTCGGGGATGGTTTTTGTTACAGAGATGGGGGCAAAGCAAAGTGGAGTCTGCTACCTCCTCCTGACTGCATTAGCTTAAAATTTCAGCCTTACTGGGGGTAGTTATGCAGTTGCTAAGAGGTAAAACAGGCAGGTACAACTAAGTGTTTATATTTTGAATAATTTCCTGGTGGATTTCGTTACCAGATGTAAGCCAGCTGCTGTTTTCTTGGAACAGATTTACATAACTGAATCGACTGCTGCTGTGTTGGATCATTCCAATCATTCCTTGGACTCTGTTATAAGGATTTTATTTTAGTTTGTCAGTAGATATGTCAGTCAGGAGCCTGAGCCTGTGTCAGGTCAAACTGTGGGGCCAAGTTCTGGTGAACCTCACCTGCTGTGGATTCTAATCATGTGATTTATTTGACTTTGTAAACCAACCCATGCTTTAGCCTAAACTGTGGTTTTCAGTTCATATCAATCTAATCATTTATTTTATAGTCTTCCCATTTTCTTAGGATTTAATACTGCAATTAGAGGATGAAAAATACAAAATTTTCCTTTTCTGACAACAAAATTTTAGAAGGCATGTCTAGACATCACACTCTGTGTGCATCAGCTGGAAGCGGCTGCACTCAGTGCCAGCCCGTATCTGCTAATTTCATATATAGAAAGGACTCTTTAATTTTCTTTTTCCTAATTACAGATCCTCCTTCCTCTGCAAGCTGCTTTGCAACCCACCACCACCCTAGCGCCTTCTTTTCATGGCTTAATTGATGCCATACCTGTTGTCAGTGATGCCTGCTCTGTTCTACACCCGCTGTCTTAGTCTTTTCATGTATGCAGATGGAAAGAGGGCAGAATTATGTTCTCCCAGAACAATACTGCCATATATAAATCATTACAGATGAAAATAGCAATAGTGTTTTGACTAAAGTGGTCTAGACTGAACTGAACCGAGACTTTTGAATTATGCTGCAAATCATCAGCGGGAAGAAACCAAACTGTCTTCCCTGACTTTACAATATGAATTTGTGGGAATTTGGCATTTTTAGTTTCTCCAAGCTCATGGTGGATCCTCAAGTTTTGTTTGCTTATTACAGACACAGAAAAGAAAAGGCATTTTGCATAAAAACAAAGGTATTATTTTGTAATGAGCCTTGAAGAAAGTGCACATATGGTGATACCACTGTTCATGCAAGCAATGACCAATGACAAATACATAATCATAATCATGGTTTAAAATTCATATATATAGTAATTCGTAACCTATCCCTGGTCTGTTTTTTCTTATTCTTTTTAGTCAAAAGACTTGTTGGCAAATATTTCATCTTATTTTTTTTATCACCCTTTCTACTCTAAAAGGATTATACTCTGACACACATGCCAGAATCAGTGTGGAAGTAGGACAGAGCTGTTTTCCTACACGACACCTCTGGTTTTAGATGACCACCACTACCGCATCAAACAGGTCACCTTTGCTTGTTGATGTTTCTAGCACATCTGTGATGAAGGTGTGCCTTGCTAACAGCTGAAATAGTTGACTTCTCTCCTGGCAGTCCACTGTGTGCCAGGGTTGTGTGCGTGTGCTGTTACTTTCTCAGTCTCTGAGTCATGAACCAAGCTTCTCTCAAGCGTAGACATCCGCAGTCTGCCGAAGCTGCTGGCGCAGAAGAACTAGGCCAGATTTGACACACTTCACAACCCATGCTAACCCTGACACACAATATTACTTCTCAGAGCACAGAAGAAAGATCCCAGCTACAAATGGATCGCAGTCAGAGGCCACACGAGCACAGAAGTGTTTGACCTAAGGTGTTATCAAAGAGCTGAATTAGAAGCTTTAGTGGAAAAGAAACTTGTGCTTTGTTTCACCGAGTAGTGCCAGATTTTTTTTTAAAGCCTTGTAAGTGTTTAAAACCCCTGGTAAAGTGGAATCAGATTTCCATCCACTGTCTGAGAAATAAGTCTGTTATGCTTTAGTGGTACTGGAGGCCTTTGAGCAGAGGAACAACAACGGCTTCCTGTGTAAGCTAAAAGTCTACATTTGCAGCTTATTAAACTACCAAAAATAGTTTTGAGGGGAGTTCAAAAGATTTCATTCAGTGAAATATCCAGTTTATCAAGTCATAAATGGGTCAAAAGATTGCTGATCCACATGTGCTGGTTGGCAAAAGTGTGATACGGAAGGTCTTCGGACTGTGTTTGTGTCTGTGTGTGTGTGTCTGTGTGTGTGTGTCTGTATTAAAGTGAGTGAAAAAACACATCAGCAGCAGCATCAAAGCCTGGAGTGCTGGATTCCTGCTGGTTTATCATCCACTTTTCAAACTACTGGGCATTTCTTTCCCTTTTTTGCAAGCACACTAAAATCTTTAACAGGTACACCAGTTCAGTCTTTCTGCTTGCTCAGCACTAGACCAGCCTAAACCTCGTCAACCCTGTAATAATCAGACCCAAATAGTCCGTTTCCAGCTGTTGTCTGTTTATTTCCAGGCAGACTGAGAAAAAAAAAAGCCAAACCCAAAACATGACCATATGTTTAAACCTTGTCCTATGAACCCAAAACAGGATGTCACAGCAGGCCCTCCGGTCAGCGTAGCTGACAGAGATGCAGGCAAACAGGAGGGCTATTGTTTTGCTCTGCTTTGGGAAAGACAGAAAGAGGGAAAGGAAGTGTGGTATACAAGAAGAAAGAAATTAGATTAGCGTGTGTGCTTGTGTGAGTGCACTTATTGTACAGTGTAAGTGCTGCTGTTGTAACTTGCCAACCTTGCAAAAGCTTTGTTCAGTGTGTGCAAACTGGTGAACATGTCAGATGTTTGTTTGCTTAAATATCCTCACACTGTGTTGTGCTTCTTTAAAGGGAAACTCCCTACAATAGAAATCATATATGTTGGGAAAAGCCTCTTTGTGAATTTGGTCAACTCTTTTCTGTAAACTGCTAAATGAGTCATCTGCTGACTAATCCCGGGGCTGCTCAGTGGACAGTGAATAATTGAGCAGTTTGCAGTAAAACAGCCCACCTGATGAGAGCTTATCTGGATATCTTAAAGGAATAGATTATATTTGGGGAAATATGCTGTGGACACTTGGCTAGAAAGATGATTCTCAGATCTGATTGGTAATTTATGTCCCTGGAGACAACCACTAGTTAGCGTGGAGGCTTTAAGGTGCTAAATGATAGACTTTGTTACCTTTAACCCCGAGAGGTCCAAGTCATCATCATCAGTGATGACCCTCACGGTAACCTTGTAAATATGCATTCTTTTGACTTTTTTTGTGTGTTTTTGTTATTTATTGTTCTGCTACAGCTATCAAGGCTGTCAATCAGTAGATCAAAAGGCTGGAGGTAGGGTTGGGGTCAACACTGATGATGACTCAGAGCTCACAGAGTTAAAGGTAGCAAAATGTCTTTACTTTGGAGTAATGACAGGACACTGAGTATAAAAAACTGTCTTACGGCATTTCTGTAATTTTTACTGAAGTTCAAATTGAGCATCAGAACGCGGAAGAAAGGTGACTTTGAATGAGGCATGGTTGTTGGAGCCAGACATGCTGGTTTAAGTATTTCTGAAACTGCTGATCCGCTGGGATTTTCCCACACAACCATTTCTATGGGTTACAGAGAATTGTCCAAAAAAAGAGAAACTATCCAGTGAGCAGCAGTTTTCTGGGTGAAAATGCCTCGTTGATGCCAGAGGTCAGAGGAGAATGACCAGACTGCTTGGAGCTGAAGGCAACAGTAACTCAAATAACAACTTCTTATAACCAAGGCGTGCAGAAGAGCATCTTGGAGCACATAACAGATGGGCTACGACAGCAGGAGACCACACAGGGTTCCACTTCTGTCAGCTAAGAACATGAAACTGAGGCTACAATTCACACCAAACCTGGACAACAGAAGGCTGGAAAAATGTTGCCTGGTCAGATGAGTTCAAATTTCTGGTTCAACATTCAGGTTTTCAGTAAATAACATGAAAGTGTGGATCCATTCTGCCCTTTATCAACAGTTTTCAGGCTGCTGGTGTTTGTGTAACGTGTGAGGGATATTTTCTTGGCATGCTTTCAGACACTTAAAACCAAATGAGCCTTGTTTCTTCAAAAGTTTGAAGACGCTTTTTGTTTTTGAAGCCCTTCAGTCTCAGATGGCGTCTGATGGTTATGGGACTGCAGTCGGCACCAGTAATGGCCTTAATTTGGGTCCAGGATCGTCCAGTGTCTTGACAGACAGCCAATTGGATCCTCCGGCTCAGTGCTGGTGAAATTTTTGGGGGTCTTCCACTTGACTTTTTCCGTAACCCTCAGGATCGGTTACGAAATTCCAAATGACTGCCTTACTGTGTCCCACCTCAGCAGTGATGGTGCGCTGCGAGAGACCCTGCTGTGCAGTTCAACAACCCGACCACATTTAAAAAGGGAACGTTTTTTTTGCCTTGGCCATCAAAATGTTATGACAGTGTGACTATCTGACCGAAAATGACAATGAATACACATTTTTGCACAGATTTAGCCTTTAAAGGCATGTTATCCTTGATCAGCTGTAAAACAGCCTGTTTCAGTTTAAGCGTTGCTTTCAATAAACTGCATGCTCACTTTTTGCATGTTTTGTCTCACTCCAATTTCTTCTTGTTGCAAGCTCTACTTGGAACCTTGTTAAGATCCAACCATGCCAAATATGATTTTTTTTGCCATTTTTCAAATATAAACATCGCAGCATATCTGAGTATTGTTGCTCACCATACCCGTCCCTTTATGACCGTGTCACAAAGCTCAGCTCAAACCAGAACTGGTTTCTTGAGTAAGACAAACAGTTCCCTGTAGTCAAATGGCCTCCACAGTCACCAGACCTCTCTCCATGTTCACTTATAGGATGCATGGGAACAGGAGATTCTCATGATAGATACGAAGCCGACAGATCTGCAGCAACTGTGTGATGTTGTGATGTCATCATGAACCAAATTCTGAGGAATGTTTCAGTCACCTTGGTGAATTTATGCCATGAAGAATTAAGGGATACTAGTGTAATTAATTAAGTGGTCAGAGTGGCCAGAGAGTGGTTGATGCTTCACTATAGGAATGAAAAAATTTGAGGCCAGCTCAACCTTTATTTTCCACACCCGCACGTGTTTACTGTGAATTTGCAGCCTCATATTTCTGGCTTTCATATAGAAAAATGTAGTTAGTTGCTGTTTTATTGGTAGTCTGAACACACCGCTACTACCTGCACCACTGGACTGCAGAATTTGGAAGTTCATTTGCAGTTTGCAAATGACAATCATTTGTAAAATGGCACCATATCAGCACCATTTAAGGCCTGTGTGTAAGTAGTTCTTGCAGATTGGTTTTGCAAAGCAATCCCATGGTGCACGAGCCAAAAAGCTTTTTTTCCCCTCTTGGCACAAGAATCTGCATTGGGTTCACATCATGAAAACATAAATCACTTCCTCTGACTTTGGGAAAGTTTTACATTAAAAAAATCCTCTGCAGAATCCACTCAGATTGTGCTTTGTGGTGTTCTTTCAGTAGGTCCACAGACGTCTCCAATAAGTGTCAGCGTGCAGTCGTTTTTGCTTTTAAAAGCAAAGCTTTTTTTAAAGCTGTGACTAGATTTAGGGAGACGGATGTCATTGTCAAATCAAAATATTTTTAGATTTTCCTCTTAAGATTTCAGACCACTGTGAGTTGGAGCATGAAAACAAATGCTGACTCAGAGAAGACACAAAAAGTGTCAGGAGGAGGCTGCAGACAGGGTGGAGAGTCTGCGCTCCGACAGCGTAGACATAGCATCAGGCCACACAGAGGCTTCCTTGTCTATAAACACAACCTGTTGCTGCTCTCTCAAGAGTATGCTATGCAGGGAATGCCAAAAGGATTAGCGCCTAGCCATTTGAGATAATGGGGAAAAATGAGACGTGATGTGGCGGAGGAAAGCAACAAAGAGTCAAGGACGAGACAGCATCACATTTCTTACATTCTCTTGTGTTTATGCCGCAATCGGTGGTTAATCTGTCCAAAATTAGCCAAGAAAAAAAACATAACAAGGTGGCAAGAAATCACATACTCGAAGATAGTTTCATTTTTGTGTTTATTTGCTGTGTACATCATACACAAACTTCTTTGGAATAAAAGCCGAACCTCTCGTGTGTGAAATTAAAAAAGGAGAATCAGAAGTTACGTCGCCACTTTGCAAAACATGCAAACAAATTTTTATTTTTTTCTTAACAGGGAGATCTGAAAAAAATCCAGGTGGAAAGATTCTCAGGAGTGTGCCATGCTCATGATTAATACAGAAAATAATTGACATTGCAAGTAACTGCGTTATTTTATCACGTGTACAAAAATAACATGCCCTTGAGTTCAGTAATACTCTCAGTCTAACCTCCACATACCTCAGCAGTTCACATTACAGTGGCGCAGTCCAGGGCAAGCAATGGAAATGACCTTTCATTAAGATAAAGCGGGAATAACTGAAGAATGGATGAGGTGAAGGTGAGGTAGGATCTGCGGTTACCAGGGAGAGCAGGGCGGCTTCAGCCCCTTTTGCATGTTTTGTGATGGGAATCGGGTTGACCGAGTTAACATCTGTAAGCTGCCAGATGGTGGAAATGACATCCTAAAGCATCTGGCAGGAAAGGCCTGTCAGCTTGAGTTCTTTTACTCTTATAATATATTACTTTTTTATATATATGAAATTTCAGTGAAACACAAATATTCGCCTGCTGAATCCAGTTCACAGTCACAGGACAGACAGGGTGTTTATTCCTGTTTTCATTCCTGAAACTCTTAAGCTTACCCAGCAGTGACCACTGAATAGGTGTGGAAATCTGTGAGTGGGTCACATTAAATATCCTGAACACTGATCCTAACTAAGGGTTGAAAAATGAATTTCAAATAATGAAAACTAGCTAAGCATGGCTCCTTTTTTTTCAGGACAAAGAAGCTTCTTTGAATCCAGCTCAGTGATTAACATTATATGAGATGAAATATCTGTAAGGAGTCAAAACTATATTTCTATGTGTCATTTCCTCACTCTGTCCAGTTCAGTGCATTAACAACCCCATGGGGGTGCCTCACATGTTTGTTCCAACGCCTGCGTTTAAGGAGTAAAAAAAAAAGAAAAGCGACACACAAACTAAACTGGGACAGATTCGAATGAGGTACTCATGGTTCACTTCACACTCACACAGCATTTTTCCTGTTGGAAAAAACATAGCTTAGTGGTTTTCCATTTTAAATTAGTCATTAGGAAGAGCGGTGATGTCAAGGAGGCTAAGCTGGGTTGACTGTGTCAAACAAACACACACTTATGTGCCTTGTGAGGATTCACAGGGGGCTCATTTCAAATCAGTTCTTATCTGGTTATGCAAATAAATGAAAAGAAGCTACAAATGGAGAGGACAGTAATCCAGCGCCCACTCCACACACACACTCATACACATTTATGATAATGGGGGAAAAAATGCGACGGAAAATAGCTCCATTTGCCATAAAGGTCACAAAACACTTCCTTAGGCTCTATAAATACAACAAATCAGATTGACAGGATATAAGTATTAGCAGTTATTCTCTAATTTAAAGAAGCTGTGACTTTGGAGTGAAGGGAGCAAAGGTAGATGCGTGTCATGAAATGCTAATCCTGTGAATGTTGACCACTGAAACAAATCCAGCGTCTTTGACTCTCGTTTGAAATGTAAAAATTCAAATCATATTTTGAAGCCAGATTCGATTGACGAAACTGTTTGAGCCTCAAAAGTTAAAAAACCAAACAATGTTGCACTCTGTTGCAGCCCACAGAGGATAACGTACTTTAAATTTATGTGAACTACACAACACCTACACAGCTCTCAATGGCACAGGGATCCTTGTCCAGCTATCAAACCGTTGATTCTTTGGGTCCTTCACGGGCGGCGTTTTTACACCCGTAAAGCCATTTGATGACACGAGCATTTCTCTCAATTATTGACACGCCAGTGGGAAGCTGCTCAGCCAGCTCCTCCTCAAACAGTCCATCTCCTGAGTGGCGGGAGAACTCACTGGGCTCCGAGCCTCCACAGACGTCCCCGCCCACGCTGCGGAGCGCCAACGAGAGAGTGTCTATAGAGCTGGCCCCTGAGAGGAAATTCTGGCGACCCAGACGCTCTACCATATCTATGTCCAGCCCGCAGAAGTCAAAGAAATGCTCCTGCTCCGATAACGCTACTGAGCAGCGCAGATGTAAGTCTGACTTGGAGCGCCGCAACTCTCCAAACTGTCTTCTGGGTGCCGGTGGTGACGCTCGTTTCCACGGGTCATTCTCATCGTCATGCTTGTTTGAGTGGTTTCCATTGGTAACTCCATCGCCGGTGCCATTTGTAAAGCCATTCTTAATCTCTTCAAGCGTGCAGCTTAACCCGGAGCTGGGGGCAGACTCTGGGCTGCGCTCGTGGTCAGTTTTGCTGGACCTCCTGCTCCCCGGTCCCCCGTCTGGCGCATCTTTATCGTTGGTCCAAGACATGCGAGAGTCGCCATCCCGGGATGACGCTTTCTCTTCACCGATGACCATTTTCTGGATTCTGCTCTCACCTCCACTACTCTTCTCCCTCATGGATCCCTGGAAGAGGCGGCGGACGAAACTGTAGCCCTTTATCTCCATGTTATTGTTTTCTCCCACCGCTGTACTGCTCGGGCTCTTGCACTCTTTTTTCTGCCGGTAGATGACGAGGGAGTCTGGCCTCAGCATGCGTTTGCCTGTACTCCTTCGGAGAATGGGAGCGCTGTGTGGCGCTACCAAGGTGTTAAGTCCAGGTGTGCGCGGGCTGGGGGGCGCATTGTTCACATTGCTCCTGTTATGTGCCTCAACATCGACAGAAGTCCGTCTGTTCTCCTTTCTCGAGTCATCGTTTTCATTTTCGTCTCTTGCAGCGAAGGAGCCACAGACCGGAGGGAATGGAGTGTTGGACGGACGCTGTGGGGGAAGATGAGGCGTCAGGCTTGCAGGGATGGTGATTGCTCGCCGGGGTGGCGGCGGTGGGGTGGCACAGGGTACAAGTACAGGCTCTTGCTTGGTGTTGATCACCTGCTGGCTTTTAACATACTTGGCTTTGTCTGCCTCGAGTCTCTCCACGGCGCTGACTGAGCGGCCGTGACCGCCGCCATCAATCTGCCTACGCAAGTAGTCTGGACCCTTGTTGAGAAGCCTCAGAGGTGAAGGAGATCCAATTGGCGTTAGGGGCTTCATGTTAATTCACCGAGCTGGAAAAGACATCAAAACCGCAGCCTCCAAACTGACTCACAGCTCCCGACGTCCCACAGTGAGCTGTTGTAAGCTCTGTGAAATTTCAAGCCTAGTGGGAGCGTTTAGAAAAGTTTCTAACTATAGAGGACTGGCAGCTCCCATTCCTGTACTCACAGCTCTTAAATGTTTTTTGAACAATAATAGACCAAGTAGCAATTCAGGAAACCACAAAATCCAAGATTGTTGTAACTTTTTCTATAGATAGCCAACTGACTCTTTGTTGGGCAGTGTAAGAACCCAGGCAAATTGATATCTCTATCCAGTATTTATAAAGGCATCTGGATAGGCAGGGAACAGGGAAGTCCTTTTTTGTCAGCCTGAAGCTCTCCCAAATGAGATGCTCCCTGCCCACAGTGCAGCAGAAATAGCAGGCAGGGTGTAGTTTGAAAGGGTTACTTCTTCCTCCCCCACTTTTTCTTCTCTCTTTTTCTCTACCAACAACACCCTTCACTGTTGATCTTTTCAGTGGCGACTGCCGGGAGAAATTAGATATACCAGCCTCAAATATTTGCTTTGCACAGGGCGTTTAAGGGACGCCAGGTCAAGACTTTTGTTTGACGCCCGTCGTGGTTGAGCTGACTTGAGGGTGGCCGGCACCGATGCACTTGATTTGTTGATGGACAGATGGCAGAGAAGCAGTTCGCATTCTTCACCTGTGTGGACCCCTGGAAGAGGCAGAGAGAGAGAGAGAGTGGTTTTAGTTCTCAGTGCTACTTTCAAAGGCAGTGGTGCCTTAAGCCGATCATAGATTGTGATTATTTAAAGCTGGAGGGGGGGAGCGACAATATCCCGTCATTGATGAATGAATGGAAACATGGATACAGCACTGTTTGCTGTCCAGACAGGATGATGACATGTCCGTCTCCACCTGTTTTCTGAACAGGAAGGCAGAGAGACTCATTATGATGTCCTATTAGAACAATTGTTTCAGCTGTGTTTATGACTGCAAACTCAACATCCTTTATTATTGATCACCGAAAACACAGGACAAAAAAACTAGTCGCGATACTAATTCCTCTTTTTGTCACAGCTATTAGACTCAAATAACATGATGTGTAACTGGAGAGGCAAAAAAAAAAGAGTTTCTGACAGCTTGCTGTAGCTTACTTCTTTAAATTAATGCAAAATAAAGCTGGTGAACACCTTTGAAGGGATCTTTTATAGCCACAGTAATGCTGCTTGTTATTTAAATGAAAAACCACTACAAAAGTTCAGTAAAGACAGTAAAACTAATGAGGCATGGCACCGTGACAGATGTTGCTTTTTTTTAAAAATTACTATGCTCTGCTTTATATTACATTTTCCTGCTATATGAGGATTTGGTGGAGCAAGCGGGGAGGAGGGTGCACGTGCCTATAACAGCCTCAGCCTGAGGAGTATTTATAGCTTTACACCATCCCGGCACAGTTATCATATGTCTATGTATGTGTATATATGTGCGTGTTAGTGCATGCGGTCATGGGTATTTGTTTCCTGTAAGCATTTCTTTGTGTGTGTGTGCCAGCACAAGGCAGCGAGGGGCTGCCCTGTAAATGAAAGAGGGGTGCATGCAGAGTTTGGGTGCTGTGAAAGCCTTTCTGTCTGAAAAGCAGCGAGTGTCTGCCAAGTGCAAGCTGGAAAGCCAAAGAAGCCATCTTTAAAACCTGAAGCTGGTATTTATACTCTGGGGCCACAGGTGGAGCGTGTTTTCAATTCACCTTCCCTCAAAATGTATTAAAAGTCCATCTGGGGAGACAAATGCCCCTTGTGGTGTGTTGGACAGCAGGAGGGTGTTATACCGTTGCGCTTACTGTTCTCTCAGGTCCCTCAAGTGTCATCAAATGCTATTTTGGCTTTTCCTTCACAAAAGCTAAAACAATGAATGACCAGGAAAGAGGATCCGTGTCTCCAGTCAGGATGAACCACATGACACCGGCAATAGCAAAAACACCACAACATATACTCCTTTCTTATATTTTTGACTAATACTAATCAGATAACAGAGTGACACGAAACAAAGAAAACAATAACACACATAATTTATCCAACTATTTATAAAACTGGAGCAGTTTCTTGAAAAAGTCATACATGCACACTCGCATGTTATTATTACTTATTTTCTTGAAACTGAAATCTTCTGAAATCATATCACTTTAAACAATTTTTTACTCTATGTGCGTCTATTTTATTTAACCTCTTAATGTAAATTATAACATTCATAAGTTAAAAAAATATTTTCATATTTTTGTTTTACAAAATAAGCAACTTAGCTTACATTAAATAAACATCATTATAGCTGATTACATCACTTTCCAATTCCTGTGTTTCAATCAATTTTTTTATATGTTTCTTTCTTTTTACTCTTGTGCCTCTAACTGCTAATATCAAATTGTTGATATTTAAGAAGGTGAGCTAGAATTTCACCAAACCTTCTACCCTTATTCAGTCTCCATACGCCTGAGGAACCCTGTCAAATGGCGCTATAAATTACCTGACGATGGGGGAAATGGCATACCGGCTAGTTTTTCCAGATGTCGGGTATGTGGGAGCTCGGGAAAGTCAGCCATTGTTTTGGTAGGTTTTGAGAAAAATCACAACAGGTGTGGAAGCTAAAAAAACCCAAGAAAAATTGGTGGAAAATGTGGAGGAAATGAGGATGCAGGTTATGGTCTGTGGTTAGAGTTATGGGGTATTTATTAGGCATCTTTCTTCTTCTTTCTTCTGATCCCCATCTGAGTTCAAAATAAAAAAATTGAGAGAGTAATGCTACCACAGCGTTAAAGAAGATTATCGCCATAGGAGCCTAAACTAAGTTGTTAATGCTAACAGTGACTTTCTAGTGACGGGGTGGAGTTAAATATAGAAAGAAATATGAAGAACACAAGGACAATATATGAATACAAGAACTGGTAAATGTCAGCTAATCCTTGAAAACCACAGTAATATGCAGTATCTGTATTTGTTCTACTTCCAATGCTTTTTGTGTTCTCTTGTGATGCCAGTGTGCGTTCAATGAATGTGACATTAGGAGCATGAAGAAAACAAGCCACTTTCATAAGTTACGTCTTGCTCAAAGTGCTATCTGGGACATCACATGACTAAGTGAATCACAGTGGTTTGGAACATAATATATGAATGAACAACTGCACTAAGAAGACTGTCATTGGTGTAAGTGTTGGGATTTATGGCCATCTTTAGCTCCATTTCTTCAATCTTGGACTTAGGGTAGCTTTGCAAGATTTCACAGTTCAAGATAATCCTTATTTGTTTCATACTGGGTCTTAGTGCAGTCCCTCTAAACTCATCTCCTTCTCTTCAAGCCAACTTTCTACTCATTGGCTGCCCCTCACAACCAGAAGGTTTAGCAGGCTTCTGTTCACGGCTAATGATGACGACCATACTAACCACTCACAATGACATCACACAGACCCAAGAGTGAAAAAAATGCGTGAGGTCAAAGCCTGAGCTTTTGTCTCACAGGGATCACTTACTGATGTGACTGTGCTTGATATCCACATTAAACCATTATGACTGTAATTATATGAATAGTAGCATCAGAGGTCATTTTTTAAGGCATTTATCTGAACATAATATAATAAAACACTAAAACCGAAATCGGGAAAACCAGAAAGAAGGAACACACATGTGCACAAAACCACAGGGGACACCAGTGACTCAACTGGGATTTGCTGGAGAACAATAGCTGCCATTAGTTCTTTTGACTATAATGAGCCAAATTAGTACCCAGCACCTTCTCCTGTGATCTTGAAGCTTGTGCAAAGCATGAGATAGCCTTGGGATTTTCTCTCGTGTTTCACGACTTCTTTTGTCTCTCATTGCAGGTTGTCATTAACCTCTAAACCCGTCCCTTCTGTTCTCGTCTCTACAGTGAACATCACCCCACCTTCTCCTTCCTATTGCTACCCAAGCTCATTTGCCTGCACTCTCCTGCGTTACTTCCCACTCTTCAGCTCCTCTGCACATGCTACAGGGCTTCTCTGCCCTTTCATTTCACTCCCTACTCCATCACTCTCTTCTTGTAAACATATATTTTCCTTCTCTCTTTCTATCTCTTTCCATCTCCTGCTCCATTTACTGTTACTTACAGTGTGATCTTCAAAAGCTTTTTCCCATCTTAAGCCAACATATATTTGTTCTATTTATCAGAACTGACTATGTGTATGTATAGCAAAGCGGGCTCCAAACATACAGGCTTTGCAATGAATGTTAAACATCACAACATGAAAAACAAAAAAAGAATAAGAAGAAACTTAAAGACGGGGTGAAAAGCCAACAATCGTAAAAGTGAGCTGAGACACAACAGGAGTTTGATGGTTTAGATTGTACATATAAAAACTGACTGAACTAGTTTTGCTAGAATGAAACCCAGAAAAGGAAGTTCAAACTCTTGGGGAATTTCTGTCAGGCTGCAAACGCATCCAAATGTCAAAAATTACAAACACTGCCCACCAGATTCCGACATGTAGGGACAAATGTTTCAGGCACTGTGAAAAAATGATGAATTACAAATAATTACAACAGCCTACAGCTGTTTTATCCAACTACAAGGTTGTAACAAACTAGAAGAGTCTGCAGAAACATCAAACGTGTGATGCAAAAGTAATACCTGGGACATGCAGCAGAAAGCAGAGCTCCAAAAACCAGACATCAGTGAATTCTCACATCACCAGCTCTCCATGTCTGTGCAATTTCCATCGATGTGTTCTTTAATAAAACTCCTCTGTCTGTCTATCTGCCTCTCCTCTCTCGGCCTTTCATCTCTCCCGCATTTCCCCTCTGTGAAGCGGATGGACCATCCTGCAGGGGAGGCTTACCCAGGCGCCCCCATGCAGCTAAAGAGGAACCAGATGTTTTGTGTCATGCTACATCAAAATGCTTGGACAGAGACCTGTCATGGGAAGGCACAGTGGAGTTCGTTTTTCTTTTTAATCAGCAGCACTGTTTGTGCCACATGCATTTGACCCAGTGAGAGAACAAAGCGGGTCACATTTAGGCCTCGTTATCAGTTATATTGTCAGGTGGTTCTTCTTCTGAAAGTGCTGCCCCAGAAGCTAAACACACAAAAAGACCCAGGAAGTGTTTGTTTGCTTCAAGCGAGCCTCTAGAAGGATAGCTTCATCGAGGCATGCTTGGAAATCCAGAGAAAACCCAGCTGGTCCTGGATCAGAAGGTTAAAGGAAGTTTCTCTGTGAATTATGTATTTAGTGAAGTAAACACATGATAAGATGTTAATAAATTCAAAAAGACCACCTTTGAAGCTCTCGGGAGGTTATTCTGCACCTGTCAAATTAATCTTTGGACAGATGAGGGGCATCTGCTGCTGACAAAGAGCCAACTGGCCATCTCCAGCATCTTCCCTCTCTTTCACTGTCTTGCATTTCTCCCTTTCTTTATATGAACATCTGGCACAACTATTAAGGATGACAGTGACTAACAATCCTCCCTAATGGACTGAAATGTCTCAGTGTTCAAACGTTAACCAACGCTCATTCAAAGAAGACTTTATGTCATGACGGAGCATCTGCACACATAAGTGTCTCTACAGTGTGGATAAAAGTGTCTGCCACTAATGAGCCACGATTCATGACCGCAGGCTTCGGTCATTAACCAACACTGCAAACACAGGACTCAAGAAGTCTGTCGTGGGCCAGGACAAAGCAAAGGAGGCGTTGTCTTCTCCCCTCCAAACAAAAGAGACAAACTGGGCTGTCTTCGCATCATTAACGGGCTCCAACAATGGTCTCCTATAGGTAAGTCAGACTTGGTCTGCCTCATTAGTCAGGCAGGGAAAAGAACAACATGATGACAATAAAATGTAAGAGATTAAGACACATGATAGATAGGCTACTGCCCCCCTCAAAAACAAAGCCAACTGTAAATCTTATCATGCCTGTGAGGCCTTCAGTGCTATTAGCCACCTGATCTACGGTTCGAGGCTACGCAAGGGATTTCTCCGCATTCATGAGGAGCAGCAGCAGGCCACCTGGGATGGCTTAAGAAACCCCCAACCTGAATAGACCTCTTTGCAAACTGTAAACTGGACAAGATGCGCTCTAAACACACTGCTCTGGCTCTTTTGTCATTCAATGCTAATCATCGTGGGGGCAACTGAACATTGGAGAGCCACGCCAAAAACATGTACTCAGGCTAATGGTGGGTGTGGGTACAAGTACATGAGAACTGGATACAAAAAAAGCCAAGAATGAAAAAAACAACAACCCCAAAACGAAACAGGGAAGACTGTAAAAAGATTTGACCTTATCTGATAATCAGGTATTAGGAGCATTAGCATAGTTATGAGCTAAAATTCAGCTAATAAAGGAAGATTGCACATATACGTACATACCTAAATTATCTCAACTTACTATTTTACATCATCACAGCTGGCCAACAGCACAGCTAATAATTAACTAATGACTTCATTACACTTAAAGTCAAGTCTTTATTTGCTGATTTTACATAATCTTGTAGTAGAAAATTAAGCACACAATCAAAGCACAGAGGTCTACCCAAGGCAGCAAACGACTCACAATAAACCAAAGCCTTTTGAACATAAGTGCTAATTATCAGTCGATTAACTCTGCGCTCTGCAGCATAATCAATAAAATGAATTAGCCTATTTGTAAATGTTGACACAGTTCTACTTTATAGCATTGGAAAAAACATTTTAGCAGTGGAAAGCAAAGGTATTATATTGCATATAAGAGTCGGGCAAAGTGTAACAAGCATTATTTGTTTATACTACACTGGCTAATCAGTCAAAATATGATCATAAGTAGCTTAATTAATAGAAGAGACTGTAATTGTATGTTGAGGTAATCAGTAAGAGAGCTATCACCCTGACATTACAGTAATTTAATTAACATTGTGCAATCTCCCCCTCCTATTACAGTCATTATACTGGAAGCCAAGCCTTTATCACGGCTGTAACACCCAAGCAGTGCTTACGCCGATAAGGCCAGCTCCAGGATAAAGTGTGCATATTTATTTATTTTTTTTTATCAACAGGCAGGGCAAGTTCCTTTTCTTTTGAGCACAGGGCTCAGGAAGGCTTCTGTTACTTGTGATTACCGAATAGCTCTGAACCATAAAGTTTTATGAATCACTATTTGCTTTTCCAGCTATAACATTACAACAAAGCAAAAAGAAACGCACGTAAGCTTTTCCTGTCAAAGTCTCTGAAAATAAAAGGCATCTTAAAATCTGCTCTCCATCGAGATAGAACGAGGACGCTATTTTATCATCCGAATGCCAATTTTAAAACTTAGAAAGTTTATAAGTGTAAAGATCTAAAGTTAGAGGCCTGTGATCCGTCCACCAGGTGCCAAGTGCGTGGAAATCTAATAATCCACGCTATAGAGAGACACCTGAGCCTGCCAGTAATGCAGGAATGTTAAGCTGCCTTATGATACCTCACTGTGAGAAATGTACAGAAAATATATGATCAAAGAGAAATACCCAGACAATGCAGGCAGGGATCCACATAGACACTGGATTAAAATGATAGTGGTACAGTAAAGTAATCATTGTGTAAATGGGCACTTCTTCTGTTTTATTTATGGGGAAATTACCAGTTATTTGGAGAGCAGTTGCTAACAGCACAGTTATATAGTCCATTTTGCCTTTGTTATTAACAAGGAATTGATTTTTAACTGTCCCTGTTTTCAGAGCATTGATCTATTTACGCACATGAAAAACGTGTCCTACAAAGGCAGGTCACCCGGCAGTCAGACTGATAAAGCCCTTTGTTCTGACATCTCAAATGTGAATATAGGGCACAGGAAGGAAGCAGCAGCAATGCGGAGACCATGAAATGTCCGTGAAATCCAGCGACAGGCAAAATAATTGTGGAAATTGTGCAGGTACTGAGTTAAGCCTTGATTATACTCTGTTGCGGACACTGACAGCTGGAGGCCCGACGGCCGATTAGCTATTCCTGTTTAACTTCCACTTGAAGTTGACCGCCTGGGGAGCATGCGAAGTTGGTGCACTGTGATGTAAATTCTCCACAGAGAAGTTGGTAGGCACGTGGACAAAACCCCAAACCTCGCGCTAATACCGAGTTCCAGATTAGGTCGAAGTCGGAATTTCCGAGTTCCCAGTCAGAATTTAAATCTGAAAAGCCCCCTCAACTACTCAAAAGGTCGGACCAGTCCCACCAACTCCGAGTTAATAACCCGAGACGGCTGCAGTGAACATAAACAGTAATAAAACCGTAAAACTTTTAATCTGTTTTGTATTTGTGAGTTGCTAAATAAACCATATGCAGAGCACTGACCAGACTCTATCCATGAAGGAGAAGCAGCTGTGTTTTTAACTACAAATAAGTATTACCCTGTACTGCTAGTGATACATGAACTTCCCAAGAACCAAAACACACCCTTTTTCTTCTCACTTTTCCAGCTTTACTACTAGAATACACTATGTTGGAAATCAGGAGTGACAATACTCCCAAATACTGACATTGACACTTTTTTGCAAAAATATTTCTGGTTGTATTGGAGTCTCTGGGAAAACAGACCTTGGATCCCTTGTTCTGTAGCCTCAATAAACACTTTCCTGATTACTTTATGGGCTTAATCACTAGTTACCATCAGTCAACATCAGTCTAAGCAGAGATTCCCAGACCTCCCTTTCTCCAGCCCTGTCCTCCAGCTTTTGTGGTTTGATCCCAAGGCACTCCCAAGCCAATCTCTCCACAGTGTCCTGGTCTGCCCTGAAGCTTCTTAACATTTGCACATGCCTAAAAGGATCTCACCTAGGAGATGCCAGAACCACCTCAACTTGCTTCTTTCATTATTATTAGGTGGCTCTACTCGGAGCCCATCCAGAATGACCAAGCTCCTTACCCTACCTCTGAAGCCTTGATTATACTCTGTTGCAGACACAGTCAGCTGGGGAAACCATGACCTAGTCGTCATTTCTCTTATACTTCTTTGAAATCCTCTTGAAGTCTATAAATTCTCCATATAAGAATCCACAAACATCACAAAAGACAGGAAGGCCCGTCGGCGGACATCGCACAGCCTTCACATTCACTGTCTGGTGACAAAAGTTACGTCAGTCCAACCCAAGCTGACCGAAGTGAATCCTAGTGCATGCAGAATGTATAATAAAGGCCTAAGGGACAGCCTTCGGAGAGAGCAAATTTGCCCCTCTTGTATCCACCATCTCATTTTTTGGGTCACGACCCACAGTTTGTGGCCAAAGATCCACCGGTAAAAGCTTCGCTTTGCCTTCCACTCTCGTCTCTTCTCTCTTCAACTCAATAAACCACGATGATGTTCATGTTATAAACTGTGGCTGTTCTAAGAATCCGAAGGGACTCTTAAACAACCTGTTGTCAGCCAATAAACGTGCTTTGACTTGGATGCTTGCCACGTCCACTTTCAAAACACCAAAATATTGACAGTGAAGACTCTCACCTCGAGGGTTGGGTTGCATCAGCATGGTTACATCCATCTTTTATACTGTCTATGATCCAAACATAACCTGTTTTTGTGGGGGACACGTGTACATTCAAGGGGGAAAGAAACCGTGTAGCGTAGTGTGTGCAAGAGCTACGTTTATAGAGTTAGTACGCACATATCCCAGCGCTGGACGGCATTGTTTAGTAAACTATAACCACCACTGCTGCTCCCTCCACATGCCAGTCTGGATTATGTGACCAGCAATACAAACCACTGTGACCTAATGTGTGTGTGCGAGTGTGTGTGCGGCACATCCCCGGACTGGGAATGCACTGTGCAACTCAGGGTAACAAAGCCCTCCCCCCTCGAATAAAAGCCTGCCCGGAGGCTGTTTATACAGTACAGTAGAGAGGCATAAATCTGGACATGTCCCTCAATCTCCCAGAGTCTTAAATTATGAAGCAGTGTTCTCACACTGTGAACCCTCATTAAGCTCTCAGCTGGTGTGAATGCTCTGAGAGACAGCTTTGTCTGGCCAACTGCCAGATGTTTTATTTCACAAAGTCGGCACATTTTTCCCTCTGCCAGGCATACGTCGGCTTCACCAAAGCGACAAAAGAGGCTTTAGCAGCAACTAAAAAGTCAAAAGCGGTGTTACATCAAACAGTGGTTTACCTGCCTTTTTGCTGACTGAAACAGTGCAGAAATATACTCTCCACAATGACTGACTAAAAGAGTTTACTGACAGCTAGATGAGTAAGAGCGCACAAGAATTGATTAAAGCCGTGTGAGAGCACAGGGGCCACATATGAGCGAACAGCAACTCAATCCAGAACTCCAAGTTAAAGTAAAAGGAAAGACAGCCAGAGTAGCATCTGTGTAACCCCACCCTCTTTTCACACACAGGGTTGCTAAAAGGACACTCACGAAACCCTTGCAGAATTATTCTAAGCACATGTTGCTGATGTTAGCGGTAAAAGGTTAGCACTAACTTGTGAGTACTTGTGACAGGACTGTTTGGGGTCGGTTAAGGCTTAAAGCATCTCCAGCTGTGCCTTGTCCCCAAACACTGGGTCATCTGTAACTATGGTGTCCCCGAGCCCATCTACTTCCTCCTCCTGCATCCCCACACATTCTCCACCACTTTAAATGTGTCAGCATTAATTTGCAATCAACACGGCGGGGCGCAAAAGTTTGCAACTCCAGATGAAATAAAACGCTCTGCATGCCGCTTCTTATAATGTAAACTTTCTCAAACACTTCTGGTGATTGGATACTTGAAGGTTGCTCATCCAATTCAGCTTTAATCCAGGAAAATCCCTGGTTTAAAATCCCCCATATTCAGTGTTTAACAGTGATCATTAATTATTTAGGGGTAAGCAGTCAAAAAGCGAATGCAGCAAGACGGCCGTATCAGGAATGTGTGAGTGCAGTTTGATTTAATCTGACCGACACAGCTCGAAACGTAAGCAAAATACCCCCTAAATCTAGAAATACTGCAAAAGCTAAATCCTGACTGCCACAAAAACTTTTAAAAAAGAGATCTTTTTATAGCTTTGTGATGTCTACTGAAACCCAGAGAGAAACTAGGCCATTAAAAGAAACGTCACGTGCTAAAAACATGCACGTCCAATCCCAAGAAACCACGAAAAGGACAGATAAGTTTGAAATATTCAGTGTGAGATGCCACAGATCAGAGTCCAACACTCATCTATTTCAAACTCACTAAAATGAGGTAACTCCTCCTTAAAAACTGCAAGAATCACCCACAGCCTCCCACACAAAGACCTTACACTAAGCTCTTCTGTTTGTCCTCTCTGCCATCTATACTTAGTTGTTAACCTTTGCTGAACCTGCCAGCTGTCTTCTCTCATTACCGATCAACCGACCTGCTTCCCGACTAACAGCACCCCGAGTGCCACGGAAAGACAGCCTTCGATTTGTCCCTCTTCCCTCCTCTCCTCCCTCGCTTCTGTCAGAATCAGAAAACATCTGGAAGAATCCGTGCAGTTGTATTGGCGGCCTCCTCCTCTGTCAGTGGGAATGTCCAGACTCGTGTCGTCTTCCTCACGGTCGAGCGGACACAGCGTGGCACGGCTGAGTGTGATGGGATGTGGCAGAGCTACAGAGGCGCCCAGTCGGACTGTGAACAATTACAGGGATGTGAGAGCAGCGGGGAGAAGGGCCGCTCTCACAGCTGTCACCCACGCACACACAGGGGACCGTCAGGAGATGGAGATCTGTCAGATCATGTTTCATGATTTCGTTGCTCACAATGAATTATAAATTGAGTTCGGAAGCCCGTGGAGATGGAAGTGATGTAATGCTCTCAGGTCTCTGAGAGTGGCAAGACTGATTATAATAATCATTATGTCAAAAAATTAAGTGCAAAGACTCAAAAAAGCCTGAAAAATACATCAATTTGATACTTCTGCGAATATGATTCCACACTAGTTTGCAAAAGAGAAGAAGCTCGCTACATAGATGGTAGGTTTCACTTCTCCTTTCAGCCAACTTCATGCCTGTTTGAAAAGGTTTGTTTTGTCTCTGGATGTAACTTAGAAGCTGAGTTTATCGACAAGCTCTTCCTCTCTTACACGCAGTTCCTCCTGAAAACTGTTCCCAGAGACTTTTGCCACAACGGCCCAAACAAGGCGACAAGGAGCAATAAAAGCTAAATTATAAGCCCGACGGTTTGTGTGAGAGTGTTTGAAGTCTCACACAGTTGTAAACGTCAAATGTCTAAAACCAGCTGCTGTTAAACAACACACACACACACACACACAGTCACTTAACGCAGTGCCAGGGGGAAGATGATGTCATTAGCAGGGCACATTTTCCCCTCTAATTAGAAACTCAAGCTTCACGCCGTAACTCGGGGGTCTTTACATGCAACAAAACAGGGTTTAAAGAAAACAAATGTTTGACATGGCCTCTTAAAAGGCTGCGTTTTCAAGCCCTGCTCTGCAGGAAAGCAAAACCGAGCCTTGAATTTTGATAAGAAACACATGAGTGGCCCATTGTGAACTAAAACCATGAAAAATCCTGCGGCTTCTGCTTGTTCTCTGCATTCAGCTATAATGTGGTCAAAACTCAATCAGATTATGCACTTGTGCAGCCTCGACAAAAAAACTCTGTTCATTAAAAACAAAACACGGAGAAAGTTGTAAAATAAAAGACTTAAAGATGAGGAATCTAGCTGTCCTGTGATATAGGCTCAACTTTTTCACCCATGCTGCAGAGAGATGCTAGATCTCAGCTCCTGTTTAAATGCTCATATTGTGAACATGCACATTACGTCAAACCAAACTCTCAAAAGTCAGAAAGTGAACATGAGTCTGCATGCTCCTCTAAGCATTGCATCAATAACACCATCATCATAAATATCCCTGCTGGTGCTATGAGCCAAGCGGGAAGGCAAAGACCCAAATCACATTTTATTTAGTCATGTTAATGATGTCAGGGCTCCTGTCAACACCTCAGACGGAGACTGCAGTGAGCAGCTCAGCGCCCCTGGGCTCTCTTTCCGCTTTGTAACTGGAGGATGTATTCTTGTCTGCTCTGTTGGGATCAGCATCAAACACAGATGCAGCTGTATTACTGCTGGAAAATTAGCACACTGCCACATGAATCCAGGCACAAAACTGCGACTGTTTACGACCGCCTCTGCACTGTAATTTTGCAAGCAGGTATTCAGTCAGAGAGATGTTTGCGCTGCGCACTGAATCGTGTGTATGCAGTTTGAATGATTGATATCGTCAGTAAGCGTTTAAGACCTATGAATCACCGTAGCCGTTGGGCACGGTTCAGCATGGTTCAGCACGGAATTCGGGGATTCAAACAAAAGTGTAAGGTAGTGAAAGGTAGGGAGGAGACGGAGCTAAATCTACCTATTGAATAGAAGGCCTGGAAAGTGATTCACCAAAGACTGTGTGGAAAATTTGTCTCATATTTAAATCTTCACTAACATCCTTAAAGTAGTTAGAGAGGAGGGCTAGCACATCTGCTGAGGAAAACTCACAGTGTGCTCAGCAGCAGCATTATGGCCACGAAAAGCTCTGAGCGTGTTTGTGAGAAGGTACGAGCGAGAGCAACATTTGAGCCACTTCGTGAGCTGCATCAAAAAGCACGAATCAAACCTCCAGCCACTTATCGCAGGCCTAACCGGCACATGCTCACCTATGAATCCGAATGTGTTTACAAGACATGTGTGGTCTGTTTAGTCTGACTGTTAAGTTGTTTATGCTCCTGACCCCACGCTGATCAAACCAACTCAGGATGCTTGAGCCCTTATGAAGAGAGGTGGAGCTGCAAGGGTGGAGGTGGGTCAAGGTGGAGGTGACCCTGAGGGCACGTGATTGTCTCCTTGGAAGAGACCGTCTTTTCACTTTAGAGTGGGTGGATTGCATAATGCTCCTCCCCAACTTTTTTTTCCTATTCTTTTGAAAGTTCTCAAGTAGCACCGTCTTAGTCTTTAAAATGAGCTCCTATAGTTTTAGTCGTGGTCTCAAATGATTGGCTGGTTACAAGAGAAAAAAAAAACCTTGACTTATAAGGGTTACAAAATTTGTCTTTGCTGATTAGATGCTTGGAAACCAGATCCTCATTTGGGCAATTTTCCTGATTTCATCCAGATGAAAATATTCAGTGCAGATCAAAGCTAAGCAAAGACCTGCTGCTCCAGGCCAGTGGTATTTGCAGTTATTATCAGCTGGACTTCAAGGTTGAGTTAAACCAGGGCGTCCACATATAGGGCTTACAGAGCACATGATCAATGGATGCACTTGCCACTTACAAAAAAATGTTTATGGTCTTATCAAACAGCTACCTAGAATCAGATATCCATTACAGAAAAAGCCAAACAACACATCATAAAGTTTCCAGACATAATTCTTGACTTGAAGAAGTCCTGTAGTAAATATAAAAAGGAAAGCACACACCCTGTTGACTAAGGATTATTAATATTTAACCTATTTTAATCCAAGAATACCTCAGAAGTGCTATCTGGGAGGTGAGTCTCTGGATTCTTAGTTAAGGAATAATAATGAACCAATAATAGATACCGACTTATTTAAAGCCTGTTTATTCTTTGCCATCTGTTTAACCCGTAACTGCACGCTTACTAAAATAACTCACTGAGAGTACAAAATAATCACTTAGCGGATTGGTCGATTCCTGTCCGAGTCAGCCTGATCGGTAAACTTCCAACATGTCATAAATCACCGTCAGCACAAAAATGTTATTAAAAACCGAGCGGTGGAAGCCGTAGTTCTGTCCGCACTCACCACATTCGCTCAGTTTATCCACTGTTGCTGTTGTTGTCTTTGAAATCCAGTGAAGGTGTGGAGCTCTGTGACGGACACACGGTCGGCGTGGCGCTGCGCTGTTCGCTCTGCGCGGTCTGCTGGCGCACTGACGGGCAGACGCACGGCAGCGGCAGTAAAAGAGGGAGTCCCGACCTCCCCACAGCGGCGGGGGTGGGCAGGTATGACGAGGCAATGTGAAAGATTTTCAGGGAGAGGTGTTATCTGCTGAACCCCCACCCTGTCCTAAGATGATCTCATCAAACTGTTAAATCACTTCACTTTTATTACTAGTTCTTAAGAGTAGTTGTTTTATTCAGGATGATTGGTTGTGCTACTCGCACTGTTACCAGTAATCCAGCATTTGATTGGATTTAGTCTTTAATCATTATTGTTTTCTTGTAGATGGATCTGACTAATTAACACATACATGCAATTACCATGTAATACATGTGACCTGTTGTCTTAAGTTTAAACATTTTCAGAAATATGTACTTTTCAGTGCATTCACATTGCTTTTTTTTTTTTTACATCTTGTGTTCCACTTATTTATTTGTTGTTTTAGCTGTAGACAGTTTGTGATCAGTTGATACCAAATTAAAAAGCTGATCGATCTGTTGCTCGTTCCCTCTTATCATCCTCCCTCCTCCTGTGTTTTTGTTGCTTGTTCTGCAGCTCAACATGACTCGCTCAGAAAGGTCAAGCGAGAGGGAAAGAGAGCGAGAGATAAAGGAGTGATCTCCACATTTCACGCACACCTGTTTCTCATTCCCGAGCTCATCACTCTTGACGGAGCGGACAGGCCGGTGAGGAAGCACGGTGTAGCAGAGAGCCACTGGAAATATTTTACTGAGAACATAAACAGGCTCTGAAACACAGAGGTGCAAAAGGCTCCACCCAGAGTGTATAAATCATACGCAGAGTCTCCTCTCCTCCAGTCATTTGTGCTGTGCCGGCTTTGGCAAACACTTTACACGTTACATTCAACAGAGCAAAACTCATCCAGTCAAGCTTCTATGTAGCTCACAGGGTAAGTGTTGAACTGATGTTTTAAAATAGGAAAATATGCAAATGTGAACCATAAAAATAGCAAAAGGGCTCAACAAAGCCTTAGAAGGTTATCTCTTTTAAAACGAGATCAAGAAACATCTGTATTATAAAGGAAAGACACTTCCAGAATACAAGTTCCAGTTTCTGCAGAGCTAAGCTTGCACAGTACATTTGGAGCACCTTGAGATTGGAGCTGTGGCTTTTGTTTGCCACATCTGGGTGCCGTAACACGATCTACCATTCCTGTTCTCTGACCTCTGCCCTCACGGCAAAGACTCAAGGAAGCCACACTTCCTGTTGAGCGTGGTGCGCGAGGTGGCGCGTGACCCTCAGCCTTGTTTGACGCCATCCTCGCACCCAGGAGTAGGCCTACATTCACCCATCTCTCTCCACTGCTGTGTGGCTGTGGATGGCCGATGCAGCAGGTGGCAAATTCCCAGTACGATTCCTGGTGCCAGTGAGTTATTTAAGACCCTGTTAACTCAAGGCGATAATCCTGCAAAAGCTGTGAAACATCACGTACTGAGAGGGTGACTGAGACAACAGGGTTGCGCCCAGGCTCAAAAAGGAGATGTAAGGTTTCAACTGAGAAAAAGTGAGTTTTATTTTTGGTGGAGCTATGTGGAAGTGAGAGAGTCTCTCATCCTCAGTCGTACTCATACTTTTTTATTTATTTATTTTTTATTTGAGCCCCCAAAGTCTTGTTCTCTAAAAGCCATTGTTCATTTAAAACAGTATTATTATGTACTCAAGCATCATTTAGGACAATTTTAACATTTAACATTTTTATTTTAACTACAACAACCAGAACTACCCGCCAACAGTCTCCTGATTCTTATTCAAAGGTTAATGCATCCTGATTGCTGCACCAGATGTGTCACCACCCATTTTCAGCGAAGCTCATCCAGCTAGAAGAGCTACTGCATGAGAGGAAATAGAAATACTCTTCAGATGCAACTACTATATCGAAGGCTGTTGTCATAAAAGGATTTATAGTTTCATGTGTAGTTATTTACATTTTGCACAAGTCACAGCAGACCTGAGCCTGATTAACTCTGACACAGCATGGGGGTGGGCTGAAAAGCAGCTTGCAGAGTGCAACAGCTGTGGGCAGGCTAAAACAACCTCGGCAGTGTGAAGACGTGAGATTTGTTGATATGCTGCGTAGGGCTGCGTAAGCTGAGCCATGAAGTTGGTTGGTACTGAGATCAGCTGATCTGTGGGCGAAGTTTAACTCCTTAGACTCTCGATATGCTCGATAAATTTCAAATGAGGGAATAAACAAAACTGTTGTAACTCAGGTAGACAGAGTCACTGCAGGCTTTTAAAACAAGTGAAATGTGTAACGATGGGTGGAAAGCTTTACACTAACTAGTTTGAACAATGGTTCTTTACAGAGGAAGCTGCAGTCAGGGACCCTCTAAAAGCATTGCGTGGTCAGTAAACGATTATAGGAAAGCATTGAGATTATACTATAGGTTGTAGGTAAAAGATAAAACGTCTTAAAACTGAAGCCAATGCATGATTGGGTTAAATCTGCATCATTTGTAATAGCCAACAAGGTTTAATGGCTGTGGTAGCAAAAATATGTCTGGCTCTATAGCACTTTATAAGAAAACAGGCTTTCCTCTGTGAGCTCCATAGAAACTTGCCTGATTAGTTTATGGGCTCACTCAGCAGTTATAATCTTTGTGAATACAACAGGATGTTCATTTTGTAAATTATTGTCCACACTAGAGTAAAAAAAGATGGTAAAGTAGGATATTTATTTCAGTCAAGGCCATCCTTCGATCATCAAAACAGAGACACCGATGACCAAAACACTGAGCCTCAACAGGACTTCACTAAACTGTTAGTAACATCACAGTGGTTATATCTATCTGTGCCTAACTTTATTTTAAATTTCTTTTAATTTAGAGGTGATACTTTATGCTAATTTATATCACACAGAAGAACAACAATTATATTAAAAAGCCTCTCAAATCAATAAAATTGTTGCAAAAGACTGAAAATTTTCTAAAGGTCTCTTTATGAAAAAAAATTATCTCAATGACACTGAATACTTTTCAGTTTACACTGGAAAACGTACACTACATCTATCTTTTGGGAGCGCTTATATCAGAGGTTGCATTTGGTCAAATCCCCATATATCTGCCTGAAAGAGGTTATAAAAGCACTTTCCCACAAACTTTAATGCTCAAGACTCTTGACGTGTCTGCTTTAGCACACTTTAAAGGATTGATGGACAAAGTCATGCCCAGCTGAAATGCTTTTTTATGTCTTCTTATTTGAATGTACCTCTTTCCTTAAGCCAGCTCTGAACTCGTTTCCTCAGGACCCTCTTTGGAGCTTCTGCTTGCGTGTATTATCTAGCATAAGAAGGCTTAACTCCCATGAAAAATCAAGGAGGTATTAACAGTGAAGTTGTGAGATTTGTGGGGTATGTGTACAGCATCACTTCATAGTTAAAAGTGGCACATGTGCAGAACACAACTGCCAGGTTTGTCTTTATTTACATTTAAGTTGCCTGCTTTTTATGGCCTGCGGGTTAATAAAGGAACATCTGATTGAACCCAACCTTTTAATTTTCATATGGATGCATTAATGGATGCACTTTAACAGTTAAATGGGTCCTCGCAAACATAAAAGCACAAACTCACTCTCACATAAACAATGTGGGACTGAGGATTAATGACACTTCAAAGGGAGGAAGCTGCTCAGTGGCCAGTTTCCTGTCCTGGCCCATTTGGTGGCATCTCTGTGGGTGACGAGGGCGTCGTGAGCCATGTGGTGGCTATTTGGACAGAGGTGATCTGTCTGAGGTGCCTGCTGATGTAGCAGCACTTTGCATTCTGCAGGTTAAGTTAAACAATAAGTGGCACAGGGTTAAAGCTCTGAGACTGAGCAGATGATTTGGCTTAAATTGTCTAAGATGTAAAAATGTGCATGGGCCAGACATGCATGCTGTGATTAACTTACAGACAGCTATCTTCAGTGTATTCCTAAGACGTACATTTCTTTTGGGGTCTTGCACAGTAATGAACTTAAATATCACCAGACTCTGCAGCTCTGTTGACCTCTAAAGAACTTTTTAAGAAGTTTCAGCTGAGCGTCTTTTGCCACACACAGATTTTAGTCACTATAAGATCTTGCAATCACTGTTTTCCACCCATGAGTGTATTGTCTTAAGACCTGCTGGTTAACCTAAACATGCTCAGACCGTCGTGTCCTCCTCGTGTTTATTTAACTCTCTGTGCTGACCTTTACCCCTCTCCCCACCACTCCTCTGCCAGTTACGACGCCTTTTGTTTGGAGTTTACATCTGGTTGGAGGAATACCATGCACAAGCATTATTCTGTTTTAGTGCTCACAATCTTGCTAACAAAAGACGGACAGCGGTGTAAAAAAAAAAAAAAGAGGACAATGTTCACAAAGTCTTAAACATGTCAGAATTGTTGATCGAGTGCCACAGCTGCTTGGTGTACGTGAAGTCTTGTTTTGCTTTAGCTCCAGTGTGCCGTTGCTCTGATTGATGTCTGGTTCGTGGCTGAATCCTGGCAAGCCGTGGAGGTCTGTGTTGTGGATCGTAGCCATCTGCTGGCACGGTGTGGACAGCTCAGAGCTCTATCATATTGTTTACTAAAGAGGGCAGTCATAACACTGCACTGGAAATTCTTAAGTGTATGATGAGAATGCCAGGGATGGAGAGGGTGCAGTATTCCCTTATATTAAAGCTTATTATTTGTTGTGTCTCATAGGAAGACATTCTCCTGTATTTCCAGCTGGCTCGGGGACTCATAGCCTTTGGCAGAATGCCCTTCCTGTAGTTGAATGGCTGCACCACAGAAGGAGGTGGCATTATGAAAAGCTGCAGAGAGACTTAGAGGTCAATCAGCCAAAAGGTCTCCACATAAACAGCTCGAACTAACACATTCAAGCTGTCTATGAAAACAAACACTGGAAAGTAAGGGTTTAAGGTTTGCATGCGGGTCAGAGTCTTTAAGATGCAGCGCTAGAGAGTATGTCATGGCTGGATGGCAGCGCTGCCACCTGCAATAATACTGAACACTGTAAAAGTCGAGGTATTTGTTGGAACAAGACTGAAAATTAGGACAGTGTGCTGGTTTAAAAGCCCCATAATTCCTGATATTAAAGTGGCACTCTAATCCAAAATCACAACTTTGCCTCAGAAACTTTATAATCCGTAAAGCATTTACAGCAAAACCCGTCTATCTTGAATCCCATGAGATAACTGTAGTGTTAGTAATGTGGTATAGAAGCATCTTATCTGTCAAACATACTGAATTTACTAAAACCAAACAGGAATCCCCCAGGTAGAAAATCAAGCCAAAGGGGAGGTGCTAAGAAATTATAGTTTCATCGGTAGAAGCTGCTTTTATGTTAAACTGCTTAACGCTACAATGGAAATTTTTACAGTCTACAAATACAGCTGTGGTCCCTTCATAACAGCTAAACATGGGCTAGATTCACACATTTAGTAACAGGTATGGTGAGTAAAATCCTGGTGTTTTATATGTATCTGTTACATGTATTTGTATTTAGTGCTAATAAGCAGGTGTCTTTGTCTGGTTAAACTAGCTAACTTAGCATGCCGCCTTCTTGCAACAATATGATAACTTTAGTTTCATTAAAACGCCAACATGGCGGCTGACAAAATGCTAAAATACAGGCTTCAGAGCGGGCCTTGATATACCAAAGAGGTATGTCCATCTTTTACATACACTATGAGCACAGTTAGCATTATGCTAATCATGTCTGCATTTTACAAGTTAAAAGCAATCTCTTAAACCCACCACTTTAGGGGATTGATATTAGATAGGCATGGAATATTACTGCATTTGTTGCACCTTTAGAAAGCAATGTGTTCACGTAGCAGCTTTTTAATGTTTCTAAATAATTTTGCCACATTTTCATTTTGTGGTCAACCTTTATTTACAGTGTTGCTTCACTCCGTTGAGTTTTGTAGGCCTTTGTTTAAGCACAGTTCTGTTAAGGTGCTTTCAGGTTGAGGTCTGAGCATCTGCAACACCTTGATGCTTTTGTCTTTTTGGTTGGGATCATTGTCCTGTTGCATGATCTAGAATAGTTTGGTAAACAGAGGAGTTCATAGACTTCATGAACGCAGGTGCTCAGGTCCCGTGGCTGCAAAACAAGCCCAAATCATCGCCCCTCCAACACTGTGCTTTGACAATTGGTATGAATATGTTTGTGCTGGTATGGTATGCTGTGTTTGGTTTTCACTAGATGTGGGACTGTGCATTACGACCAAACCTCTCCATCTGGGGCCATCTGTCCAAAGGTGAAGGATTCTTGTGGTTTGCTCTGTTGTAATTTTGCAAACCTAAGCCCTGCTTTTATTTTGTAAGTCTTTCTAATTGTACTTTTGTATTTAACATGCTAGCCTTTTGGGTTTTTCCACATCACTGCACATTCTGACCATTGGGGTGAATTTGCTGGAACATCTACTTCTGGGAAGATTGTGACCTTTTCCAGTCCAGCAAACTGACAGAAATTCTGCTTTGTAGAGGTGGTGACACCTGCCAATGATAAGTTTATAAAGTACAGTTGTTCAGCAGCACCTGGCTGCTACTTACCATCTTAATTCCTATGGAAGTGAGGGTGCACGTTATTTCGAATCCTGTAAAAATGTTTTACTTTATTTCTGGTCTTTCTTTTGCAAATGACTGTATTTGCTGTGTTTTGTTTCTTTTTATACATTTTTGCTCATTTTGTACCAGTAATAAACAATCAGAGCAAACATACTTCAAAGGTTTTCATTACAGATGTAAGATGTCATCAACAGCCACCCGAATAAAACAAAAATCTGCCATACAGTTGACACAGAACAGATGCAGATTTCGCTGAAGCTAATCACCTCAGTCTGCACAAATGCAATTTTCTTCTCAAATGAAAACCTATAACCCTGTGTCTATATGCTAAATATAGCAAAACTTTATTATTATTATTATCATTATTATTATGTTACATTGTGGGTTTTTTGTCACACTGTCACTTTGCTGCTCTTGTTTGCACATTTGCACATGCACTTTGTTGTCTGCTGTCTGTATAAAAAAAAAAGTCTTCCTTAGATAGTTAGTTTTTGTTAATTTATGTTGTAATTTATGTTAGGTCAGTCTGTCTTGTCTCTGCTAGCCAGCTAACTAGGCCTCTTAGTTAGCTAGTTTAGTGTTTTCTGTTAATTTATGTTGTAAATTTATGTTGCATGTAGCATCTTGGTCCTGGAGGAACGTTGTTTCACTTCACTGTGTACTAACTGTATATAGTTGAAGTGACAATAAAGCCAACTTGACTTGACTTGACTGGGGTGGCTGTAGCTCAGGTGGCAGAGCAGGTCAGCCACTAATCAGAAGGTCGGTGGTTCGATCCCAGGCTGCCTCCTGGCTGCATGCCAAATATCCTTGGGCAAGATACTAACCCCATGTTTGCCTACTGGTGGTGGTCAGAGGGCCCGGTGGCACCTGTGTCCAGCAGCCTCGCCTCTGTCAGTGCACCCCAGGGCAGCTGTGGCTACAATGTAGCTTGCCATCGCCAGTGTGTGAATGTGTGTGTGGATGGGTGAATGACTGAATGTAGTGTAAAGTGCTTTGGGGTCCTATGGACTAGAAAAGCGCTATACAAATGCAGGCCATTTACCCTTGACTTGACTTGACCACCACCAATTAGGAACATTAGGGATTTTACAACATCTCAAACAGGCCACTTCCATCTTGACTGTACTTCGTCAGCAGATTAACCAGGTTAAAATAAAATGGTTTCCATATGTATTTCTGTTTCTGGTGATATATGGCTCCTCTGTGCTTGCTAATGAGCTACACTGAGCGCAGGGGTCATCTGGGAAAAGATGGTTTGCAGATTGAGTCCAAATCCCACAGTCAGTGAATAAACTAAACAAAGCCTCACCTACAGAGAGTAATGCTCCAACAACTTTTCTTGTTGTAATTCACCCTTGGATGAAGTCAGCTGAAACAGGATGTTGTCTATCTCTCAGTGGTCCAATAGTTCTCTCTGATTTATGCTCATTCAGCAGGAAGACAGAGGTCTCATCATGTGTCCCTTAGCAAAAGGTGTTGATGAGCATAAGTGGCCCTGTCAAAAGCCCCTATTGTCCCCTTAGGGATGGACATCTGCCCTACCTTTGTGCTTGCTCCTCAACAGGAGACACACTCCTTTTACCATGTAGGGGTTTGAGCCTGTGGTGACATGCGTGGGCTCACTCTTACCTTGTGGAGCGGCTCGGCTCTTTGAACATCAAGGTGGTCGGATGTAGACAAAAAGCTGCTTGTCAACACCTATCTTGTCCCAAAACACAAGACTAAGTGGGCGTACATTGTAGGGACGTGAGCTGTGACGACGCGGCACAAATTTCCGGCCTCTAGTTTGTTACTGATCCGGCTCACACAAGTAGATCTTTGATGGATTTGATTTAAACTTTAATACATAAGCTGGAGCAGAGCTCTGCATACTCAAATGGTTTTTGATATGAAAGCGAGAAGTAAGCAGAATGATATAATTTGAAACGTGTGGTATAGTTAAACGAGGTTCAAATTTTAATGAGAGAGGGCTTGCAACTGTTTGGATCGGCCATGTGTTCACCAAACGCTGCTCCAGTTAACGAGGGTTGGAGCGCAGCAGCTTGCCGCCAGACCAGAGGCTTTGCACCCAGGTGCCAGAGCGCTTGTTGTCGTTTTGACGAGGACAGCAAAAGGCAACCAGCATCTGTGCCAAGCTTTGGTTGTAATTCAACCGGTGCCCAAATGACCATGAAACCACAAGCCATGGATCAAAGCCAGGGGCATGGATATGGATCTCTTTAATGTTGCAGTCTTCTGTTGGTTGATCGTGATTTTAAATGACAGCCATTTATCAAACACACCATCTGAATTTACAGCTTTATATGATGTCAGTTCCACTGAGAGAATATATCTGTTTGTCACTAATGAGTCTGTGGCCCCAGGGAAACACATTTACTGTTGCCTTAAAGACGTGTCCCCACCCTAACAAACGTTTCATGTTAATTTGTTCAACTCAAACATGTGGGTAGAGAGAGGGCAGCTTTTCATGTGTCCCAGTGGGGCTTTCGGCAGAAACTGTGTGCAACCTTGCAAGATCTCACCATGCTCACAGATCTTTGATTCTGCTGTTGGGCAAATTTCATTCTGATGCTGGCCGTCTGTGAGGGCCCATATTTCACGGCTGTCATTCACAAGAGGTGGTCTTAGTTTGAAAGAGAATGGATAATCCCTGTAACATCAGCCTTAATCAAAATCACATTGTCTACAGAAATTGGCCCGTGGTAAGACTTGGAAGTTTATCCTGAATTTAACTTTGATTAGACCGGGTCTTTGGAGTTGGATGGAGTTGCCCACCATACTCTGCTCTTTGATCTACTAGAGCTCTTGCAGGAAGCTTTAGTACCCCTAATCAGCAGTGCATGGACCAGTCCAAGCTTCCCTGAGGGGTGCAGAGAGAACACTGACCCATAATGTGAGCATTAAGGGGTGAGACTGAAAGGAGAAAACAAGGCCAGATTGGCAGACGCACAGTCTGGCTCCAACCATGGATAACCTCAGGGTACTCCTATGCCTAATGTCACATGGTCATTAAATCAAGGAGCCTCCATTAAAGTGGACACAACTGCTTCTGATGCCAGATCTAACACACTGACACTCTTTATGTGAGCGTTACATGGACCATTGCCCAGCGCACAATTGTTAACAATAAGGGAAGTTTGTCAGTGCTTGAGGGCAGTGATAAATTCACAAAACACTGCTCCTTGACCAGAGGCGTAGTATACCATATTGTAAAGATTATCTTGTATAGATTACAGTCCATTTTTTCTCAGGATGTATATAAAATGATAGCGCAGAAGCTAACTATTAAAAATAATCACAGTTTAAAAAATTAATATATTTAATTTTGGAAGAAAATAAAGTCATAGTAGCCTTTAAACTGTTAGTTGTAAATGGCAGTATAAACCTGCTTCTCTGCTTTGCACAACGGCAAACAGAGTACTTTGCAAAACTCTTGTAGCCAGACTTTCTTGTGAGTTTCTTGGTAAAACCCTTGTTGATTCTGTTCATTTGGACGTGGCGTTTTCAGTGGGTTAAGGTTTCGTCACTTCTTAAGTCTCAGCTGAATGCAGGTTTCCCCAGCCTTATACATTTGCATAGTGACTGAAACTAGCCCACTGACTGTGAGGTCAGTTTCTTTATCATTATCATGCAAATTGTCATGATAACTGATCTATGGCCACGAGTACCATTCACAGAGAGCTGGGGAATGTCTGCAATCATCGCACTGTAAAATGGTGAAAGATGTACCTTTAGGCTGCTTTTCGATTTTGAGATGGTCTTGAGTTTATGAAGTTTATAAACTTCTCTGTTCTCCAGGCTTTCTGAAGGTCTTTCTTTCTTTGGACATTGGCTGCTTTTTCACTAACTTTTTGTCCATTGTTTATATGTGACTATTTCTTTTTGTTTAACTACTTAACACTGGCCAATGAATCATTCATGTGTAAAAATGGCACCTAATTTAAGTGATGAACCAGACACATAAAATAGGCAAAGAACAAATTTAAATTGAATCTTTAGGCACTTTGTTGCCATCAGCTTGTCACAAAAACATTTCTATAGTTCTACCAAAATGCCTAATATAACAATTTCACAGGCATACAATTGTATTTTTGCACCAACAGGGTGATTCTCAAAGAGCTATTAGTCAAGAGCATGCGATATTTTAGCAAAAAGGGAAATTGAGGAAATTGGTACGAGAAGAGGGAAAAAAAGAAGTGACAGGCCTGAAAAAAATATCTACAGCAGATGAACAGTATCTGAAAGTCATGTCCTTAAGAAATAGAAAATCGTCCAGGACCTGAGAGATGCATCTGACCCTTTAGTTGATGTACATTTTACTGAAACTTCATCAGAAATAGTCTCAGAGGAAGGGCATATGTCAAAGAGCCATTCTTAAGGAAAGGGAATGGGGGAAAATGTTCAGTATGCCAGATTTGATATTAGTAATACTGTCATCCAGTTTAGAAATAATTTAACTTCCTAGGACCTGGCGTCCACATATGTGGAAATCACATTTTGGGTTGTCTAGACCAAAAAACAAAATTTTGCTCTAAAGGGCCTGATATCCACTTACGAGGACATTAAACTGCCACTGCTCTATCGAAATTTAAAACGAATGTCCTCATATGTGGATCTCATTTTTCTCAGAAACAAAAATCATGTATAAAAAAAAAAAAAATCAGGTAATTCTTTGTTTTTACATTCATAAGGTGCCAATCAGCCCAAATAGAAAAGAGAAATTAAACATGCATGACATGAAAGAGTTCGGGTCTTAGAAGGTTAAATCAGCTGAGCTAAATCACAACAAATAGTGCTGATGAAGGGTACACCATAAAAACTGGCTGGCAAACACTATTTTTGTTATTAATTTTGTTCATCTTTGAGCAGGGAGAGGTAAGAATTTGGTTCCCACGGGGACTGTGTGTGCTAAAATCCAGGGCTGTCCAGTTTTATGGGGAAACTCAGCAGCGTGTGCTGGCCTATAGCTAAGTCTTGGTTGGAGACCCTTGTGCTTCAGAATAATGTTGAATGAGGCTTGACT
Source organism: Rhamphochromis longiceps (assembly GCF_057381845.1). Taxonomy (NCBI): domain Eukaryota; kingdom Metazoa; phylum Chordata; class Actinopteri; order Cichliformes; family Cichlidae; genus Rhamphochromis; species Rhamphochromis longiceps. The sequence continues at coordinate 29,502,047 of NC_140567.1, read as the reverse complement.
TCTGTTTCTGGTCACAGGTTGTTTTCAAAGGTCACATGTCTGCTTTGGTCTGTGTCTTCTGCAGTTTTGGGTTGTTGGACTTTGTTCCATTATAATCCACAGAAGATGCCGGTGCCTTTTAAAACCTTTATACATATTTGTCTTTCGTAACTGTGTGAGTTTCCAGTTCACAAACAACACACTTGATTTGACCTATGTTTGCGTTGCCCCCTTTCCCACTCACGTTGATTTGGTTTAAAGCGCTCAAAAGTGAATAAGGAGCTGGACTCACTCTTCAAAACAGACACACAAGTCTAAAAAAAGTATACAAGTAGCACCATGTTTCAGATAGAACAACAAGATTACTGTCCTGATATCTCTAATAAGAGATTAGATGTGGCAAAAAAAACCACCATTGCAACTCCAAATGTGTTGGTCCTCATGTTATTCTTAACCCTTCTACTCTTTTATCAGCTGGAGGTTTCTGAGCTGTCTCCAGAGACAAAGCATTACCCACAGAGGCTATAAACAGGAAACAGCAGCGCTCTCTGGGTTTGTCTCATTGGAGTAAGACAACCTCATTTGGGAGAATGAGTGACACAACCCAGAACACACAAACCAAAGGTCCTAAGTATCTATTACGTATCAGGCTTTATTTACCTACTTGACACCTTAATCCTCCACTTGTTGACATGGCGAGTGGAAATTTACTCATGAGAGCATCGATCTAGCCTGAAAAAGTAATGGGATTCAGAAAGGAAATGCACATGGATGGGAGAAATACTTCATTGTTGCACTGAAAGCATGTGAAAGAGAGGAATTCTAGAGGAAATTTTGTGAATCACGATTACTGGAAAATAAGGAATTTATGCTTTTACTTCACTTCCTTGTGAATTTCAGGCAGCATGAGTTTTATTATCTTTTGACTCTCAGGACAATAACCCGAGTAAAAACAATGTCTATTAATCAGCAGGAAATGTTTCCTTGAAAGGTTACAAGTGTTTTTGGAAACCTGTGGAAAGTTGCTTCACGGATCACAATAATGTGCTTCGTTTGAATTATTTGTCCATGCCTCTCTTACAAACCCTAACTCTTCAGCCTCTATGACTTGAACAAACGCACGCCCACATTACAGATGAGGCTCATCCGAGTGGGAGTCTAACCTGACTGACTTGCAGCTGTGTCAGCAGGAAAACAAAAAAAAAAGGAGAAAGAAAGGAGGCAGGGGACTGAGAAGAGATAAGAAGAGGGTGTTTGTGTTGTCCCGCCCCTTCCTTCAGTCCCTGGTGTTCTGCTTGACACATGTTGAATGTGTCTGGTCTTCATAATGCTTAGGTGTTTGATTGAATCAAGCCCTCCTCTGTCTTTGTATCTGCACTTTGTTCTGTAATGACTGAGTCAGCATATGCAGGTTACCGCTAATGGAGCCGATGGGAATGATCAAGTGCTCATAACTGACAGACGCCTGTCGACCTGATTTGAGACGGACTTTAGGACTGTCAGTCATCGGTAGATTTGAGACTCTGATATGTGAAGGGGGAAAGTTTGCTTGAGTGCATTCTTCCACAAACAAAAAGTAGGACAGCATGTTAAACACGCTGTAAATTTCTTAATAACTACTGATATTAAATCAACTTTAGAGATATGTAAGTGTCACACAGTGGAAATTTGTATTTATCTTGTATATTGTTTTTATTCTGATTTTTAGTGTTTATTTATGAGTGTTTTATTTGCATGGTTTTATTCTGTTTCTATTGCATGGTTTTTAGTGTTTTATGTGACATGGTTTTTATCCACTGTGGACTGGCTGCACATGGGACAAATTAGCTGATAGGGACCACCTGCTGAGGCAGGGGTGTGTCCAGAGGTGGCCTATCAGCTGTGTAAAGACCTTTTAAAAACAGGCTAGCTGGGCACTGAAAGAGAGAGGCCCCAGACTGGAAGATTAATGCGAGATGGCCAGTGTGATGCGGCGACAGTAAGAGACAACGCGTGTGATTGGCAGCAGGGCAGAGGTTTACCTCTGCCTGCATTTGTGAGTAGGGTCTCTACTGTTGTTTACTGGGTGCAGCTGGATTGGGAGAGGGTCACCATGGCCATGAGCCAGGGCCGCTTCTGGGACCATTGTTCTGGCCCCTATTTGTTATGTTGCAGGACACCGACGCAAGGGGAGCTGTGGCGGTGGTCGCATCATGGATTCGGGTGCAGAACGCAAGCCGGGCTGGGAAGTGATGGGCCAGCGGAAGGACAAGAAGATGGGTGGCTCTTTCTTGTCTGCTGAAGACGGGGCTGGCCTGGACTCTGCTCTAAAGGAGGAATTCCTGGCCTGCTGATGGACCCATAATGAACATGTGGCCTAATTATAGCAAGGGGGGGGGGGGGGGGGGGGTTTAGTGAATGTAGAAAATGGTAGTTTTACGGGTTTTAGAATTGTTTTTAGTAGAGAGCAAACATTTTATTATGTACATTTTAAGGGTGTTTTATTTGTGCTCCCTGGCCTAGTAATAAACTGTTTCTGATCAGACCTGCTTCCTCTCTGTGCCCGTGGTATCTGACTTGCTTGCTCCCCCTTGTATTTTAAAGAATCTTTCTTTTTAGCGTGACATTCTGGCGCGACCGCTTTAGTGTCCGCCGCGCGTTACATAAGCCCTGCAGTAGACTGGCGTCTGTCTAAGGTTTACCACACCTATTGCCTAATGACAGCTTGGATGAGCTGTTTTTAGGTAAGAGTGTGAAGTATGAAGATGTAATCAAAGTTGTTTACATCTTTATAGTTAATGCGATGTGTGATATTTCTTCATCAAACTTTGCACATTAGTAATCATTTTTCTCTCACCAAATAAAGCAGCAAATACCAAAAATGCAGTTCCTCTTGTGGCCCCTTGGTGGCTGGCAGATAATCTGAACCTCTGAGGCGCTGATGATTCTTGAAGTAGCTTTAGGAAGATTATTAAAAGCCCAAGGATTCTTTGCTTTGGTGAGTGAAATTCTAGTATTTTATTAATCTGTGACTTGGCAGAAAATATCAGGTATCTGTGTTGCAACCATACAGATTAACCCTGTTTAGGTCAAACTACCATAACTTTTAAACAAATAAATCAATAAATTCTAACGGTTTCTAGAAGCAGCAACTTTTTACTTTCACTGTCTGCGCCTCTGTTCCCATTACTTCCTGTTTTATTTTGGTAGTCTCCTGTCTGTGTGCACCATGTTTTGCTTTGCTTCTCTTACTTTGAAGGCACCATGTCTCATGTGTTACGTTTAGCTTTGCGTCCTCTGTCTCGTTGTGTGTAATTTGCCCCAGCTGCATTCCCCATGAGTTTCCTGTCGTGTTTCCCTGTGTATTTAAGCCTTTTGTTTTCTTCTGTCCAGCGTCGTGATCTCCCTCCTGGCTGTGTGTCTCTCCCTGTATTCAGATTCTTAGGTTTTCCAGTTTAATTTAACATCACCTTTTCCCAACAAATAAAGCTGTGTGTTTGAGTTCACATCTCGCCTTTGAGTCTGCATTTAGGTCCTATTCTGCCTCCGCTACACAGCTGACCTGTGACAAAAACGTTGTAAAACACCTTTCTAATGCCAGTGACAGATTAAACAAACGAAAAAGACCCCTACTAATTAGTGGTTCGATAATATTGAATCAATTGCACTTTGCTGTTTGACAGAAGCTATGAAATTGTACTGTGAAACTGCTTAAACTGCAAAGCAAAACAGAAGACTGCAGCCAACCAAAGCCAATCAAAATTACTGACATGCCAGAAATGCATCCATCAGGCAATTAAGTTAAACACTGTAAAACTCTGCATCAAAGAACAAGGAACGTTGCAGCGATTAGGCTTTAATTTTAACTAAAACATTAAAAGGGTACATTTGTTTTTCTGCTAAAATCAAACTCTTGTTGAGATTTTACATACGACAATCAAGAAAATCAAGATATGTAAATGACAAAACATAAACACAGCATTTGCTGAAGTGGAAACATTATTAAAGTGCTCACTCTGGCAATCGAGGAGAAACTGAGCCTGCTCCTACACAGACTCCCACTTTGTGCACTAATTTTATATCTGGTGGTGTTAGACTGTGCTAGGTGGAGGCTTTTGTTACATTCAGCCGAGCAGTAATGTGAGGACAACACATGAACCCAAATAAACCCCAGAAGCTTCCGTGGAAGATTTATCCTTTAATAACATATGTGGTAAGACTCGACTTAAGCGGTCAAAGAAGTGCAGGAGACTGATGCTGTCCAGTGTAGCAAGTGATTTATTCACCATTCTGTGGCCCAAGAATATTTACAAAGAAACAAATAAGAAACTCAACTCTATAATTAACTCAATTCAAATAAACATAACTGAACTTAAATCAACGGAAATTAAGGTCAAACTGCACACAGCTACACTGACCTGAACCCTTCTTCTGAAACACCTGAGTTCGTCTGCTTAAATAGTCCCCTTAATCAAACACTTTCTCCTCTGGACTATTCCATTCAGTAGGTAGGTGAGATGAACATGATTATATTCATCCTCTACTACTCCTCTTGACTGGCAACATAAACTTTGGTGTAATCAATACATATCACAACATTAAATCTATTTCTTTATAAACCCTTTAAAATCAACTTTATTAAATTATAAGAATTCTTCCCCTCCTGCCCTTGGTCTCTTCCTGTGACCTCAGATGAACCCAGAAGGTATAAAGCAGGAAGTAGAACTACATTTCCTCCTTTTGCTTCTGGAAGACAGGTAGGTAAAGGTAAGTTCAAACAATACAAATTAACAGTTGAAATAAATAACATGTTAACTTAACAAACTTGCATGAATTGATTTAAACCAAGATGTTATATTATATAATCTGTAAAAGTGCAGAACATAAACAAACCCGGGATAGTAGATGTTTGCCTATTGCAGATTACATGTGAAATATGGTTAAATCAAAACAAGAATGTTAACTAAGAATGTAGACAAATGGTCTTCTCACCCACTTTGTCACAACATACACTTATATAAAAGACATGAAATTTCATGCTGGTAAATTATTCAGGTAACCTATTAAATAAGCTTTGTAACAGGGTGGAAAAATCAACAAATTACTGATTAATAATATATCAAAGCAGTTGTTATTTATCTACTTTTACTTTATCTACTTTTACTGTGTCAAGTTTGATTCGTTGAGTGGCCAATAAAAGCACTCTGAGCAGCTTCAAATATTTACTGATTGTAAATTCTGTAAAACGCTGCTTTGACACATACACAGCAGGTCTACTTATAACTTTAATGGCCACGTATGTAATGTGGTGCTATGTTAGTTAAAGGGTTTGAGTTGGAGAGATTCAGCTTTGGCGAGAGCTCAGTAAAGCATGTTATGCACACTGGAGTGATCTTAGTTTGAACATTATCGTATTAGAGAAGCATCTTTGGATAGAAATACATGACATTCGTGTGTGTCGGTTATCTTTTTTCTAACACAAACACAGAACTGTAAATGTGCATATTATGTGCACATTTGTGTTACCGTGCAATATAATGAAGATCACATGCATACCCACCAAGGAACACACACATGCACACACGCCACATCAGACAATCCCCTTGTTCTCTTCGATATTAGGGGCTGCGGTTCCCAAACAAGCATCATGACATGTTTCTTTGTTTCTCTGCCCCATCCCCCCTTTTTTTCTTACAGTCGCTAGTGTGGGGAAACTCAGCCAACTCCACTTTTTGCTCCTATTCCAAAAGAACAACAATTGTTAGTTGTTTTCTGCCATCTTTCTTTCTTGTCTCTGTGGACCAAACACAAGACAATGGCTCATTCAGAAAAGGCCCTGTGAGTGTGGTCAAGTCAAAAGAAGGGTTTCAGTGTTAGTGCAGCAGTGATTGGACACATCTGGATGGCCTGGATTTTGCTAAACATTATGTTTTTTATACTCCAGATTCCAACAGTTTGTTTTAAGGCTTAGCACTTTACACAAGCTATACCTTTAAGGTTCTGGTTTATTAATCATCTACTTTCCCTGTCCAGACTGAGTCACCTGTAGGCATTCCAGCCAGAAGTCTATTTCTTCGCCCTTTAATCTAACATTTCCCCCCTTTATTTTTTGTTTTTGCACCAGACTAAGTTCCTGTTGTTTCCACATAGAAGTGTGTAGCAAATTACATCTTCACTTGGAATCCATCAGTGGGCAGGGCTGATTACAGAGAACTGTTTGTCTACTGTATTGTTCCCATGGTTGCCGAAGTGTCTGACTCTTCAGTGGGCATTGTTAGTGGCTGTGACTCAGATGGAAACCCAGCACAATGTTGTTTTAGAAGCTTTATCATGTGTGACTGTAGCACTTGATGTGGTTGATGGTTAAATCTGCTGTAGTATGGGGCTCCGCGTGTTTTGTGGTCTTGTTTTTTTGTCTTGTTAGATGATGCTGAGCTGAGCTGCCAGATCCCCCCGAAGCATCTCTGTATTACCATTTAAAAGGAGAAAGCAAGAAACATTATATGCTATAGGCCACAAAAAACAGGCTAAGTTTAAATTCGGGAGTTTTTGCATCTGGGTATAATTTGCTAATTTTGTAGCTCCCTCAGGAATTAATACTGTCTTCATTTTTTTGATATTTATATCCTTATTTCTGCTCTGCAATCCTTCAGAATTCAGCCTAGTTTATGCCTGTATGCCCTCCCCTCTCTGCTCTTTACACATGGGGCTCTGTGGTTTTGGGTTTGGTCCAGAATACAACTCTGTGGTCAGCCACTACTTAGGAAGACTGAATGAAACAGGAGCTCAGTTTCCCTCTCCTCACAGTAGCACCTACCTAACATGTCATCACATTTATACAGACAGACAAGCATGAGCAAACTGTGGCTGAGTTAGCCCAGAATGAGACATTGGCCTGGAATAGAATGCCCCGGATCCTTGGGGGTTAGAGAAAACAGCTCCCCTGCTCTAATGCAATATTCAAATCGGGCCTGTGTCTGATGTTGCAGTGTGCCCAGCTGCTGCAAAGCTGTCCTTCCTTATCATTGTCCACGCTGAGTCACGCTTCCCACGCAGCCACTGCCTCCACAGCCTCTTGACATTCTTGGTTCTGCTCGAGGGCAGCAGGGGTGAGCACGCATGTGAAAAGACGGGCAAATAGAAATGCATGCACCCATGTGCTTGGAGAGCTGTAGATAAGTAAGAACATGGTCTATACAGCAACACATGCACATATTTGGACTCGTGCGGTCGTCTGGACAGAGTTAGATGTGTGGTTTTGGAAGATATTCAGTCTACGTGGTCATAACAAGAGTAAAAGTGATGAGCATATAGATCCATGTTTACATTTAAATCAACCTGTGCTTGCTGTTTTTCTCAATCACTTCGATGCACTTTGCACATCGAGAACATCTTTTCTGACCACCATTAATGCGCTTCTCAAAACAGTTAAGGCATTTCTTATAACAGATTCACATGTGCAAAAGATGCTAAAATAATCAAAACACTTTTAACGTGTTCTAAGGAGCTTGGAAAGAGACGTCCCTCAAAGCATTAACGCAAATATGTAATCAGTCAGTTAGATGGCAGCATCTCAGTGCATTTAGACATGCACACATGATAATCTGCTGAATTGAAAGGTGACTTTGAACCTGGCATGGCTGTTGAGGTCAGAGTAATTTTTTTTAAACTGTTGATCTACTGGAATTTTCCAGCACAACCATCCCTTTCTAGAAAAAGGTTCAAGAAAAGAGAAGAAAAATATACACAACAATAAATATATTATTAAGTTAGGTTTGCTGTTAACCAAATGTAGGTTACTCATGTTGGATTGCTAGTGATAGTTTTTAAAAGCATTAGTTAATTCATGTGCTGAGACAATGATTTCAGTGTCTCCTTTCAGATCTACCCTCATTGTTATTTCATCAGCATAACAAATTAACCAGAGATAGCTGCAGATGATTTCATTATCACTCTTTTAAGCTCCTCTCCTGGATGGTCAAAAGCCCTAAAAATCACTCTTTATGAATACAATCATTTAAAGTAGCTTTTTTTCCCATGACAATAATCCCTCCATACCATACATGTTCAAACTGGAAAGTGAACAAGAAAGGTTAGTGTACAGGGGCCTCTACATATGGCAATGGAGTTCATATAACACTCTGTACACTCTTAGAAAATTGACGAATTACAATTCTTTGGCTGATTATATTTTTAAACAGTGAATAATGTTAATGATTGTCGGCCATGGAAAGTTTTTTTTTCTTAGGCCTGTAATGCAGTGAAACCAAAGCTGTGTGTTTCTGAGAATGCTGTGTCATGACCTTGACTGATCTTTCTGGTCATTATATGCTTTCTACAATAAAAACACCACAATCACATTGATATCAGTTCCTGTGTCTGTTACAGTTAAGTGAAATTACATTCACTGTATTTGAATTTTTATTACAGTTACTTCAGCATGGAAGCAACTATTTAGAGCTCTCCTGCTTTTATGCGTCTTATTTGAAATAAATGGACAACATGCATTAATGCTCTGTGGTGATTCCCACATAATAACTGCTCAGGAAGCAGAATTCCGATCTATAGTGAAGTGGACAAAGATAGCCAGGAAGGATGTGGCTTGGCCTATGCTGTGCTGGCTCCTCCTGGCTCTGTCTATGTACTATATATGTTCACATGCAGGGTTACACTATTCCACATTCTCCCTAGCTCATAAAACAAGTCGTCACGTTGTATTAGTGAGTTTATAATTCAGTTTGAGCATGCCCCAATAAGTCCCACAGCTCCCTTAAATAGAAACTTTCAGAGAACTACAATACCTTCCTGCATATTTTATGAACAGCTATATTTTTGTCATTCCTGCACTGAAAATAGGGTAAAGATAAAGTTTGTGGTTCTGTCTGTACAATGAGCTGCTCCTTTTATAGACTTGACGGTCATTGTGTTTGTCTTCATGTGGTTTCAGCACAGGACACAGTGGCAGTGACCTCTGGAGCTGAGTCTTTACAGTGGCACTGTTTAAAACTGAGAACCTTTGCACTGATTAAAGAGGCTGATCGAGCATGGTGGCATATTTAGCAAAGAAACAGTAAATGACAGTTTACATAAGAGGAATGATATTTAGAAAGAAATATATGGTATCATGCTGCAGTGGCCCAAAAACCCAAGTCTGTATATGAGCGAGATACATTCAGTCATAAAAAGTATCATCACTATGTAAATTACAGCCTTTTCTAGCCACTCAGAAAGCATGTCATGTAGGGCAGGACTAAAACCAAATGCCTCTGGGAAAGGAGCGAGTGAAGCCAAGGCATTACACTGCTTTTCTGTGGTATGATACGACATAGCATAAAAAGTGTCCAAAGATATAAAATTTGCTTTTATTCCTGTCGAAGTTTTTGCATTATCAGCAAAAAGTGTTTACTTTACATGTTTACTTCAACTCACTAATTTAGTTCCAATTACAAGCTAACATTTGCAGCAGTACATATGCTAGTGTGTTAAGAAGCTTTAGTATATGCTCAGTCCTACCCAGTATCAGGTATCTAGGTGTTCAGTTGTCTTCTACACTCAGTCTGCATCAAGCAACAACCTCAAGGACTGAAAAATGAAACTGAGAGTGACGAGTACTGCAGTTCCTCTAGTGGCGATTTGAGACTGGCCTCATTTACTCCTTGGGATGGAAAATCTTTTGTTTTATAACTCATCCCGATACTGGAATAAGGGGTGTGGCTAATTTAACTCATAGCTGTAACAATTTGGTGTCTACAACATCAAATTGGTGTTTCCAGGATTTTACAGAACGGACCAAAAATGTAGCAGAAGTGGTTGGTCAGAAATATCTGATAAATCTAGAAAACTGATATACAAACCATGATTTTCCAGCTCATGTGTAGCGCTGCATGCTATTGCAGATATATAATGTGAAAAGTGGAGCTTCATAAGAATATAAACACAACATTTTAATGGGCAGTTATTCTGAAAAGTGCTAAAAGTATTTAGAGTTTTTATTTTTACTTTAAGTAAAAATAATAATCTTACTTTAGTAGCTTAATAGTTTTAATAAGTTGTATATTCAAATATACTTAAAGTTCCTAAAGGAAATACTGTGGGTACATGAGTACATTTCCTGGGGGGTGATGGTCCGCCCTTCTAGTCATGCCCCTGGTCTGCCCCTGATCTGCAAGGTCTCGGCTAATTACAGTTACTGAAACTGACCTTTCCACCATGTTTGTTGGGCTTTTAGCAGCATTTTTAATGGAATTATCTGAATATCAAAACCTGACCGCATTTGCGCCACAATAAGTTTGTTCTTCAGTTTAGTGGATAATACTCTAGTATTGTATTACTCTGTTAATTAGCTCTAATTAAAGCAGATGTCTGAACATTGCTGACCAAGGTTTCTGGCATTAGGCGATAAATTATGATTTGTGATACCATATAAAAAACATGGCAACAGCCAACGAGTGGCTTCAAAATGCACATCCAAAACTATATAATGGCTGATGTCACAGTCAATGTTTTATACAGTCTAGGTCTGCATCCCTTTGCATTCCATCAAGACGGCAAGGAAGCATGCTACTGCTGGCTGATCAGTCTTAAACTGGACCTATTAAGATTTCCTGTAACAGTGAGCAAATGTCAGTTTATATCAGACTGTTCTTGTGCTCTGTTTCTGACATTTTTTTTCCTACCCTTAGAGTTTTATGATGAGTTATCCTTTATATTGTTATCTCAAGCACAGAAAGAAGCCCCAGCCACTTGCTGTTCAAACCTTCTGTTTCAAATGGACAGCAAATAAACAGAAAGTTGGCTTGAAGCTAAAATTGCTTTTTTTCCACACAGTGGATGGACTGAGGGCCCAGTATAAGCAAAATAAGCAATGTATCCAACTGTGACTCATGCAAATCTACTCCAGGAGTGTCCAAGATTAAAAATAGGAAGCTGCAAATCAGCATATAAGTAACCCTTGAGGGGGTGAACATTTCAGGAATAGATGAATATAATTTTTTAACTATCCTGCCTTCATGTTTTAGTAACTCGGGCTAAAGTTATAGAAATCATCTGTATTAGAAAAAAAAACTTTTACAGTGTGAAAAATTCATAATATTCTGAAACATCACGTTGAAGTTTTTAAATCTGCAACAGCACTTTTTTCCCCATTGGGAAATTTACATTCAGATGGGCTGAAGGCAACCCTAGGGCACATCTGCAGCCAATCAGAGCAGCTACCTGCATTTATTTAACACCAAATACATCGTCATGCTCACCTGTGTGAGCAACATAGCCTTTCTAACAATGAAACTACTACAGGTAGCTGCAAAAACAACCATAGAGTAATAGTATGAAATTCACTCTATTATGTCTCTAGACCTCCTACTCACGTTCACTACTCTTAAACTCTCAGAATAGTCAGCACAGTGTGGTCATAATTGCACAGAATAAAAAGCTCCTAGTCCAAATGACTGGTTATTCTATTTAATAATACACGGAAGAAGAATTTCTTGTGGTGGTAAATTATACATGAAAACTCTGGCGGTGAATTACAGACCCACCATGCAAAGGTACATGCTGAAACAACGCTTTGTGACTGGCAGTAACCAGCTGAGAGGATGATTAGTGTTCTTGCTTGGAGATTGTGAGTGCAAAGGTTGAGTTAAATCACTGTTAAACACAAACAAATTTGTGAGTGGAGTGAATATTTTTAAAGAGGAAAACTGACAATATTTATTCGATTAGACAAGGAAAATTAATGCATTTTTTTCTTACACCCTGTGTGTTCATGGTTTTCTCTTTTTCAGCCTTTAGAGCGCTGACGTACTGACAGCTCATATCGGAGCTGGCCTTGGCTCGTGCAGCCGGAGTAAGTGATTTACTACGTGTGTCACTCATCCTTGGCCTTTAAGATGAAGTCATAAGTCTAGCAGATGTTCACAGGCGAAACTGCACTTTGAAATCAGTGTGAGCCCTCTACAGGTCAAGTAAGAAACTCACTTTTATACTCGTGAACAAAACTTCCCTTATAAAATAAACCACAGGCACAAGATGATCCATCTGTATTCCTTAAATTTAACAGGATGCATTATCACTCAAGCACCCAGCCTTTATCAAATATGGCAAGTGCATTGTATAAGCAGTGGAATACTTAATTTTGCCGCCTGCTATGAGGTTCAAAGTGGTCCTCTCCCCCATCCCCCCTTTTCTATTCCGGGTGTTACCAGATGTGACCTGAGCAGAATCGCTGACTGAGCGCACCTTTCATGGAAATTAGGTAAGACTTATGATTTGCCCCAGAGCCAAAAGGTCTGCCTGGAACACAAAGATAGGAGCGCTTTGGAAATGTTGAGCTGATAGTGCAGAGCAGAGTCTGCCTCTGGTGCACAGAAACCCTTTTATTAAAACAGTGTGTGGGGGGAAAATACAATGTGATGTTTCTCTTTTTGGGTAAGGCAGCACGCTTCACACCTGAAAGTGACATATACCAGTCAGATATGAAGTGCATCTTTGTTTGAAGCATGTCTTCGCTCAGAGATTTTTTCATTGCTTTTCATCACTATTATACATACATCTGTGTACAGTACTGAACATTGTCTTCACAGACCCCTTATTTACCGGTTTAAACTTACAGAAACATCATTATTCCAATTTCCCCAATTATTTTTCAAGCTCACGCCAATGTATCCTAAGAGTTTTACCTGAAAGCTGTATCTGTATTCCTTGAATGATGTCGCCACCTACAGTCGGACACTTGTACATGCACTGCTTTGCAGAAAATGCTGACATTGGGTTTCTGTGTCATTTGAAGGTGAGTAGAATGAGTCAAAACAGGTTTTTATTTTTAGATAAAACTGTATGATGAAATATATTCTCCATACTGGTAATCACTGAAAGAAGAGAAATGAGTGAGCAGCAGAAGAGGCTAAATAGTTAAGTAATGTTGGAAGGAAGAGGCCGAAGTTGGCCTCTAGTGCAGGGTTGTCAAACTCCAGTCATCGAGACCTACTGTCCTGCAGCTTTTAGATCAGGGGTCCCCAATCCCAGTCCATGAGGGCCGGTGTCCCTGCAGGTTTTAGATGTGTCCTTAATCCATCACAGCTGATTTAAATGGATAAATTACCTTCTCAACATGTCTTGAAGTTCTCCAGAGGCCTGGTAATGAACTAGAATCAGAATCAGAATACTTTATTGATCCCTGGGGGAAATTATTTTTTGTTACAGTGCTCCATTATAAACCAACATACACCAACATTAAGACAAGACAGACAATACGCTAACTAAGAATAGTACAATATATACATATATATATATATATATATATATATATATATATATATATACACACATACATACATACATACATACATACATACATACATACATAAGTCACTCATAAATAAATAGCTGGAAAAGAAACGTGTAATTGTAGCAGTAACCAGTGTGTTAAGTGGATGCGTTGTACAGAGAGATGGCCACAGGCAGGAATGATTTCCTGTGTCGTTCAGTGGTGCTTTTCGGTAATCTCAGTCTCTCACTGAACGTGCTCCTGTGACTGACCAGCATGTCATGGAGTGGGTGGGAGGTGTTATCCAACATTGTCTTTATCTTGGACAGCATCCGCTTCTCCGACACCACCTTGAGGGAGTCCAGCTCCATCCCCACAACATTACTGGCCTTACGGATTAGTTTATTAAGTCTGTTGGCATCTGCAACCCTCAGCCTGCTCCCCCGGCATGCAACAGCAAAGAGGATCACACTGGCCACAACAGACTCATAGAAAATCTGGGATTGGGGACCCCTGTTTTAGATGCAACCTTGTTCCAACACACCTGAACCAAATACATGGCTTGTTACCAGGCCTTCGCCGAACTTGATGGGACGCTGAAGAGGTAATTCAACCATTTGATTCAGCTGTGTTGGAGTACGGACGCATCTAAAAGCTGCAGGACAGTAACCGTCAATGGAGTTGGACACCCCTGCTCTAGTAAATCAACAAAAGATAGTGCCCGAAATTAGAGCTTGACTGGAATTTCAAAGAGAAACAGAGAACAATTAGAATTGCACATGAACAGCAAAATCATTTATGGTATACATGAAGGATTCTTGAAGAAGTGTAATCTGCACGAATAAAATTAAGCAGTATGCCAACTGGTGCTGTTTTAACACCAGTTTCTGTTGTTATGATTTTTTTTTTTTAAAATTACGTTTATGACATACCACTCAGAGAAACATACAGCACCAAGTCCTCAGTTAATGCGTGTTGTGACTCATCCCACAAGAGATCATTTTGTTTCCTTTACCACAGCAGCACCTACAGGAGCAAAAGCACTCAGGGATGGGGCACTCATGCTGTGTCGAGCTACCAAATCGCTAGTGATGGCCAAATGAAGCTTTCCGAAGCACTGAAGCTTGTATTGAAAAACGGTTCATTACTCGAAGCTTTTCAACACAGTCCTCTCCGGTGACATCTGGTGGTGAAAATTTTGAAGAGCAGCTTGAATCTGCAAAATAAAACGGACTGCTCAATTATCACTGCTCACTCAAGAGTGGAGTTCTCTCTGATATTGGGCCACCGTTCCGTTGCTTTGAACATGTAATTGGTTTTGTTTTCTCGATTGGGGGGCTGAAAAAAATGTAATGCGTATCTGCGTAATACATTTTGATCAATAAACTTTCCCTATTTAAACATGCACTATGGTGTGGCCTTTCTTTGCTCATAACTCCTTGATGTTGGTAAATACAATAAGTGAGCAATATATATAATATACATATGATAATGCACAGCACATTATGGAGTATGCCCCTGCTGTGAAGTCCTGCCTCCATCTACTTGTCGTTTAATCACTGGACAGCTGGACAGGTTCATACAAAATATTAGATTAGGCCAATTCCTATACATATTTTTGACCTAGGGGTGGGATTGATTGTGAACTGGAAAGGGAAAATGCTTAGGGGGCTGAGTACGGCTGCATCGTCACTGATTTGTAGAATCCTTTTGATTCGATACAGGATCCGATTCAATTTGATTGGAATCTGGAAAGTTTTGCCTCAGTCAGAAATATTACAATTCTGATCATTTAACAGTATATATCCATAATTTCGTGTCTATTAAAAGAAAGCTGACACATGTGAGACTTAATTAGAGATGTAAACAGAGAGTTATGAAACCTGCAGCTGCAGAAGCCAGCGGAAAAAAAAAGAGGCAAACACAGCGCGGACCCGACGACACACCAAAATCTGATTCTGACGCGTCGGGTCCGCGCTCTGTGTTTACGTTTGTATGCAGAATCCGTAAACCTGCTCGCAGTTACTGTTTTAGCTGTATGGTGTTTGACGACATGTTGTGAGGTTTAACCTGAGATGCTGGCGTTTCAGGCATAATAACGTTAATTTACAAATCGACACAGGATTGTAATGAATCAATATCACTTTATTCAATTTACCATGGATTGTAATCAGAAAAGCGATAATCAAAACCCACCCCTAATCAAGAACTTGCAAAGTAAAAACATGATCAATGTAAGGTAACCCTTTTGTTATTTACATTTAAAAAGAGGATTAGTGTTACTGTGCGCTGGCTGAGTCTGTTTCTTTTCTTAGAAATAGTTTCTCCTGCCCTGGAGAAAATCCACTTGCATGGAACAGAAGAGGCTGTGGAGTGCAGGAACCACACTGCAAGCTGGTAGATATGCAGGTATTCCTGGGTCCTGCAGACTATCACCTAAAAACAATAAACAAAATGATTTTCTAAACTGTAGCAATGTAATGTACGTATAGTGTCAAATACATTTTTGTAGTCTTCATTAGCTTTAATTCACATGGAAGTGTTCCTAAAGTCATATGCTGTAATGATATTTCCATTATGAAAACATGATTTTGGACATTTCAAGTTTTTCACTTCGGCAGATAAAATGAATTGAGCAAAATCAACTCAAAATATTTCCACACGCCATAACGTCCTCTCTTCCTCGCTGGCTCCATATCTGTCAGTGGAATGATCACCTCGTCGCTATCTGTCACCATCAACACACTCCACGAATCCCGTGGATGATTCACTTCCTTATATCCGTTTGAATCAGGTACCGAAGCAGTTACGTGCGTAATGAAGCTTCGGACGTCACTGGTCACGTGACTTTTGCCAAACGAAGCAAGCCTGGACACAGTGCTTCTGAACCAGTGTGTTGTTTTTTTCGACACACGCTCCGGAGCGTCAGCTTCAAGACCGCGGTAAAGTGAGCCGTCATTTGTGAGCCGCGGTCAAGCCAGCCGCCTCCTATCCGCCGCATAAATTTCCTTGCGCTTTTACACCAGTCTTTACGGTAGCGCCTTTTCGCTTTATGTGCCGATTGAAAGACTATACCCGCGCGCGCACAAATTACAATGTAGCAGCCCGATACAGTCAATACAATTATGGAAATGTCAGAAATTCATTAAAAATCATCCTGAGTAGTTGAGGTCCAACTTTCAACACATCCCCCCTCTGGGACACCTACTGTACCTGTGTGCCAGGTTTCACCCAGATTTACTGTAGAATTCCTCAGAAATTAAAGGGTACTTGTATTCAATGCAATACAGCCAATGCACTACAATTGTGTCAATTTTCAAAAATTCATTAAAAATCATCCTGAGTAGTTGATGTCCAACTTTCAACACATCCCTCCTCTAGGACACCTACTGTACCTGTGTGCCAAGTTTCATCCAGATTTACTGTAGAATTCCTCAGAAATTAATGGAAACATTTATTCAATCTAATACAGCCAATACACTACAATTGTGTCAATTTTCAAAAATTCATTAAAAATCATCCTGAGTAGTTGATGCCCAACTTTCAACACATCCCTCCTCTAGGACACCTACTGTACCTGTGTGCCAAGTTTCATCCAGATTTACTGTAGAATTCCTCAGAAATTAATGGAGACATTTATTCAATCTAATACAGTCAGTACAATAGAATTATGTCATTTTTCAAAAATTCATTAAAAATCATCCTGAGTAGTTGATGTCCAACTTTCAACAGATTCCTTCTCTGGGACACCTACTGTACCTGTGTGCCAGGTTTCAGCCAGATTTACTGTAGAATTCCTCAGAAATTAAAGGGTACTTGTATTCAATGCAATACAGCCAATACACTATAATTATGTCAATTTTCAAAAATTCATTAAAAATCATCCTGAGTAGTTGATGTCCAACTTTCAACACATCCCCCCTCTGGGACACCTACTGTACCTGTGTGCCAAGTTTCAGCCAGATTCACTGTAAAATTACTCAGAAATTAATGGACATTTATATGCAATTCAATACAGCCAATGCACTACAATTATGGAAATTTCAGAAATTCATTAAAAATCATCCTGAGTAGTTGAGGTCCAACTTTCAACACATCCCTCCTCCGGGAAACCTGCTGTACGTCTGGGCCAAGTTTCAGCCAGATTTACTGTAATATTCTTCAGAAATTGCAGGGAACTTATGTTCAGTGCAAGAAAGGCTGAAAGACGACCACCACTGAACAAGACACACAAGCTGAAACGTCAAGACTGGGCCAAGAAATATCTCAAGACTGGTTTTTCTAAGGTTTTATGGACTGATGAAATGAGAGTGAGTCTTGATGGGCCAGATGGATGGGCCCGTGGCTGGATTGGTAAAGGGCAGATAGCTCCAGTCTGACTCAGACGCCAGCAAGGTGGAGGTGGAGTACTGGTTTGGGCTGGTATCATTAAAGATGAGCTTGTGGGGCCTTTTCGGGTTGAGGATGGAGTCAAGCTCAACTCCCAGTCCTACTGCCAGTTTCTGGAAGACACCTTCTTCAAGCAGTGGTACAGGAAGAAGTCTGCATCCTTCAAGAAAAACATGATTTTCATGCAGGACAATGCTCCATCACACGCGTCCAAGTACTCCACAGCGTGGCTGGCAAGAAAGGGTATAAAAGAAGAAAAACTAATGACATGGCCTCCTTGTTCACCTGATCTGAACCCCATTGAGAACCTGTGGTCCATCATCAAATGTGAGATTTACAAGGAGGGAAAACAGTACACCTCTCTGAACAGTGTCTGGGAGGCTGTGGTTGCTGCTGCACGCAATGTTGATGGTGAACAGATCAAAACACTGACAGAATCCATGGATGGCAGGCTTTTGAGTGTCCTTGCAAAGAAAGGTGGCTATATTGGTCACTGATTTGTTTTTGTTTTGTTTTTTGAATGTCGGCGAGGATTCCGCACGGCACTCCCCTCCATTCACCTCGCGAATCTCCGCTCTCTTCCAAACAAAGTCGACGAATTACTGCTCTTAAACCGGACTAACAAGGACTTTGCACGCTCTGCTGCCCTCTGCTTCACTGAAACCTGGCTCAGTGAGCGAGTCCCAGACGCTGTCTTAAATCTGCCGGGCTTCCAACTTCACCGGGCGGACCGCGAAACAGAGCTCTCAGGGAAAACAAAGGGTGGTGGAGTCTGCTTCTACATTAATGAAGGTTGGTGTACTGATGTCACAGTGTTACAGAAACACTGCAGCCCACACTTGGAAAGTTTTCTCATCAACTGTAAACCTTTTTATTCACCGCGGGAGTTTTCTTCCTTCATGCTGGTCGGAGTTTACATCCCTCCACAGGCCAACGCGAACAACGCACTGTGCGAGCTGGCTGACCAGATTACTACCCTGGAGAGGAAATTCCCGGATTCCTTTACAGCTTGATACCATCATGGGGAGGCTCGCAGCGCTCCAACGGGAAATCGAGGCCCCAGTGTCAGAGTGCTAAATTCGCTGCTCGCATAAAGGAGAAATCAACAATATTCTACATTTGGACACCACGGCGCCAGCTGCTAGGCCCAAGGCTGGAGCCCACCAAAACAACTCCCTGATAACGACTGTGTGATGACTATTCTTCCCATCCCATGAAGGACACCTGGATCGGCTGGAGGACTGTTTACTTAGCCTGATACAGAGAAGGACACTGTCTCAGCTGAACTATGGACACGCACACACATACACTTACACTGATAAGCACGCACTCATCCCCCTCCCTTCCAAACGCCTTCGATGCTTGTTCCTGCGGGGGAAGGCAGCGGGTCTGCGTGCCGCGCTGAAATGATAGCATGGTGCAGGACGACTGCTGTGTTCCTTCGAATCACCCCCCACCCCCTATCCATCCCCTGTGGCTTGTCATGTGCTCTGATGTTGTGATGTGGACATTAATGTGCTCTCTGTGCAGAGGAGTTTTTTTTGTTTCCTGTTCTCATGCTGTCCTCCCATAGGTTGCCCAGCGTGTGAAGAGGTCTCTTTTTTTCCTCTTGTACTTTTCCCAATGTTGTGTAATTTTTTCAGTGTTATTCTCCCAACGCTGCCGGTCTCCGACTGTATTCCCATGTGATGTCTTGTTGTTGTGTGTGTAAGTCGGGGGGGGTCCTATTCCTCTGTGGGGCAACCTGCATATGGCCAATAAAGCATTCATTCATTCATTCATTCATTCATTCATTATTCTTGGGGATTTTAACAGAGCAAACCTAAACTACGAACTCCCTAAATACAGACAGCATATAGACTGCCCCACCAGGGACAACATCATACTGGATCACTGCTACACCACTCTAAAAGATGCCTATCGCTCTGTGCCCCGGGCAGCTTTGGGACATTCTGATCACTGCATGGTCCATCTTATTCCAGTTTATAGGCAAAAACTCAAACGTGCCAAGCCTGTAGTCAAAACTGTGAAGAAGTGGACTAACACAGCAAAGCAGGAACTGCAGGACTGTTTCGACTGCACTGATTGGACTGTTTTTGAAGCTGCATCTGAGAACCTAGATGAGCTCACGGACACTGTGACATCATACATCAGTTTCTGTGAAGACGTGTGTGTGCCAACAAAGACCTTTTGCACATACAACAACAATAAACCATGGTTCACTCCTAAACTCCAACATCTTCGCAAGGCCAAGGAGGACGCCTACAGAAGTGGTGACAGGGTCCTGTACAAGCAAGCCAGGAACACACTGACCAAGGAGATCAAAGCAGCTAAAAGGATCTACTCCCAGAAGCTGGAAGAACGGCTCTCAGCCAACGACCCTGCATCAGTGTGGAGGGGACTGCAGGAAATCACCAGCTACAGACGCCCCCCACCCACTATTGAAGACCTGGCCAACGAGTTAAACACTTTCTATTGCAGGTTTGAGACGGACAGACTCCCACGCCCCACCCTCCCCTCCCCAGGGACATTGCTTCAGACATTGACCCCCAACACACCTTCCACCTCTCCCCCCTTCACCCTGCCCCTCCCCAATCAAGACTCAACGACCACCCCCACCCTCCCCAATCCAGACTCAACGACCACCACCACCCTCTCCAACCCAGACTCAACGACCTCCACCACACCTCTCACCCCCCTTTCCTCCTCCCTGAAACTAAGAATACACACTCAGGATGTGAGCCGACTATTCCAGAAACAGAAGCCCAGGAAAGCCCCCGGACCAGATGGCGTCTCACCCTCCTGCCTCAAAACCTGTGCTGAACAGCTGGCTCCCATCTTTACTCGCATCTTCAACAGATCCCTGGAGCTGTGTGAAGTTCCCTCCTGCTTCAAACGCTCCACCATCATCCCTGTTCCCAAGAAACCCACCATCACAGGACTGGATGACTACAGACCTGTCGCCTTGACGTCTGTGGTCATGAAATCCTTCGAACGACTGGTGTTAGCCCATCTGAAAGACATTACAGGCCACCAGCTGGACCCTCTGCAGTTTGCCTACCGGGCAAACAGGTCAGTGGATGATGCAGTGAACATGGGGCTGCATTACATCCTGCAACACCTTGACCGCCCGGGAACTTATGCCAGGGTCCTGTTTGTGGACTTTAGTTCGGCTTTTAACACCATTGTGCCTGAACTTCTTTCCTCCAAACTCTCCCAGCTCAGCGTGTCACCAGCTACCTGTCAGTGGATCACCAGCTTCCTGACAGACAGAAAGCAACAAGTGAGGCTGGGGGAGATCACCTCTGAAACCCGGTCCCTCAGTATTGGTGCCCCTCAAGGATGTGTCCTCTCACCACTACTGTTCTCCCTCTACACTAACGACTGCACCTCCAATAACTCTGCTGTCAAACTCCTAAAGTTTGCAGATGACACCACTGTCATTGGCCTCATTCAAGATGGTGATGAGTCTGCATACCGGCAGGAAGTTGAGCGGCTGGTACTCTGGTGCAGTCAGCACAATCTGGAGCTGAACACTCTTAAGACTGTAGAGATGACAGTGGACTTCAGGAGACATCCCTCAACTCTGCTCCCCCTCACCATATCAGACAGCCCTGTGTCGACTGTGAAGATCTTCAAGTTCCTGGGTACCACCATCTCCCAGGACCTGAAGTGGGAGACCAACATCAACTCCATCCTCAAAAAGACCCAGCAGAGGATGTACTTCCTGAGACAACTGGGGAAGTACAGTCTCCCACAGGAGCTGCTGATCCAGTTCTACACTGCCGTCATTGAGTCTGTCCTGTGCTCTTCCATCACAGTCTGGTATGGAGCAGCCACTAAACAGGACAGGAGCAGACTGCAGCGGACTGTACGGGCAGCAGAAAGGATCATCAGCGCCCCCCTGCCCTCCATCCAGGATCTGTACCTCTCAAGAACCAGGAAACGGGCAGGGAAAATCATCGCAGACCCCTCACACCCTGGACACAGACTTTTTGATCTGCTGCCCTCTGGCAGACGGTACAGAAGCCTGCAGACCAGGACCACCTGACATAGGAACAGTTTCTTTCCCCTCGCCATCTCCCTCCTAAACAGTTGACCTGTCACACTGCTCCCACTGCCAGACTGCAACTGCACCTTATGTACATTTTGTAGTATTCATTCCACCTCATTCATTTCTGTATTTTATGTATATAAGTTTAGATTCGTTATTTATAGTTGGTTTACATAGCTTTGTGTATGTATGTGTAATGTGTATATATAGACACTTGTGTGTGTGTGTGTGTGTGTGTGTGTGTGTGTGTGTGTGTGTGTGTGTGTGTGTGTGTGTGTGTGTGTGTGTGTGTGTGTGTGTGTGAGATTTACATTGCTGTGCTTGAGAGCCACCATCTACCAGAACCAAATTCCCTGTATGTGTCTGCACATATACTTGGCCAATAAACACGATTCTGATTCTGATTCTGATTCTGAGATGTATATTTGTGAATGTGGAGATGTTATATTGGTTTCACTGGTAAAAATAAATAATTGAAATGGGTATATATTTGTTTTTTGTTAAGTTGCCTAATAATTATGCACAGTAATAGTCACCTGCACACACAGATATCCCCCTAAAATAACTAAAACTAAAAACAAACTAAAAACTACTTCCAAAAACATTCAGCTTTGATATTAATGAGTTTTTTGGGTTCATTGAGAACATGGTTGTTGTTCAATAATAAAATTATTCCTCAAAAATACAACTTGCCTAATAATTCTGCACTCCCTGTAGGTCTGTTGACAGAGCTCTGTACAGGTCTGCTCGAGCTGACCTGAAAAGGGGTCCCACCTGTCCAGCAACAACACATGGCATGGAATAATAGACATCATAAACCACAGAGGCAGAACTGTGAAAACAGAAAACCTGAGTGTGCAGCTAGCAGAGGACATAAACAGCTTCTTTGCCCGCTTTGAAACACCACAACAGCAGCATTCATCTGCCTCAGCCCTGCTCCCATCCTCATCCTCACCTGGTTCCTGCACTGCTCCATTCACTGTAACGGAGCACGATGTCAGATGAGTGTTCCTAGCAGTGAACCCCAGGAAGGCGTCCAGACGGAATACGTGGTAAAGTGCTAAGACCATGTGCCCACCAGCTCACCCTCATCTCCACAAGAATCTTCAACCTCTCACTGGATGAAGCAGCCATCCCATCCTGTCTAAAATCAGCCACAATCATCCCAGTACCAAAGAAGTCTCCCATCACCAGCCTGAACTATTATTGCCCTGTGGCCCTCACACCGGTAATCATGAAATGCTTTGAGAGACTAGTCCTTCAGCACACCAAGGATTACCTCCCCCCAGAATTCGACACCCACCAGTTTGCATACCGTGCAAACAGATTCACAGAAGATGCCATCACCCTCCACTCGGTGCTGAGTCACCTAGAACAGCGGCAGAGCTACGCCAGAATGCTCTTTGTGGACTACAGCTCACCCTTCCACCACTCGCCCATTGAGAGCCTACTAACTTACTGCATCACAGTATGGTACAGCAGCTGCACTAAGGCGGATAGAGCCACCCTCCCAGCATGTTTGCAATGAGTAGGAGATGCTCTGTATCTCACTGTACAACTGTATAGTGACAAAGGTATTGGGTTCTTTTCTAAAAATTGCTATAAACAGAGGAACCCAAACTGATGAAAAGTGGCGAATATTTTTTTTCAAATGACTATTTTTAGTGGATTTTTGATATAGAAGCAGAATGACAGAATGTTAAAAGAAGTTACTTTTAGTCATTCTAAGCTGGGCATTGCGTTCTCTGGCTGTTCAAAGCCATGGAACTTTAGACTTTCCAAGCAAATAATGATGGCCATACTGATGTTCTTTTCAGTACATTTTACTTTATGTTCATTTTCATTTTTATGATGTTTCTATTTTTACATAATTCCTCCCACATAGCAAAATTGGTATGGCCTGGATCTGTCCCACACAATGTGCTTACACATGGCCTGCGTACCGCAAAGAATGACGGCCCTATGGTGGCCCAGATCTGGTTTACCAGAGGTGGCCCACACATGAGCCAGCACAAGGCCAGTTGCAGACACACTGCTGGCCCTGTGCTGGCCCAGAACAGTTTCAGCTCTGGCCCCAGATGTCAGCCTAATGTGTACCTTAGCCATGTAAGCCATGTAATAACAACATGTGCTGGAACATAATAGTGCAAAAGTAACATGACGAAACTCTGTTCAGACAGTGAATGGACTGATTCTTATACAGCACTTTTTTACTCACCCATATTACTCAAAGTGCTCTATACAGCATGTCACATTCACCCAATCAGGCCAAATGTGGCATGCCATCACATAAACAGTGCCATCTTACCATGCCAGAAGTCAGCCAGCAGTGCCGGCTTGACACCAGATCCAGGCAAGACCCGTCTGCTATGTGGGATGACTTGTTCTTTTGGCATTTTAGTTGTGGATTATGTTTGGACTGTGTCTCTTTCCCTTTCAGTATTGTTTCCTTGTGCTTCTAAGTGTCCCTTTGTTTCTTTTTAGGTTATGTAGTATGGGTTAGAGATATTTTGTATGTTGTTTTTGTTTAATAAATCCGCCTTTTGGATTATTCCCTGATGTGCCTGAGTTCTGTTATTTAGTGTCACTTTGAAAGGACACACATCCAGCATTGACATATAATTGTTCTTTCAATTTTTGATAAAGATTACAGTGAATTGAGATGTAACTTGGCCCAGAGGTACAGTAGGACGCCCAGAGTAAGAAAGTGTTGAAAGTTGGACCTCAACTATTATGGATGATTTTTAATGAATTTTTGAAATTTCCATAATTGTAGTGTATTGGCTGTATTGAATTGCATATAAATGTCCTTTAATTTCTGAGGAATTTTACAGTGAATCTGGATGAAACCTGGTACACAGGTACAGTAGGTGTCCCTGAGGAGGAATGTGTTGAAAGTTGGACATCAACTACTCAGGATGATTTTTAATGAATTTTTGAAAATTGACATAATTCTATTGTATTGACTGTATTGAATTGAATATAAGTTTCCTTTAATTTCTGAGGAATTCTACAGTAAATCTGGCTGAAACTTGGCACACAGGTACAGTAGGTGTCCCAGAGGAGGGATGTGTTGAAAGTTGGACATCAACTACTCAGGATGATTTTTAAGGAATTTTTGAAAATTGACACAATTGTAGTGCATTGGCTGTATTAGATTGAATAAATGTTTCCATTAATTTCTGAGGAATTCTACAGTAAATCTGGATGAAACCTGGCACACAGGTACAGTAGGTGTCCCAGAGAAGGAATCTGTTGAAAGTTGGACATCAACTACTCAGGATGATTTTTAATGAATTTTTGAAAATTGACATAATTAAATTGTATTGGCTGACTGCATTGGATACAAGTACCCTTTTATTTCTGAGGAATTCTACAGTAAATCTGGATGAAAATTGGCACACAGGTACAGTAGGTGTCCCAGAGGAGGGATGTGTTGAAAGTTGGACCTCAACTATTCAGGATGACTTTTAATGAATTTTTGAAATAAACATAATTGTAGTGCATTGACTGTATTGCACTGAATATGAGTTTACTGTGATTTCTGAGTAATATTACAGTAAATCTGGGTAAAAACTGGCCCAGAGGTAAAGTAGGTGTCCGAGAAGAGGATTGTGTTGAAAGCTTGGCATCAACTTTTAAGAATGATTTTTAATGAATTTTTGAATATGCAACCAGACTGTCACGATGGCTGTATTGAGCTGTTCCATTGTAATTTGTGTGCGCGCGTGCGTGTGACTGTTCACGCGCGTGCGTGTGTGCGCGAGTCTAGGCTTTCAATCAGGATATAAAGCGAAAAGGCGCTACCGTAAAGACTGGTGTAAAAGCGCAAGGAAATTTATGCGGCGGATAGGAGGCGGCTGGCTTGACCGCGGCTCACAAATGACGGCTCACTTTACCGCAGTGCTTCAAGCGGGCCATCACTACAAATCGCTGATGTTTTGAAACACTCCTCCGGACTGTGGTTCCAAACGCACAAGTCACACGATCGAGGAGTTTCGGCAGGTAAACCACCTGTCGAAACTCCTCGATCACGTAATGTAGTATGTTTTTTGAACAATGACGGCAGTTCACTTCTAACCGCGAAACATCGTCGTGGTAACTTAAGCTGTGAACCTGCTGTTCCAGGGCAGGGCCCGTAGTTCAACATGCCCAGGGTATCTTTCCGTTATGCGGATTCACTTACTCCAACACCTGCAACCGAATTGCTGATTGTAGAAATTTAAAAATAAATATAAAAAATAGAAACTCAAATAATAAAGCTGACCCTAATTATTTCTTATTGATCGTCAGGGAGACACGAGGACACTTTGACGCCGCTGTCTGCGCACGGAGCTCTCCGAGGGATCTTCCCGGAATGGTGACGCTGTTTTCGGAGAACTGATTGATCAAAAAACGCTGAATTCCTCCCTACTTGTTGATCAGGCTAAACAACCTGCTCCGGAGCAGCTTATTTTCAGCATAAAGAGCACTTTGGCGATGTGCACAGATAAGAATTGAGATACCTGGACAAGGGAAAAGACGAAATATTTCGGTAACGCCAGGGTTAACCCTTGGTTTTGTGCACCACAATGGTGGTTCACCTCTTATCGAGGTAACAAACTAAAGCAGTTTCCACGCCTGCTTTATTAGGTTACTGTTGCTCACCTTTGATGTTAAAAGTGAATGTGAATGCAGTTTTGGGGCTCTAATGTGCAGCCGCCACCTCACATTTAACGTTATTGCGCCATAGCTTAATAAAGCAGACGTGCAAATCGCTTTAGCTTCTCAACAGTTCAAAGTCAAATTAATTTAACTGATTGACGAGGTGTGGTATGTAAGGCAGAAAAAGTTAAACGTCCATGGGGCACAGTTATGTGCTCTGTGCCTTCAGTGTAGTGGCAGCCATCCAAAGTAAATCTTGTAATATGTTATCATTCATGTCAATTAAAATATCATATGTGAATTGTTCACTGACAGGTTTTAAAGTGTGCTGCATCAAAGCATCTAAACTTATTTTGTGATTTTTTTTCTGTTATTTTTATTATGTTTTTTGGCTAAAGGGTTCTTGTTTTCCTCCTCCTCTTGGGCACCATGTCTCTCCTCTCTCTCCCTCCACCCTGTTATTGAGAGGTTGGGGAGAATCCACATTTGGTAACAGTATAACACACTGCTTAGTGATGTGAATCCATCATTATGGATGTGGGCAAACAGAGGGTGCCTTGGCTTTACTATGGATTTGACTTTGACTACATCTCCAATCTTACCTCTCCCCCTCTCTCTTTCTCTTTCCTGTCTTTATCCTGCTCTCTCTCCCTCTCTCCCTCTTTGTGCTGTCATGGAAAAAGATTTTACAACCAAATTGACTCTTATCAATTTATACTACTGACATTGAAATTAGAGGTAACCACCTTGCTTTCACCTGGATTTAGCTTTCCCCCTCTTCATTTAAATAAAAACAACATGACTAACAATGAGGGGGAAAGAATTACTATAGTTCAGGGTTTCATTCTGTGCTTGGAAATGAACAATAAAGCCCAGAATAAGAAACTTTAACAAACTAAACAAATTAGCTAGTAATCTCTAGCAATCGAGCCTACGTTAGCTAACTTCCTTAACACTATCTAGTAAACAAAAAGCAGACACTTTTTGAGTCACAGCAGTTACCCTGTTTTAATGTAATCCGAACAGTTTGCAGTCTTTCTTGTTAATCTTTAACGTAAAGTTCCTTTTAAATCTGCACCACCGATTTGTGTCAGTTGTCTCTTCATCTCCTTTTTCCAACAGCAATGCAAATCTGATTTATTAACAGCAAACGTGGCTATCGAAGCATGCAAAGTCTGCTGTATCCTTTTTTTAGGGGTGCTGTGGTGAAATTTAGAGGTGCTAGAGGACCCCCAATAAGGGTCTAAACTTGCCAATGCAGAAAATTCAGGGTTAACGCTGAAGTTACCTGGATTAGCCAAAAGCCTGCTTCATGGTACAGGCCTCAGGGCCTAGATTCAGTGTAATCAAAACCTCACACAGAGTGAATAAAACATCAAGGCCATGTCATGAGATAAGGCACCCACAGCACTCTAAGTTGTAAAAACATTAACGACTATTTCTTCATCCTCCCTTAAGCAATCGCTGAACCGTGACGTTTACTCACATTTAAAGAGTATTGGTCAGTGTGAAATAGGCTGTTCCAAATAGTTAGAATTAGCCTGCGATAACTTAATGAATGTTACCTTTTAATTCATTTTTAAAGAAGCAAAACACATTAAGGCATTTGTTTATTTAAAATATTTCTCTTTGAGTTACTGAACTGAAGCTGTTTTGACACAACTCCTCAAAAATCAACCAAACACACCCAAACTTTGGATTTGCCTTTTTTCCAGGGCTGGGGGCAAACCTGTGTGCTTATCACCATAAACACAGCAGTCTTTGCTTCATCTAGTTTGCTTTCTAAATTGCTTGGTTGTGCAGTGCACAGAATTTACGTCTACTACAGTCACAGCTTGCTGGCTTGAACAATCAAAATGGTCTTTCTTTGTTTGTGTGATGATTTCTCCAAAGCACGTATTAGCCATAATTATTGATCTGGTATATATAATAAGCAGCCTTGTTTAGTGTTGTGCAATGCTGGTCTGCGTCACTGTTTCACAAAATGTCATTATCAAGATATGACAACAGCAGGCCAGTAGGCGTGACCGTGGAGATGGATGTCAGACTGTTTTTAAACCTTTCCAACACAACTGCTTGAAAATGTCTAAGCCCTGCTTTTCCCATCGCTACTCAGAAGTGACAAAACCTTAAAATATACCTTACCAATACAATTACTGCACATGTATAGTTTGGAGGTCTGTGTCGAATTAGCCTGCTTCATTGAACAAGACAAAGCCCTACCATCTACCACATCTGATACATGAGCTTTTGTTACTCAGCACCTCCCACTAATACACCCATTATTCTCAGTACTGCTGATTCTCTTGCAAATCTACATTCACATACACTGCATTCTCTTAATCTGGCCATTTCATAATATATTTCTTTATTTTTGAGATGTGTGAGAAACTCTGAAGCCCAGAGAATAACAAGTAAGAATAACAATAACTTAATAGGATTGTAAAATATATGTTATGTGGCACCAACATAACTGTTGCTATCATTTCATGTATTTGACCATCCAGTGCTGTGACAAAGTATTTCCTCATTTCCTGATTTCTTAATTTTTTGCATTTTTTTTGCAATTTTGCAATTGTCACATTTCATCAAACTATGAATATTAGACAAAGACACGCCAAGCGAATACAACATGTCGTTTTAATTTATTATGTGAAAAAAAGCCTTTTAAGTCATGAATTTCAGTTTCACAGGCCACACCCAGGCCTGAATACTGCAACACCTGCTGAATGAAGAAATCCTGTAAACAGAACCTGTCTGACAAAGTGACACAGGAAACAGTTGAGAAACAAAGTCACTGGCATCTGTCAGTCTGGAAAGGGTTACAAAGCCATTTCTAAATTGTTGATTCTCCCGCAAACCACAGTGAGAGCTATTTTCCACAAATGGAGAAAACTTGGAGCAGTGGTAAACCTCCCCAGGAGTGGACCAAAATTACTCTAAGTGTGCAGTAATGACTCATCCAGGAGGTCACAAAAGAACCCAAAACAACAGTACTGTAGGCCTCAGTTGCCTCAGTTAAGGTCAGTGCTCATGAGTTAATAATAAGACAGAGGCTGCCCAAATATGGCATCCATGGGAGAGTGCCAAGGCGAAAAAACCACTGATTTCCAAAAAGAGCGCAAGGGTTCATATCACATTTGCCAAAAGACTTTTGAAAAATATTCCGTGGACTGATGAGATGGAAGTTTGAGTCCTGATATAGCTCGTGTAAAATATCATACCAGCAGTCAAACATGGTGGTGTTATTGTCATGGCCTGGGGCTACTTTGCTGTTTCGGGACCTGGATGACTTGCTGTAATTGACAGAACCATGAATTCTGTTTTCTACTATTTCTGGTAGAAAGCAGAATTCATAGCTCTCATGGCAGCCATCAGTTCAGGCCTGAAGTTCAACCACACTTGGGTTACATAGCAGGGTAATGATCTGAAACACAACAGCAAGTCCACCTGATTATCTAAAAAAAAACCCCAAATGATCATTTTGAAGTAGCCTTGTCAAACTCCAGACTTAAATCAGATTGAGATGCTTTGGCCTGGCCTTTGATAGTCTTTTCATGCTCAACAATCTAGCTCAGGGGTGTCCAACTCCAGGCCTTGAGGGCCGGTGTCCCGCAAATTTTAGATCTCACCCTGGGTCAACACACCTCAATCAAATGATTAGTTCATTACGAGGGCTCTGGAGAACCTCTAGACATGTTGAGGAGGTAATTTATCCATTTAAATCAGCTGTGTTGGATCAAGAACACACCTAAAACCTGTCAGCCCTCAAGGCCTGGAGTTGGACACCCCTGAGAGATTTAATTGGGTTTAAGTGACATGACCACTTTTTCACATTGGGCCACAGAAGTTTTAACTTTTTCCCTTTAGAAATGAAATCATCATTTAAAAAACCGCATATGAACAAAAAACAAAAACAAAACAATGTCTAAAACAAAATAAACCACATTGACAAGATTGCCACTGTGGAGGGAGATTATATGTTTTATTTCATGCTAAATTAGAAGGCTAAAAATGATATTAAAGAATCAAATCAGACTTTTTTTTGTTACCCTTTTCTCCAACAGTGTTGGACGGCATTTATTCCAAACCTTTTGTTAAAGTAAGTATCACCACAGGGTTGGCTGTACGTGATATTTCTCCATGCTTTGTACTACAGTAATTATTGTTCATCTTACAATGATTGTTTCCAACAGTGCGTGCTGTGAGTTACAGTAATCTACTTCAACCATCTATGTTATACTGGTGATGTGGATTCTGATCAGTCACCAGATTACACAGACACTACAGTCACTGTCTGAACCATAGCATGCCATGACCACATGGCCATAATGAGAATTTTGGCTTAATGTAAGATATCAGAAATGATACCCCAAGGACACAGGTGCCCCACAAGAGCTATTATATATTTATTATACATGATGTGATTTGGCATTAGCTAGAGTAATAATATTTTCAGCAAATGGGGGGAAAGGTTCAAAGCAAAGGACACTCTGGGAGAGACAGGAAGCAGACAAAGAGAGAGAGAGAGGGGGGGGGGGGACTGGACATTATCCAGATGCTTCAGCTCAATCTCAGAAATGGCTCTTAGCCTAGAGAATCCTTAAATAACTACCTCTCCCTAACAGAGTGCTATTCAAGCCATCAAAATATTTTGCCACTATTCCTGCTGGCAGACATGCTGTCAGAGCTCGTCATCATTTACACAGCTTATACCAGGTGGCATCATGTCACCATTTGTTTTTCTAAGTCTCATTCCAGGTTGCTGCTGGTGAAGCTTTACAAATCCTGAAGGTGACAGCAGTGGATCCTGCTAGCCTGTACAGCAAAGCCACTTTATTAGTGGTCAGCCCGAAGCCAGGACTGCAACAGTGATGCAGACAGCTTCTGAGTAGAATATTAAGACAGTAATTTACAGCTAAACTTCTCTGAATTTCTTATGTGATTTTCTAACTCAATATGACCTTTTGTAAACTGCAGATATTTATGTAAACAGGGATTTATGGACCTAAATATTCCATTTTTTCTGTTTGTGTTGTGCATATCTGATCAAATCTGTACATGCTTCAGGGTTTTATACTGGAGTCATTTTTCCCCAAATGAACGCAAACAAATGAAAAAGTAACCACGAAACTTCTCAATTGCCTTGTTTTTAAATCCAGTGGAAATGGTAAAAGTTACAGCTTTTTTTTTCTTCTTCAGAGGTTCAAATGCTGCCTTGCAATAATTGACTTGTTTTGCTCCACATTAAGTGGTTTGCGGGTAAAAGCAGAGTGAGTAGCGCCATGCAGATAAACGCAGAAAATAGAAACTTCAAAGCAGATACATAAACAATTTTAGTGTCAGGGTGAGCTGGTAGAGTTTTACGATTGAAAATTGTGTAATTGCACAGTTCAGAAGAAGAAAAATTGACTTCTATCATTGAGACTGTACTTTCTTTAGCTACAAGTATATGAAAGAAGGTCTACCAAAAAGGAAAAGCAAACAAGCTTTGGACTGCAGGCTTGGTCAGTAGAGTTCAATAAAATTGTTTTTGCCTGATCTTAGATGAACTGCTTTCAATATGCAGCTCCCTTTTCCTCAGGCACAGGATTTATTTTAGTCAAGTACAATTTATCTTTGATCATATTAGAATTTTTGGCTTCAGCTGTATGGTGTAAAGTGGCCTTAACTACAGCACTGAACCACCAAGGCTTCCAGTTCATGTGGCCTTAAAGCACATAATCTATTTGCTATAATTAGTTTCAGCATCAGTACGATAGGCTGGCCATGCGGCTAGCACCGTCTTCCTGGGTAATTTCCCTCATATCTGCTAACCACAGCACCCTGCCCACTATTATTTTCTCCAAGGGCTGGATGACATTTGGAATCATGGTGTAGAAATGTGGGTTCACACAGCAAAGCTTTTGGCAACCAAGCTTTACCACAACAGAGCTAAAGAGGGCAGATAAAGGTTATGAATTTAGTTCTAACCTTGACCGGTTATAAAAGGTCACTGCTGTTTTTGTAGGGAGTTCATTTACAAGTTGTTTCAGAAAGTCATGCTTCGTATGGTATGTTCTGTTGCAGAGTCTGACTTTTGAATACCAAGAATAACAACACTACATACAGTTTACATTAGTAAAGATGTACAGATGTTTGTACACATTCATATTCATAGCAATAATTTAATTATTAAACAATTAAAAGTTGTCAGAAATTACAGTGTATAATGAATTGGGTAGTACCAGCAAAACAAGGCTTCAAGACTTCTTCCAACTAAATGTGTCTAAATTCGCTGCTTCTCAGCTCAAGGACAGCAATCTCTCAGAAGACAAAGGGGGCCGGAGCACACTGATTAATTTGCAGTCTTTAATTTTACAAATACTTAAGGGCTGTGAATTAATCAGTGTGTTTCTGTTCCTTTTGCTCTTCTCGAAAAGTTACTAAATCTGAATTTTAGAATAGAAAACTAATTTGAAAATACAATCCACACAGTAAAAGTGCATTTAGTGAATCCTCAGGCTTGCTCTAACTATTACTATAAATACAACTAGCAAATCAATAAACTCAGCTTCTCTCTCACCCGCTATCTGTGGCTCAGCACAATTGCTGTAATGAATTTAGATGCTAAAAGTAAATAAAATGAAAACTGACATCCTGTTCCATAATCTTAGGAGCATGAAAAAAAAACACAAGTTTGTGAAGACGTTTCACCTCTCATCCAAGAGCCTTCTTCAATTCTAAAAACAAATGGTGCCCAGTGAGGTTTTTCCCCTTTGGAGGAGGTCATTGACCTACTATTGATCGTGTGCGCCATCACGAGTCAAGGTGAGAAAATCATGTGTGTGATTGGAGTCACCTGAGGCAAGGTATGAAGCGCCTGGGAAGGAATCTCAGGACTGCATTGTATGCAGGTGGCTAATAGCTGGTGTTGTAAGCCACCACCTCTGTTCAGCAATGGTCATCCACAGTGGATATAGATGGCCTCTTTTACTCCTCTCTCAAACCATATGTCTTATTGGTCCATGCACTTGTGGAGTGGCTGTTTGCAATCTGCTATTTAGACATCCAAGCACTTGTCACTGCATGGCACACACTACATTGTTTAGCTTGTATTTGGGAGTTTTGTCTTTGAGTTGACAAAACATTTTTGTCTAATGGCGTGGCTGGATCCGAAGTGCACGGGGATGTCATGGTTGGAGAGAATTCTCCATGTTCTTTTTTTTAAGCTCTTAAGAGTACCATGAATGGATGACTGAGAACCTACACAGACATCCAGCTCCATACTACATAATATACAAAACAGCCTTTGCTGCATTTGCAGTGGAAAAAGTGATGAAAGTATTTATATTCAAAACAATCATCATGTATAGTAAATCCTCTAATGGATGTGCTTGTTAGTTCCAAAGAAAATAAAATTTCCTCACAGCAGACATTCATTCACTATGCATAATAAGAAAAGAAGTGGAAATATTATTAGTGGCTTATTAATAAACTGTGACAGTGTGAGAGTGAGCCACCAATCCAAGTAACCAGAAAACTGAAACCAAACACAGCTAAATTAAATTTAGTCATCAGTATTTAGTGTTTATTATCTGTGCTTCCCCTACTGGGACAAAACCAAATATTTTGTGTTTAAAACTTGCATACTAATACCAATTACAGCATCCTACAAAGATCAGTAGTACATACACATAGTATATAATGTATACTTTTAGTACCAGAGAAGAAATCAGTGATCTATTGCCACCACAAAGTCTGTTAGCCACAGTAAAGCAGAAGCAGGTTCTGTGGTCCCCCTGATGTAAGTAACTGACAGAAACCATGAAGCGCCATAGAAGCCACAACAAAGAGCTGTAAAAACCAACGCCTTATAGTTATAAAGTGTTATAAAGATATTAAGAAATAAGCGACAAACAGCACAGACGCTTTGTCACCTGAACTCTGACTGAAACAGAGTTTAAGTGGTGGGTGTAATGCAGTACACTGTTATCAGCAGTAACCATACCTTATTATTGGCACACTCACAATCATTCTGACAGACTAGACGTGATCTAAGTTACTTTTGTTTTGCAGGTTGGACGTAGAAAATTAACATCTTCTTATCACTGGAAAGTTCCTTATCTAAATGTCCAGTTACATGAGCGCAAATCTACAATCAGCTCATGTCGCTTTTCATTTCCTGTTTTAGCGTGACCTAACTTTTGTGACTCTTTAGAAAAAAAGTGAAAAGGTAAATAAGTTTTAAAAAAACAACAACAATCTACCGCAAATTTTATGGATTGGTTCTTTAGTCCTTTTTTTGTAATTCGTCCATTTGACAAAAATGAACTACCTTCTAGCTTTCTTTATGCACTGAGGGTCGTGTGTCAACTCCATCAGGGTATCCTTTAAGCACAGAAAGACTGGGTTTGAAACTCAAACAGAAGCAACCGTTGCGATGCAGCAGGAAATTACATGTTGCTAAATCTGACAGGTGTGTTTGGAAAATCACTAGAAAAGTGCTGAGTCATTATTTGTAACTTACATAGCCACTCCCACAGAGAGAGTTTTGTTTTTTTACAACTACATTTCTCACAATAGCAAGCATGCACTCTAGATATGTGTCCTTGAATGGCATATTGAGACCTCTGTGGGCTGCAGCTGGCAGCTGAAATTGGCCATTGACCCTTCACTATGCAGCTATCACATTACTAATTATGTATTATAAATATCACTGCTCACCATGCTTCAATTGAGAATTAAAATTGCATCCCCAGACTTTATTTGGCTTAAGGCAAAGGCACAAAACACTATGGTTTTATTTGAAGCATCCCTAATGAACAATGCTTTCTGAACTCTTGTTTGTAGTTAACTCTGATCTTTGGCCTTCCAGCTGCACCCACATGCCAACAATATCAGGCTCCACACAGCCCATTCAAGAGTAGGCGTGCAGAGGAGAAACGCTGTGGAGATCCCACACCTTAAACCTCCTTTCCTATAGGTGTCACTATATGCGGACGCCCCACCCCCACCCCACTTCAGTCTACTCCTCATCCCACCCACTAAAGCTCCGCGAAAGGGTGTGCTTTTTGAAGGCTGTATGAGGCTATAATACAGCTGCAGACAAGTCAAGTCGCCACTTGGTTTGACACCCCGGGAAAAAAAAGCCTCCGAGGCAGAGGGGGAGCATACGCACAAGTACCCCCACCCGTCGGATCCTCCGTCTGAGCTCAGCACAGGGTCTAGTCTCTCCGGACATACCGTGGAGATGCGGAACACACGAAGGTTAATATAAAAAAAGTTGGTGTAGTCGGGGCACACGGTAAACACATAATGTGGCAGCTGCCGTGTAGCTTCTATTCAAGGTCAGTATCTGAGCACGGCCGCCGCACGGACGACTGTCTTAGGTAGGAGGGGGAGAGAGGAAACGCTGAAGGGATGCCGCTGTGCCTCGTTTACCTCCAGCATCAACGATGACATCTTCCACCGAAGAAGACGTTGATAGTCAATGACAAGGAAACGGACAAACTTGTGAAACGCCGCTACGAAGAGCAACTGAGGGCACTGGACTGTTGTAAAAGGAAAAAAGACACTCTTTCAGCATCTTGGCGTTTCCTGCTTTCTTTCCGCAACGACTTGTGCTGGAAGCGGCTGTTTACCTGGCTACAACAAGCGAAGAAGTCTAGCTAGCTAACGTTAACTGACATAATGAGGGGTCTGGTTCGGTTTCGCTTTGCTTCAGTGTCAGTTTGACGAACTAACTGTCAGAATCTTCTACGGTTGACGAGCTTTAACTAACGCGACACTACGAAGCGATAACTGGCACAACTTCCTTAAACTTGCCCGGTTTTTCAAGCCGACTTGTTAAAAAAACCCAAACAAACTCGGATTCATTTTCATTCAAGGTCGCCTTTATTTTTCAGCAGTAATGCCTTCCAGGACTGTGTCACACGGGGCTTCGGGCCGGCTTCGTGGACTGTTCTTGGTGATGGTTTTAGTGTTTCTGGAGGGCTCCGTGTTTACCGTCGCTGTTGCCAGCTCCGACCAGCATTCTCCTATCACGGCACACTCGGGCAGCCACAAAGCGACTGACCATGGCAGTCACAACAACACTGGAAAGGCTTTCCCTGTGCTAGACTTGAACTACGAAAACGTACGGGTCCCGTTTGAAATCTCATTATGGGTCCTCCTTGCCTCTGTGATGAAATTAGGTGAGTGTGATGTTATGCGAAAGCTCCACGTGACCTGTCAGTATGAGTGCAGCCTTTTCTGGAAATACCTGATTTAGTGTTACCTTATTTACCCAAATTCTATAAGTCTCTCTCCTACATCAGGTAACAGACAGTTTTTCAGGTGAATAATTACATTATGAAAAACACGCAGAATTACAGTTCATAGAAGGTACATTTGAATCAAAAGAGTTGAGTTAAAGTGCAGTTTTCCTGGTGATCAGATAGTAGATCGCACAGATAAATCACATGGAATGGAAGTTGTCAAGCAAACCAACCATAATCTTAAAGCATCATGTTTGACCCCTAGGCCACCCTACTTTTGTTGTGCATTAATGATGACTCTGGTATGCAGACTTAACTAGTTTGCTCAAAATAGCTCAGCTCAGTCTGTGAGAGGGCAAATCAATATTGCTGTTCAGGAAGATTACTCATCAGATCTGCCAGTGTCATGTGGTGAAGATGTTTAAGAGCTATATTCACTCCCTGCTACAATGATGACTAAGCAACCTGATACAGCAGTCTGGATATGTAGTCTTCAGCACAGTGGGGCCCTACCTCTACCTTGCAGTATTGTCCTGAGCGATGTTTTAGAAGCAGCTTGCTTCCCCCCCCCCCCCTTACTGTTTGTGTTCTCCTTTATACTGTCTTTACCATCAATTTCTCCTGGCTTTCTGCTTTCTACAGAACACTGTATTGTCCTGAGCCATCTCTTTTTTTCTTTTTTTTTTCTTTTTAAATTATGAGAGCCAGCAGCTTGTCACTTGCCTGTGACATCAGGGGCCTGACTGAGCAGCAGCCTGTAGCCAGGGAGGATACTGCCTCACTGTCTGGGCAAGAAGCCCAGTATCTCAGGGGAGAGGACAGGAAGAGGGTCCACCTGGTTTGGGTAGCTTACTTGTTAGGATGCAGCTCAAGGACACACAGTAAAAATGATAGATGAGCATTGGCAGAAAGTGTGAGCAGAAGGAATGAGGAAAGTACAGAAAGTCGAAGAAAGGCAAATTAAAAAAATGAGACTAGATGAATGTGTAGGCTGACAGCAGCAGAGGACAGTGGTGACCTTAAGCCTCCGATTATCCCTTGACTACTTAAAATGGGCTCTGAACGATTCAAAGTGGCTGCTACCCTGCTCTGCCTCAGCCATGTCTCTGATTCATGTTCACTGAATTTATATCTTACAAGCTAAAAAGCGTATTCACAGACCATTTGTCTCTGAAGCAACCTTGACTGTGCATGGTGCCTTTTCTCTGCCTTTTTTCAACTGAGCACTTTACATAAATTGATTATAGCCACCCCCAAATCTTCTCAGATGAATCAGAACCAGGGGATGCAATTTAACTGACAAGCTGTCATTACCGTAAACACTGGTTAAGAGTCAAAGCCTTTATATTCACAAGGTATCTATTTTTGTCTCTGTAATCAGGCCATAAACACTGTACCACAAATATCATATCTTATCTTGTGACCCTAAAGCTAAGTCCACTTGAAGTGCTAGATAGATAGATAGATAGATAGATAGATAGATAGATAGATAGTTCTCATAAAAACATGTCGTCTTTGTGTTAAGAGCAAGGCTGTGTTTGCAAGCATCCATTTTTAAAAAATTATGTTTTCTTTAATCGGGATGAAAAATATGCTTTAGCTGAATTTCTTTCCACATTTAGCATGAGTGTAATTTGTTACTTAGTAGAAATTAGATTGCAACCTGAACCTTATTTATTTCTTGTAGGGAAGAAAAAAAAAAGGAATAGATCCTAACATGAAATGGCCATTGCTTTTTTTTTAAGTTGTAAGCAGATTTGTGATCGTGTGATATAGGCTTGTAGTGATAGATAAAAGAGTAAAACAATACCTACACAGATTTCCTATCCTCTCTCATAAAAAAAACAAAACAAAAAAAACCAAGCCCCCGTGGCTGCAAAACATTGCAGTTCTACTAGCAGTCCCTCAAGGTTGGCATATAAAGCACATGTATCTCCACTAGGGCTGCCACAAACGATTATTTTGATAGTCGACTAGTCACCGATTATTTTTGCGATTAGTCGACTAATCAGATCCATTGGACGTAAAACTACAGCTTATTGCACCAGTAGCATCTGCTCTTATATAACTAGCATTAGCTTACAGCTTTAAGTGTTTAAGGTATGTGCTAACTAAAAATAAAGAAAAGATGATAGTTTATTAAATTTTAATGAAATTTGCAGATTGTTTCGGTGAAGTTTAATAAACTCCTTGCTATCTAAAATATAACAGGACACCGGAGTAAATTCTCCAGCATCTCACACTTCTGATAATCAGCTGTCTGCTTGACATTTATTCAGCTGTGTAAAAACTATAACTTTAATCTCAGCCAAACTGATTTACTCAGGAACAAATAAAATACTAAAAAAGCCAAACAATAACATTTTTAAGTTATCTAAGTGACTCATATATCATGTTTAACCTGAGTAGCGAAAGA
This sequence comes from Rhamphochromis longiceps, assembly GCF_057381845.1. NCBI lineage: Eukaryota > Metazoa > Chordata > Actinopteri > Cichliformes > Cichlidae > Rhamphochromis > Rhamphochromis longiceps. The sequence goes on along the minus strand of NC_140567.1, from coordinate 29,463,084 downwards.
CGGCGGTGGGTTTGAAAACGATTTGCCGGGAGTCCGGTGTTCTCACAGCTCTAGTGACCTTGCCCCCGGCTAGCTATCGAGCTAGTGGGTAACAGACGTCTCCGAAAACGTCGGAGCGCTTTTGAAAATATGTGGTGTCTTGATAAACTGAGCAGATATTTGAGGTTTCCACAGCTACATTCTCGCCTAAAAATATGTTAAACGTGTATTTTGTGACCCAGAAAGAATAATAAGAGTAACATTAAAACTAACTAGCTGCCGCCATTGTTGGAAACTAAGCAGGGCCGCGCTATGAATTCTGGGACACAGCTTCTTCTTCGGGGTTTAACGGCAGCTGGCATCGTTGTATATGCAGTGCTGCCATCTTCTGTTTCAGTCCGTTATTACACTCTTAAATCCTGCTACTCATTCCTGCGTCTTTTGGGATCTTACAAAGCTTCAAACGACGCGTCGACTATTAAATCAGTCGTCGACGATTTTGATAGTCGACGTAATCGTGACTAGTCGACTAATCGTGGCAGCCCTAATCTCCACAGACTCTTATTTTAAAATATCCAACCTTACAACAATAATAACTCTAAAAAGAACAGTTTTGGCCTTTATGGATAGTTCCCTCTCCTTTAACTTGTCTATCTGCATAGTGGAAAAGGGGGTTTGACCGCTTTGACTGACAGTTTTCTTGACATAGAAAACTAGCCGATTGGTGTTTGGGAGGCCTCACCTCATCTAAGTTTAGTCTGTGAACTGGGCCTTTATCAGACAAATAGCTGTTAGAGTTACAGGGCAGGAAGTTTTTTTTTTCCCCTCAGCCAGAGTTAAATACTAGTATATTATTAGCCTGTGTCTTAGTAAATTAGCAGATACTTGTGTCTGTGCACTGTAACATTACAGTTTCTGGAGGCAGCTTGTTAGCCAACGTTAGCTTATAAGTTAACACTCCACCCTCTCCAAATATGGTAAGTTCCGGTTTCAAAACACTAGCATTGCAGTGGCCAAAACGCTAACAGTGAGACGTCAGAATTCAGAGTCTAAAACTAAAGAGGAATGTCATAAAGGTGTTTTGTTTTGGTTTTTTTGGCTATACAAATTATGGTTATCAATCACTGTGGCTTAAATGTGTGCCAGACTTTGCCATAATATGGAAACAGGTTATAACTTTAAGTGAATGAAGGCATGCATTTCTATCGCTCAGAAAATCCCACATTGAGTGGGCATATATATGTAAGTGTATGGTTTTGTTGATGTTAACTAAAAAAATATGGCCTTGTTAAACAATGAGAAGAAGAACATAATCAGTGCCAAAACTCAACCCAGAATTGCAGCTCCAGCAGTTAATAAAATTGCTGATGGTGTTACATGTCTTTTGTGGTACCTTTTCGCACTTTTAACTGTTTTCATGTCTGTGGTGACGTCTTTGTTTCCTTCCTGTTTTTAAACTTGAGGGATTGCAAGCTTGTGGTTTGATTTGTTCCCATTTGTGACTTGTAATCACTAGAAACTGTGTCTTGAGTCGAGATTCTGAGGCTGTTAGGCTAATTTGTTTGCTTAGTAAATGATCCCCCAGGTGACGCTCACAATATTTATTTATTTTTTTCTCTCATTGTAGGTTTTGTTTTTTTGTTTTTTCCAGCTACTATATATTGTTGAAGCAGCCTGCCAGAGTCAACCAAGGCCTGGCTTATGAGTAATTCAAGTTGTAAAGAGTGTGCGGCCTAAGACGTGATTCTGGATTTTTGCAGTAGAACTAAACAAGTTAGATATGGGCCTTAGGTTGTGTGGGAAATATTCCCAGTACAGAATTTGAAACCAAACCCTTGGCAAAGAATGACTCACTCTGTCACAAAGTCTACTCCACATACCTGTATGGTGTTATTTATTAAAACCAAGCCCAGATTTTTTAACAAAGAAAAGTACTGAACTGCCACACTTACAGAGAAATATCTTTGCTTAAAAATGCTTACAGTAAATACCAAGTGTGTTCATGCAAAAGGCTTTTAAAGCAATTGGACATATTGACCAACTGGTTTAATGGTTTATAATCAGATATAATCAGCTATATCTCAGTTTAATTTAGAAAATTGCCTCATGGGTAGATAAATGCAATAAAAAGCCATAGAAAGAAAGTTGCTTTACTAATATTTTTAAGTAAGTCATGGCAAATCAGGCAACAGCATCGGATTTTCATCCTTTTCTTTTTCACTGCTTTCAGTGTTTAAAACCTCAATCTATTCGCTTAAAAACATGTGTTCAACTGACACTAGTTATGCTCACTAAATTGTACTCCACTCAGTTGTTATAGTAGAAGACAAAACTCAGAATCATATCCTTGCAAGGAAACCCCTGCGGTTGTTTTGTATAGATATGACGTCAGGGATCATACTAAATTATACCACCACAAGGCCGTAATAAATAATTCAAAAACAATGCTGTGTTCCACAAGCAACTTGACCCCAATGGTCTGCACTGAACAATAACTCACAACAACTTTTATACAACACTTAACTTAACACTAAAATACATGCAAATCTTGGCCTCATTGTGAATGCCAATGTTATGGTGTTGGAAAGCTGCCTGCCGTATCACAATTACTACAAAGGAGACCAGATGAACGTCACCATTTTAAACAAAGAAACTCTTTAAATATGTTTGCTATCTTTTGTGTCTGCTTAATGCAGCTGATTTGGTTGCCAGTGGTTTGTAGTAAGTTACCTGGCAACAGGGCACACTTCCTGGTTTTGGGAATGACAGTGTAGTTCATACTAGGCAGTACTGACACTGGGTACACATCCAGAATTGAAAGAGCTGTTACTCTTTGCTAGTTTTCAATAACCTTGTTGCATAAAGGCTCCCAGGAGGCAATGGGGCAAGGACACAGCAGCTGCCCTTATTGAAAAGCAGCCATGAGAAACTGCCTAATCTTCTACTTTAAGAACATGGCATGAAAAAAGTCTTTATTATCTTACACACTACATGGCCCTTCAGACATTTATTTCCTACATACCCATGTCTTAATCATGATAGAGTTGTGTACCAGCTTGTGCCAGTGTTCTTTGAAGTTCGCTTCCCTCCTTTTCTCTATCTTATCTTCTGTGTTATTACCCTTCATTAGATGATTGCTGAAGGCCATAGTTGGAGTTGTGCTTAAGAGATTTAACAATGTGCTGTCAACACTTAGCTTAGGATGGGTTGTTCAGTCTACTTTAACTTAACCTTTAGCCCCCAATATTGCATGTGTTAAGAATTTTATATTTAGAAGGGTCTGTAATGATAATGGCATACATGTCCAGCATCTACAATCACTCATGAATGATAATGGCACATTTAGTTTCTTTCTTCGGTCCAGTATTAAGTTTGCCTCTGCTCAATGCACCAGCAGAAATACATTTATACCATACAGTTGTGACCTGTTTCCCCTTTCCTCAAGTACCATACTGCCCAACATTTTATCAAAGGGCTTTGTGTTTCTTTGCAACACTCAGTCATTAGAGCAGTTTAGAAATGTTTTGCAGGGGTATTTCATGTCCTTGAGATTGAACTTTATTTTATTCTAGATTCAATCAGCGTCAATCAGAAGACCACTTTGCAGAAGGGATCTTCTGTTTGTCTTCTATTAATACCACTGCTGGCTTCCCACCCTCTTACATCTTTTGAAAAAAAGAAAATGCTTTGGGAAAAACCGTACATGTGATGTAGATTCCCTTTACTCAGACTCACAGTTGGGTATAATGAGATGCTCTTTTCTTTGAATAAGGCTACGTTCACACTGCAGGTCTTAATGCTCAATTTCGATTTTTTTTTTTTTTTTTTTTTGATCAAATCCGATTTTTTTTTTTTTTTATCTGCTCGTTCACACTACAAATAAAATGTGACAGCAAACGTGCTCTAGTGTGAGCCCTCAAAGCGGCCCGCATGCGCAAAAGAAGACGTCACACACAACACACTCTGTTTAGACCCAGAGCAAACAATATTGTTTGACTGTTTCAGACTTTACGTTTCCCAATTTTTCTCTAAGTTATAAAGTTATTTTGTTATTTACATATGGCCTAATAATTATCCTTATTGCAGTTTTAGAGAGGAGCGGTGCTTCAAAGGATAGTTGCAGATTTCTGTCAGAATCTGCAGATTATACGGTACAAATAAAATGTTCATGTTTCTCCAACCTTGTCTTCCCAGCGGTTTCACTAACATCTACACTGGATGGCCAGGAAACCGTCTTCTCGGGCACTTCTCCGGCGCTGATAATTGGCGTCTGTCCTGTGTCAGTGACGTAAAAGACAGATTTGATGCGACATGACCATTCAAACATCAGTCGCTTTCTAAAACATCAGATATGTATTGGATTCAGTACCACATGCAAAAGTGACCCAGATCGGATTTGAAAATATCGGATTTGTGCCGTTCACACTGTTATACCATGATCGGATATGGGTCGCATAGGGTCCAAAAAGTCAGATTCGATGCGCTTTCGCCTGCAGTGTGAATGTAGCCTTAGAGCTCTCTCCTGGTGTGACGAGAAGTTTAGACTTGTAAAATCTTTGTATGACACTTTGTGCTTTCTGTGTGAGCATTGCTAAAAAAAAATCATATTCATTTAAGTTACAGGACTGTGTTAAAGTCATGTGGCGCCTCTCATTTTTTATGTTTTGATAGGAAAGTGGGAAATGGGTGAAGTGATCTATTGAAATGTGCAAGCAAAAATGGAAATGGGTATAAGATGAAAATAGTAAACTATTCCTGAAGATGTACTTTAATCTTCAGGAATAGTTGTCCGAGCTTGAAGAACATTCAAAGCTCTCTGGATTTTGGCTTCCTTTTGCACTGTTCTTTGCCAAGATAACCCAACAGTCCTTTAATAATGTTGAGATTCCGGCTCTGGGGAGGCCAATCCATGACTGACAGTATTCCAATGTATGTGTGTAATGTTTTGGGGGTTTTGGGGGGGGGGTCAATACAGTTTGGGATCATTGACAGGCTGAGAAATGAAACTGTTGCAATTATTTATGCATTATCAAGGAAGCAAAAGGATAAATGGATATGACCTACCACAGTTGTTGGCAGGCATTTTTGTGTAAAATGTTATCATGGGTATTAATTCTGAGGAAGGCCTTTCACTTTAAATTCTGTTCAGCTGAGTACCAATTAGTTTAGCTTGGGGTGTGCAGGCTGATTTGTGTAATGTGATGTCCCCCACACTAACAGATATCCCTGTAGTGTTGATGCCTGCAACACGTTTAGAAGAAGCTTTGTAATTATGTAACCGTGTCTATGGGAGTCGAGATGTTGTAATCAACAAGGTGCTAATTTGTGGTGCTAATTTAGCCTTATATTTGAAGCCTCTTGAGAGCACATCAACCCTCTCTTCTGAGAAGACACTGTGTTTTGGAAAATTCCAGAAATGGTAAATAGCCTGTATTTATATAGCGCTTTACTAGTCCCTAAGGACCCCAAAGCGCTTTACATATCCAGTCATCCACCCATTCACGCACACATTCACACACTGGTGATGGCAAGCTACATTGTAGCCGCAGCCACCCTGGGGCGCACTGACAGAGGCGAGGCTGCTGAACACTGGCGCCACCGGGCCCTCTGACCACCACCAGTAGGCAACGGGTGAAGTGTCTTGCCCAAGGACACAACGACCGAGACTGTCCAAGCTGGGGCTCGAACCGGCAACCTTCCAATTAGAAAGAGCAGCAGAATTTCCATCCTGCTCACATCCCATCCTTTTGGCTGAAATTTCATAAAGTTCTCGTTTACTGTGTTCAAGCAGTTCTCATAGAATATCTTTGTTGACCCAGTTGGATACTGAGCTTCCCAGGAGGTTTAGGTGACGCTCTTTTTCTTTTTATATTAAGGTTATTTGAAAGAGCAGCACTTGAGTTCTGGCATCTTATCGTGGGGAAATGAAGTCTTCTTAGACCAGTTAAGATAAAGCCTCTAATCCTGCAGCTGTGTAACGCACAGACATGCACTTGTTGAGCTTTCTTTTTCTGAAACACTGTTAATGTTGTGCTCAAGCTGCCCTAGCGTGAAACACACCAAGACCACCCCCACAAATGCCCAACTTGTGATGCTGGTGTTTTACATACCGTTAAGACATGTATGCTTATGTGCTTTCACTATAAATGATGCGTTGCGTTGTAGCAATAAACGTGCGTACTGGCATGAAGGTCTGATAATTACATGAGAAACAACCTGTATTATAACTGAGAAACATACTGTACTATGCACTAATTGGTTCATTCATTTAGCGTGCCAATAATCACATTGTGTAAAAGTAAGCTGATCAGAGGGACCATCTTCATGCCTCATCTCTCCTTGTTCAAAAGAGGGGTAACAAATCCAGCAGCTATTATTTCAGGTGGTACTGCTTTCAGGCACCAACCACTTTTGTCCTATGTAGGGTTGCAAAGGGGCGGAAAATTTCCGGTAAATTTCCGAAAAGTTTCCGGTAAATTTCCATGGTAAGTTAAGCTTGGGAATTTTGGAAATATTCCATATTGGAAACTGTCCATGGAAATAATGGGAATTATGGAAATTAATGGGAATTTAGGAGAACTAACTGGGAATATATTATTTCCAAGCATAAATATAAACAGAAATCATAAGAAACCCTCCATGCAAAATGTTTTCAACAGATATTTAAACAGATTTATTTGTAAGTACAGTAGAATAGAACACGTTTCAATAACTTGTTTCATGGATGAATAAAAACAGAAATGTTGAGTTCAATATTACCATCCCCTAACCCCGCTCATTCAAAAATGCCCCCTGTCCAAAAATCTCCACAAAGTCCCATTCAAAAGGTTAAATGAAAAATGCCACTTATCCTCCAAAACGTCCCATTAAACATTCAAATCTTCCTTCAAGCAATCCTCTTTTCTCATTTTTGCTCAGTCAATAGACTCTTCCTGGACCTCATCATCATCCAACAACATGTCCACTTCCTCAGCATCCAACTCTGAGTCTTCCTCTTCAGTGTCACTTTCCAGCTTTGTTGAGGATGGCTCTGTGTCAGGCTCAAAGAGCCGTAGGTTTGCCCGAATGCCGACCAGCTTTTCCACTCTCACATTTGTGAGCCTGTTGCGAACCTTTGTGTGGGTGTTCCCAAACAGTGACCAGTTGCGCTCGGAGGCGGCTGATGATGGTGGGATTTGGAGGAGGATGGAGGCTACAGGTGCAAGGGCCTCAGATTCACATAGTCCCTTCCACCAGGTGGCTGCAGATATGTGCTGGCATGACTGCCATATTCCATCCCCTTTCCAAAGGCCTTGCTTTGTTCGATACTTTGCCAAACTGCCTAGAACTTTGCCTTTATCGAGACCCAGGTGGTCAGACATGGCTGTAATGACCGCATAGGCACCGTTGATCTCTTCCCCGGAAAGTATGCCCTTGTCATATTTGGGGTCCAGCATGTATGCTGCTGCATGCACTGGCTTCATGCAGAACTCCCTCCGCTGTTCCAATGACTTGACCACAGCCGTTTCCTCTGCTTTCAGTAGTAGGGAAGTGGGCAGAATTGTCTGGATTTCTTCTTTGAGTTCTGCAAAAAGGCACTGGACATCTGACAAGATGGCACCATCCCCCTCTATCTTCGCTATTGCTGCTGCAATAGGTTTGAGGATTTTCTGACTGCTAGATACTCTTTCCCAGAACACATCATCCAAGATGACCTTCTTGATGTCACTGTCGATGCCTACAGACTGGGATATGGCCATCTCTTGCAGAGACTCCTTTCCCTCCAGAAGGCTGTCAAACATGATAACAACACCACCCCATCGCGTTATGCTGGGAAGCTTCAGTGTAGTACTCTTGTTCTTTTCCTTTTGCTTTGACAGAAATGTAGCGGAAGTTACTTGTTTGCCTTTAACATATTTCAGAACTTGCTTCACTCTCTTATTCAGAGTGTCCATTGTTTTTAGTGCCATTATGTCTTTTAGGAGAAGGTTTAGTGTATGGGCTGCACAGCCAATAGTAGTTATATGAGGGTAGGTCTCCTCCACATGTGCCCAGGCAACCTTCATGTTGGCTGCATTGTCAGTGACCAGTGCAAAAACCTTATCTGGTCCAAGGTCATTGATGATCACTTTTAGCTCATCTGCAATGTATTGGCCTGTGTGTCTGTTTTCCTTTGTGTCTACACTCTTGTAGAACACAGGCTGAGGAGTGGTGATTATGTAGTTAATAATTCCTTGTCCCCTGATATTGGACCATCCATCAGAGATGACTGAAATACAGTCAGCTTGGTCAATGGTCTGTTTCACCTTTGCTTGAACTCGACTGAACTCTTCATCCAGTAGATGAGTAGACAATGCATGTCTGGTTGGGGGAATGTATGCTGGTCGGAGAACATTCAAAAATCTCTTCCAGTACACATTGGATGTCAGCATCAGGGGTGAGCCAGTTGCATAGATTGCACGAGCGAAACACTCATCTGCGTTTTTCTGGCTAGTGTCATCCATAAAATCAAAGAATCCTCTGATGCCAGAGGGAACAGGAGCTGATGAGTGGGTATCTGACTCTGATACAGCTGAAACAGATTCATTTTCCCCTTGAGTGGAATTCCTGGCTGCTGCATGTGTTGGGCCTTGAGGAATTTTTTTGCACTTTGCAATGTGCTGCTGCATTTTTGTGGCATTCTTCACGTACGTCTTATCACAATACTTACACATATATACAGATTTCCCTTGTACATTAGCTGGTGTAAAATGTCTCCACACATCAGATAGCGCACGTGGCATTTTTCTGTAAAATAAAACAAGAGCTTGTAAAAATGCTAATGCAATGCAAGAGATCGTAATAATACAATTGCAATATGATAATAAACAGATATAAATAGTAAGGCTAGCTAAACAACTGGAATGATCTTCAAAACAAAACAACCAAATGAGGAAGCTAGCATCTTCTTTATGTTATACTAGCTATGGCTTATTTAGCATCTTATCAGATGCTAGCATTTTATTTAGCATCTTATCAGATGCTAGCATTTTATTTAGCATCTTATCAGATGCTAGCATTTTATTTAGCATCTTATCAGATTGCTATCTACCAGATTAATACATTTTATGTGATGTTCACAATTTAAACATTTAATGAATATATTTTCCCATAATATCATCAAAACTTACCTCACTTGTTAAGTCCACAGGCTCAAATGTGTGCCTTTAATACTCTTTGTCCTTCAGGCTCAAAAGTGTGGTCCATGTGTACATGTGATGGAGGCATGCACAGTGCCAGTAGGTGGTCTCAATAGCCATGCAGCAAGCTTGTGCTCTGTACATGTGATTAAGGAATGGCATGGATATTCAAGTGTATTTGAATTGCATTTGTTTGTTTTTGTCAATATTATGCTAAAATATACTTTCCTCAACTATATTTAAGTTCCCTAAGAAGAGCCAACCTTCAATTTTGAAAATTCCCACTTTATTCCCATAAATTCCCGTTTATTCCCATAAATTCCCGTTAATTCCCGTTAATTCCCATGGAAAGATTCCATCTTTGAAAATTCCGGGAATTTTGCAACCCTAGTCCTATGATGATTGAACTTTGTAACTATGTTGCTCACTGATAGTTTCACATGTGCTATTTTAGATGAATGTATTCAATATTAAAATACCAAATTTATTGATTTACAGTGTAAAATGATCTTTCCCAAAAATATTGTTTTGTCTGGATGTGTTGTAACCCTGCCCTGTTTAAGTTTCTGTTTATGCTGTGTTATTTATTACACTGCGAGCAAAATACTGACACATACCTGTGTACAGTAAAAACAGCCCCACTGTGGGATGCCTACTGCTGTCCCTATGAAGTCTTTATTTACTGTTTTTCCAAAAGTTGCAGTTGTTCCGTTGCCTCAACATGGATAGGCAACTTGTGTATGTATTTTGATAATCAGAAAGATAGGCTTTCAAAGACACACTGTATATGTCGTTTGTTGGGAGTGTCAAAGTCTTACTGTGAGCATACCGTATTGACAGACTCTGTGCCTTGACATGAGCTCAAGCAATACCACCTGATTGGGAAAGGTTATTTCAGTTCTCTGGAATGTCCACCAAATTAGATTAGCTGATCAAATAAAAATTTAATGTAAATTAAATAATAAAAATAAAGGTAAAATATAGCACTTATTGTTTCATGTCCTGAACGTAGGGCGATAGTAACTTTATTTAAACTGCACGCTTAACTTTGTTGGTCTCTCGTGTCTCTTACGATCTGTCTACGTTATATCTTTTGCATGTCATTTTCATTTTTTTTCCTTCAAGAGTACATAAGGTGATGGTGTTAGGATCAGGGGTTACACAGGTCTTTAACATACCAGCAGCTGCAGTTTTTATTTTTTATTTATTTTTTATTAAGATGTTGGAATGAGTACGTGAGGACAGGCAAGCTTTGGCAAGTCTATACAGCCCACACAAAATTCTTCCTTTTGCATTTCCTGCCTATATCACCAGTGCAGAATGGTGCATTTCATGCTGATGTTAACAGTGATGAATAAATTCAGAAGCTTATTTTTTGTGCACTATTTAAAATAAATAAATAAATAAAAATAAATCTAAAGCACAAGAAGGAATTAGCTGTGTGGGTGGTAGCATAACACATAAGTGATGTATGTTACAGATGATTGCTTGTGGTTAGTTCTGTGTAATCTCTGTAAAGCAGAAAAGAGCTCGAAATAATTCCAGTTAATTTCAGGGTGTGTCCACACTATTTGTTTATTACTTATCATTTAACCCATAAACCAACACAATTATTTTTTTTTTTTTTTTTTTTTTTCACTTAAGATCCATTTCCTTCGATTTTCACATTGAATTTGTATTACTTCTGTTTTGTAGTTGACAGTGAGTACAGGTGGTCAATACTATATATACAAACCTTCTGCTGCTCATATCAAGCACTTGTTCATGTTTGTCTCTTCTTTTGTTTCCATCCAGGGTTCCATCTGGTTCCTCACTTATCCAACATTGTGCCAGAGAGCTGCCTGTTGATCGTGGTGGGCTTGCTGGTAGGGGGAATCATCAGAGGTACTGGTGAAACAGTCCCACCAGTGTTGGACTCTAAATTGTTTTTTTACATCCTGCTGCCCCCCATTATCCTGGATGCTGGCTACTTCCTGCCCATCCGTCCCTTCATGGAGAACCTGGGCACAATCCTGATATTTGCTGTCGTGGGTACTCTTTGGAATGCCTTCTTTGTTGGGGGCTTGCTATATGGTGTGTGTCAGATTGGTACAGAAAGCAGTTCAATCCTTAGCAGAATAGGGCTTCTGCAGTGCCTGCTCTTTGGTTCCATCATATCAGCTGTGGATCCTGTTGCTGTGCTTGCTGTGTTTGAGGAGATCCACATCAATGAGCTCTTGCACATCCTGGTATTTGGCGAATCACTACTCAATGATGCCGTAACTGTGGTGAGTGACCAAACTGCAGTCTAAGTAGTACAGTAGACTGATATATATGAGGCAGACATTTTTCAGGCTAAAACTGTTTGGCATTTGGCATTCTGCTGATTTGTTTACCTGGCATTACAGGGACTAGTATATACATTTTATTCATACAATGTGTAACCAGCCCAGAGGCCAAATTTATTTTCATGTTAAAAAATAAAAGGAGCTTCACAGTCAGCAAACAATGCATTCTGTCCTTAGCCCCTTGACTGGATTGACTAAGACATTAGTTCATGTCCTTATCACCCATCATAATCCTGTTTCTTAAACTATTCTCCTACCAATTCATATTCATTAGTTAGTACCTTTTTTTTGTTATTCAGTTTTTCTTCCCTCTTTCACTCTCCCTCTTGTAGGTATTGTACCACCTGTTTGAGGAGTTTTCAGGCATTGGCTCAGTGACGCTGTTGAAAGGCTTCCTGGGAGTCATCTCCTTCTTTGTAGTCGCCCTGGGTGGCGTTCTAGTTGGAGTTCTGTACGGGATCCTCGCTGCCTTCACCTCACGCTTCACCTCCCACACGCGCGTCATCGAGCCTCTTTTTGTCTTTTTGTACAGCTACATGGCCTACCTGTCTGCTGAGATATTCCACCTCTCCGGCATCATGGCGTAAGTTTGTTCAAGTCTGGTATATAACAACTCACGAAAACCCCAGCGTTATAACACATTGTCAGATTGTGTTCTACATGCAGGATATGGCAAAATTGAATCTCAGTATTACTCTATATAATGAATAAGATTATTCCGTTTTACTGTGCAATATCACTGAATTTTAAGTGATTCAAAGTTGTGTACATTTACAGTAATTGTACCACTGCTAAGTTGAAATTCATGGTACTTGAGTAATAATAATGGGTTGCATTTATATAGCGCTTTTTGAGACCCTCAAAGTGCTTTACAATTCCACTATTCATTCACTCTCACATTCACACACTGGTGGAGGCAAGCTACAGTTGTAGCCACAGACTGACAGAAGCGAGGCTGCCATATCGCGCCATCGGCCCCTCTGGCCATCACCAGTAGGGGGTAGGTGAAGTGTCTTGCCCAAGGACACAACGACCAAGACAGACAGAGCTGGGGATCGAACCAGCAACCTTCCAGTTACAAAATATATAAATGTAATCCATTATTATTATTAGTAGTAGTATTAGTATTATTATTATTATTATTATTATTATTCCAGTGAAACCTAGTACACATTGTGACCAGTGCAGCAAGACACTAAGCAAGCAATTTCCAGTTAAACTGAATGTAAAATTGTCCATGTCAAAGTCTCTAAATACCATAAACTTTGTCACCTTTGGCCTGTTGTTTTATCTAATGCTTCATAGCTCCACATGTTAAGAAACTGAAACTAGCAAAACACCAGGCTGAGAGATTTCAGTGGTCGGATGGTATTAGTAGGCTGTTGAAACATAGTTGCACTGGTGATTGGGTGGTGTAGAAACTGCTCCGCTACCAAAAACAGGGGTTGGCCTAATCAGAAAAGTAAGTAAATGGAATACAATTAAAATAAAATGATCACTGTCGATAAGAACCTCACCAGTCCCTTACTGGATGGGACATATGTTTAAATTCATCCACTTAATCAAGATGACTGGCTTGTCTGGCATTGTGACACGTTTAATTCACCTGTTAAGAATGAGAATGTCTGAAGTGTATGTAAACCAGTGGGAGATCACCAAATTATATTTAACTGTTTCATTCACATACAATGTGAATGATCCAGCCGACCTTCGTTAGTCGAAATTAATAGATTTTAACTCTGGTTCTTTAATCCCTCTTTTAATGTCTTCATAGTGTTTTTTTCAGTTTTGTTTGTTGTTTAAGAACAGTCTGAAACTTGAAGAGGAACCTGACCCATGTTGGATGTTGGCTAATCAGTGCTGTGGGTGGGACTATCGCAGCCGTAAAGCTGCCAGAATGATGTCTTGTTTTTTGGCGGGGGGTTTTCTCCACACTTATTGCTTGTACAACTGTACAACAAATGGAGAAATATGTTGAATTGTTCTCACTCCACTGCACTCTTAGAACCCCAGCGAGCAGTATAATGGCATGACTACACATCTGAGCTGAAATCCGAAATGACTGATCAGTTGGGGGAAAGCTGAATTTGATCACCCATGGAAACTAGTTACAAAGAAGAAGAAATTCTTCCTGATTCCAACATAGCGTTACATTGAGTGAGATACTCTTATGTTGTACTGGACCTCTCCTCAGTGTTTAGATGCCATAATCTTTATATATTCTTACCACTGGGTGAAAATTACACTTCTTATATACGTTCAGGAAAATTATGTTCTATATATAGCCAGTGGTTTGGGAAACTAATCTAATCTAATGCCACCTGAACCAAGCTAGGATTTAGTGGCATGTCTGTGAAGGTTCTCAGTCATCCAGGTCATTGTAGTCAAAGGAGCTTGCAAAGAAAAGCGTCTGGACTTCTTTAAGTTGCTTGAAGACGTTTCACCTCTCATCCGAGAAGCTTCTTCAGTTCTAAGGTCAAATGGTGGAGAGTCCCAGATATAAACCTAGTGGGAGTGACCCCCCACAGAGGGACAAAAGGACCCCCTGATGATCCTCTAATCGCCTGAGCCAAGGTGTGAAACTGGGTGTGGGTCCCAATCAGCCAGAGTTTCGGGTGTGTTCATTGTGAAACCTAGCCCCACCTTATCATGCGAATTCCTGAGATCAGATGGCCCAGGATGTGAGTGGGCGTTAAGGCGTCTGGGAAGGGATCTCAAAACTGGATTATAGATGGCAGAGAGTTGGTGTCGTAAACCACCGCCTCTGTTCAAAGATGGTCGCTCACAGTGGACATAGATGGCTTCTTTCACTCCTCTTTCAAACCATCTGTCCTCTCTGTCCAAAATGTGAACATTGGCATCCTCGAAAGAGTGTCCTTTATCCTTAAGATGCAGATGGACTGCTGAGTCTTGTCCTGTGGAGGTGGCTCTTCTGTGTTGTGCCATGCGCTTGTGGGGGGTTACTCCCACTAGGTTTATATCTGGGACTCTCCACCATTTGACCTTAGAACTGAAGAAGTTTCTCGGATGAGAGGTGAAACGTCTTCAAGCAACTTAAAGAAGTCCAGACGCTTTTCTTTGCAAGCTCCTTTGATTTAGTGGCATGTATAGCATTTTCTGACATACCATTTCATCAGCTCTTGTAGTACGTAGCAATTGATTTTCTGTTTACTTTCAGGCTGTTTAAGATTGCAGGTCTTACTGATGTTCCTGACGGGAGGTGCTGATGCAGTTAGTCTCACCCCTAAGTCAGGAATGATGGATATGTAGCTTCAAGGACAATCCTTTGCCTGCAGCTGTGTTGCCCCTCATATTAAAATCTGGATTTGGTTTTCTGTATTACTGGTCTGTGAAAGAGGAAAGAAAGAACTTATTGATGTGATTTCCTTTTATCATTTCTGCAAAACCTTGAAAGGCAATACTGACAAGGAGGAGGAATGTTGACCAGCTGCTGTGGATTATTGAGCATATTTGTCAGTTGCTTTTGGCCCTTTTTTTGACACACAAACATTGCATGACTAGATTAGAACAGGGAGGTGGCTGCCAGACAGGAATTGTGAGATAACTTTGTTTATTTTTCCAAATTAGTCCGTAACTGAACCTCTGAGCTTTTTTATTTTTTATTTTTTAAAGTGGTCACTCTAACTGGCAGCTCAGGAAAACTGGTACTACTTTTAACCATGTTTTCCTTTTAAAACATAAAGTGGTTCTGTGTTATATGACTTTATTGTGGTCAATGTTTTCAATTGGATGAGAAATGAGACCAAAATAACCCCACATTAATTGTTTCTGTATATCTAAAAAAAATTCTGTTATTACTATTTCTCTTCCCAGGTTAATAGCATGCGGCGCCGTGATGCGACCCTATGTGGAGGCCAACATATCCCACAAGTCCCACACCACCATTAAATACTTCTTGAAAATGTGGAGCAGTGTCAGTGAGACTCTAATCTTTATTTTTCTGGGAGTGGCCACGGTTGCTGGACCTCACGATTGGAACTGGACCTTCGTTACTGTCACAGTCATTCTGTGTCTTGTTGCACGGGTTATAGGTCAGTCCTGCTTCTGTATTTTTGCACGACTTCTTCAAATATATGCATGAAAGCAAATTTCAAGTGTGACATAGTGTATGCAACAGAGGAATATATTTGTTATATTACTAGCATTCAAGGTTAGTTTGCTTTTTGTTTTCTTTGGCAAAGGAGGTGATTGGGTTACATTGTGATTCTCATTCTTATTAAAAGAACTGGGATTAAGTGTTTCCATCATGTGTTATTACACAGCTGTTGGTGGAATTGCCCCTGAGGATTTCTCCACTGAGTTGTCACAAGTTCTTCTTGTTATTGATTTGTCATACTCTCTGTGTCTATGTCTCTCTCTCTATATATATATATATATATATATATATATATATATATATATATATATATATATATATATATATATATATAAATAAATATAAATAAAAAAAATATTAGGGGTGCAACGATACACAAAATTCACGGTTCGGTTCGATACTTTGGTGTCACGGTTCGATATTTTTTCGATACAAAAAAATGTTCATGCATTTTTAATTTGTCATTTATTAAAATTATAAATATATATTTTAACTCAAAAGTACAGTTTTTAAATTTAACCCTAACCCTTGTGCGTGTTTTTTATTTTGACAGCGAATGCGCACCTGCGGACCACTTACCAGCCCTGGTTATTTAGCTCGTCATATTGCAGCCACAGAAATTCTTTTGTCCATGAAACCATAAAGCTGCACTTTCTTTTTGCCTTATAGTCTGATTTGTCATAACTTCTCCGTTTTGTGGTAAGCTTTTCTTTGGCTGTCACTTCTTCACCCTGACCTGTCTTATTTGGCTCAGCAGAACTGAAATGCTTTTACACGCTCACTCACATAAGCTCAGCGATTCTCTACACGATCAACCTCTCACATGTTTAAGCTGCGGGAGATTTCACTTGTCATGTTTGCATAGTAAGCTAACGATTAATAAGATGATGTCAGAGGAATTGGTGCACAAATTATCATCACTCACAGATCAGTACTGTCGCTCTCTATACACAGTTCGCACGATTGCAAAGTGAAAGCAAAAAAACGAGCGCAAATTCAAACGCGACTTCAATATGTCACATATTGACAGTGGCTCACCGATGCCAATGACATAATTACCCAGCTACATTTCTGAAAGAATGCAAAAGCATTGACATATATTTTTCCTACAATAGCCCGACGGGCAGGGAAGAGAGAGATTTTGGTAGCCCGACTGAAAAAATCGCTAGCTCCGGGACGTCGGGCTAGCGATATTGCAAGCCCTGTATCTGATTGAGGAATCACTCATCTTTGGAAAAGAGAGTTTATTACAGAGAGATGGCTCTTTCCAAAATAAAAGCTATACTATCCGCTTCTTCTGGGCTATATTCTCAGCAGCATAAGGAGAATCATGTGCTAACAGCTGTCTAAATGACTCGGCTAAAGTTAGTAGCATGCTTGCTTTTTTTGTCTGCTTTCACTTGTCTTTGCACTAGGATGATGTCGGCGTAAATGTGCAGTCATATTCGTCGTGTTCCCACTAGTGCTTTCAGGTTAATCTCGTTGAAATGACCTTAACGCCACAACACGGCAAATCTCCGTTAACGAGCTACCGCCGATCGCTCCGTGCATGGGGCTAGACGGCCAACACGTTAACGAGCTAACTGCGCTAGCACACTAGTTCACACCAATGTAATTGAGCATTGCGTGGCACATCCAACATACTGTTTTACTTTAGTCCATGACTCGCTTACCTTCAGGGTCATACGTCACATGAAAACCAAAATAATTCCAAACGCCAGATCTGAATGAGGGTGGGGGAGGTGCCCTGCGCTCTTCCTTCTGACTATGCTGTCTGTGTTGAGCGCTCAGTGGATCTGCGCTGGACAGTGCAGCCTAGGCGGAGTAGTCGAACACAGATTCACTGAGCGCTCAACACAGACAGCATCGTCAGAAGGAAAATTGATAAAATAAATTACAAATGTTGTATTGTTCGATACATATGCGTACCGAACCGAAAGCACTGTATCGAACGGTTCAATATCGATACGAATATCGTTGCACCCCTAGTATATACATGTATGTATGTATGAAAAAAACACCCAGCACGCCCCTGCGGGCGGTTTATCCTTCAAGCTCGGGTCCTCTACCAGAGGCCTGGGAGCTTGAGGGTCCTGCGCAGTATCTTAGCTGTTCCCAGGACTGCGCTCTTCTGGACAGAGATCTCCGATGTTGTTCCCGGGATCTGCTGGAGCCACTCGCCTAGCTTGGGAGTCACCGCACCTAGTGCTCCGATTACCACGGGGACCACCGTTACCTTCACCCTCCACATCCTCTCGAGCTCTTCTCTGAGCCCTTGGTATTTCTCCAGCTTCTCGTGTTCCTTCTTCCTGATATTGCTGTCATTCGGAACCGCTACATCGATCACTACGGCTGTCTTCTTCTGTTTGTCTACCACCACTATGTCCGGTTGGTTAGCCACCACCATTTTGTCCGTCTGTATCTGGAAGTCCCACAGGATCTTAGCTCGGTCATTCTCCACCACCCTTGGGGGCATCTCCCATTTTGACCTCGGGACTTCTAGGTTATACTCGGCACAGATGTTCCTGTACACTATGCCGGCCACTTGGTTATGGCGTTCCATGTATGCCTTGCCTGCTAGCATCTTGCACCCTGCTGTTATGTGCTGGATTGTTTCTGGGGCATCTTTACACAGCCTGCACCTGGGGTCTTGCCTGGTGTGATAGACCCCAGCCTCTATGGATCTTGTACTCAGAGCTTGTTCTTGTGCTGCCATGATTAGTGCCTCTGTGCTGTCTTTCAGTCCAGCTTTGTCCAGCCACTGGTAGGATTTCTGGATATCAGCCACCTCCTCTATCTGCCGGTGGTACATACCGTGCAGGGGCCTGTCCTTCCATGATGGTTCCTCGTCTCCCTCCTCTTTCTTGGGTTTCTGCTGCCTGAGGTATTCACTGAGCACTCGGTCAGTTGGGGCCATCTTCCCAATGTATTCTTGGATGTTCCTTGTCTCATCCTGGACTGTGGTGCTGACACTCACCAGTCCCCGGCCCCCTTCCTTCCGCTTAGCGTACAGCCTCAGGGTGCTGGACTTGGGGTGAAACCCTCCATGCATGGTCAGGAGCTTTCTTGTCTTTATGTCAGTGGCTTCTATCTCCTCCTTTGGCCAGCTTATTACCCCAGCAGGGTACCTGATCACGGGCAGGGCGTATGTGTTGATGGCCCGGATCTTGTTCTTACCATTCAGCTGACTCCTCAGGACTTGCCTGACCCTCTGCAGGTACTTGGTGGTTGCAGCCTTTCTAGCGGCCTCTTCATGGTTCCCATTTGCCTGCGGGATCCCCAGGTACTTGTAACTGTCCTCTATGTCTGCAATGTTGCCTTCTGGTAGTTCAATCCCCTCAGTTCTGACTACCTTCCCTCTCTTTGTTACCATCCGACTACACCGACTATATATATATATATATATATATATATATATATATATATATATATATATATATATATATATATATATATATATATATATATATATATATATATATATATATATATATATATACACACACACATATATATATATATATATATATATACACACACACACACATATATATATATATATATACACACACACACACATATATATATATATATATACACACACACACACATATATATATATATACACACACACACACACACACATATATACACACACACACACACACACACACACACACACGTACGTGTGTGTGTTTTGCCGGGGTGGCATTGAAAGTGAAAGTATCAGTGACTGCAGGGTTCTCTCACTATATATATGATCAGTCATAAGTCACACACATCTTACTTGGATCATATGATACAGCATCTTATGATGGAAAGCAGTTCCAAGTTCTTGTCTTGTGATCGTTCCAGTGGTTTTTTTGTTTTGTTGTTGTTCTTTTTTTTCCAAATTCATAATTTTTTTTTTTTTTTTAATAGTTCACACAGAGGTGCTCAATGCTTTACAGTGTATGCTTTAGCATTTTTCATATTTTGAAGAGTTGTTTTTTTGTTTTGTTTTTTTCCTTTCAGGTCATTTATGTCACTGCTATAGATTTTCATATTTCAGTGGCTTTGGTTGATTAGTGTTCATGAAAATTACCTAATATTTTCAAGTGGATGTTTTGCCTTCCTCATACAGCAGAAAAAATTGCTCAAATTCTAACTGACCCTAAGAGGTTAACCCAAAGCTAGAACAGCACAGAAAGATATGGAGAAAGTTAGATATTCTTCTGAAATCTTCTGAGATTTCCGTCCTTTCTTTTTGTTGCAATCCAAAGACACTAGAAAGATTGCATTTAGAACACTTAAAACATCACTGACACACAAAGCCTGACTAATTTGTACACTGTTCTTTCCAGGTGTTGTTGGTCTGACCTTTATAATCAACAAGTTCCGCATTGTCAAGCTGACCACCAAGGATCAGTTCATTATAGCCTACGGTGGCCTGCGAGGTGCCATTGCCTTCTCCCTTGGTTTCCTGCTTAACAAAGAGCACTTTCCTGAGAGGGAAATTTTCCTCACTGCCATTATCACTGTGATTTTTTTCACTGTGTTTGTTCAGGTATGAGTACTCTATTTATTTATGTATTTATTTATTTGTTAATCAGAAAACCCCTCACAAAACTTGTAAACAGTTGGCGTTAGACTTTTGTAAGAAGTTTTAATAAAAATCCATTTTACACCTAAAGGTCACTTTATTAGATATTCAGCTGCAGTTCAGCTACTTGTTAATACAAATCTACCCAGTCACTCACACGGCAGCAACTCAGTGCATTTAAGCACTGGTCAAGATGTAAAGATGGCCTTCTGAAATTCATATCTGGCATCAGGATGGTGACTTTGAATATGCCATGGTTGTCAGTTCCAGACAAACCTGGTGTTAACATTCAGAATCAGCTGGTTTTCCCACATAGCCCCCTCTGAAGTTTAGAGAAAGAGAAAATATCCAATAAAGAGCAGTTCATGGAGCAAAAATGCTTTGTTGATGCCAGAAATCGGAGGAGAATTACTAGACTGTTTTGAGCTGAAAGGAAGACACCAGTAACTCAAATCCTAGAGCAGGAATCCACACCAAGTACCACTCCTGTCAGCTAAGAACTGAAAACTAAGGCTGCAGTTTGCACAGGCTTGCCAAAATTGGACAGTCAAAGATTGGAAAATGGAGTTTGGTCTGAGTCTTGATTTGTGCTGCTGCCGATGGGGTCAGAATTTGGTGTAAACAATGTGAAAGCATTGATCCACCCTGCCTTGTATTAAGTGTTCAGAGTGCTGCTGGTTGTGTAGGGGGGGGGGACATATTATTGGCACACTCTGGATCCTTAATACCAACTGAGAATCATTTAAATGCCACAGTGAAAAGTGGCTGGTAAGTGTAGGTTAGACATCACATCAGTTGTTATCACGATATGTATTTCTACCCACTCATGTCCATCTCTCTTTGCAAGAGAGCTCCTTTTGGTCTAGTATATTTGCATCTAATACATCTAGTTTGAATGTTTCCTGTACTGTTTGTCTGTCAATTTAGTCTCTCAGAACAAATGTTTCTGCAACCATTCATGCATGCAGAGAATTAAACTAAAATAAAAAATATTTCATAGAGCATATTTGCAGAAGGAGGCTTATTACTTCCTCCCTTAGGGGAAAAAAAAGCCTATTTTTATCACACCAGTTCCTCAGCTTCAACTCCTGTTTTCTTTTCTCTGAGCTCCTGTTTTTGAAAATGTAATTTTGTGCTGTAGGTGTGTACGCTAACACAAATGCAAGTGAGAAAATCTGTAGATCAAATGCAAAAACTGTGAAGGAGTAAGAGATATGGGTCTAAAGACATGCAGTTTTGCTCTGAAAGCTTGGTTCTGGAAACATGAATTCAAGATAAAGACACATTCAGTGTTGCACATGCATTGTGTTTTGTTTATTTTAAGCACTGCGGTGCATCACTTAGCCATGTCAGATAAACCAGTCTCCAGGTGGGATTGTAGGAAGATTTTCAGAGGTTATTTGGCCCCAGACAGGCAGCAACTAAAATAAAACCCTGAAAGCACATTCTCTCGCTTTAAAACTTAGATGTCAAACATATTTTATTCATGCTGCTGGAACTCTGGTTCTGTCGCCAGCGCAGACCAGGAGTTTGTAATTAGAAGCCTCTTTTACCTCCAAGGTTTAGTTTGTGTCTGTATCTGCATGAGCATTGTTATTTGGAAGTTTTACTGATATGAAGTGAAAAGCTTCATTATTTTATTTGTCAGTCGGCATATGAATGAGATTTCCCTTTTTTTGGGTTACTTGTGTTTGTCTCCTCGTGGCCATTACACTAGGAACTGAGCCCTTAACAAGTCTGGATTTATGATCTTGGTCATGGCTAAATGTCTAATTTAGTGTCAGTGATGTTTTAACTGGCATGACTGTTTATTCAAGATGGCCACGTGAAACTATTTCGTTTGGTAGGACATTCATGATGTTTATAATGTAGTTAAATGTTAAACTACAGTACAGAGTGTGTTATATTTCTGTAATTATGAGCAGGCATTGTTACAAGTGTAGAAACATGATAAAATTCACTCAGACTAAAAATAATGGGTCTTTTGTTCAGGCTCAGATGGCAAATTGTTAAAAAATACAATCAGTCTTATTGGGCCAGTCTGACACTGATTAGCTGTGCCAATGAGGTGAAAGTGCAGCATTTTAATCAAATCGCAAGTTCCCTGAAGAAAGGAATGTCATCTTTGAAAGTTCTTGTATATTAATCCTTATATATGTATGGAGTAAACATGAGGTGATAAAGGCAAAGGAATCCTGTGCTTACATGCCTGTATTATTAAACAGCAGGAATCCTCTGTCATCCAGTTTATGCCATTACCGTTAACCAGATGGCTGTCTTAATCTGTTTAATAAGCAGAATGATACATTCAAGCTGCCGAGGTGCAGAGCGGTGCAATTATGCCATATAATAACATAAGAACATTTCCAGTATAACTAAGTGAAAGTTAATTAAGAGAATGAAAGATGCTGATGTTTGTTTCTGTTTTTTGTCAGTTATTTCTCAATGTTTGCAGTTTAAAAAGCAGATATATTTACAAACATGAAAACAAACATTATTAGGCATTATAAGATGGGGAGGATGAAGGGAGACCCGTACAGAAGACTTGTTCGTGTTATGCAAATTTTTAGCTCCATTTTTACATTTACTATGTAACAAACTAGTTATACATGATTTTGTTGAAATCTGGGACTTCCTGTACATTCCAAAATATTATGTGCTGTGGGATTTTCTAACAAATGTGCATTGTAACACTACTCAGCCTTCAGCTGATTTCGGTAACCGGGACTGATCTGATTTAAAAAGTGTGGAGCTTCTTCATGACTTTGACAAAGAGATGCAGAAATGTTAGAAAAACACTACAATAAGTTTTAATTGTTTGAACAGACGGGTAGATGCAGATACGTTTCTGTCTTTACCACGTTAACCACTGTAGGGAGGTGTGTACATTGCATAATGTTTTCTTCCTCTTATCCTCCTTGAAGGGCATGACCATCAAACCCCTGGTGGAGCTGCTGGCGGTGAAGAAAAAACAAGAGGCCAAACGCTCCATTAATGAAGAGATCCACACCCAGGTACAGCCTTCTGCCTTCAGCCATTCACAGCAGTCAACTGTCAGTTGCAGTGATTGCACAGACAGATGACTCAGAACCTTTTGGGATGTATTTGACAAATACTGGAATTATTTGAACTAGTGGAATTTCAGTTCAATGCAGTTTTATTTATGTAGCACCAAACAGTCACCTCGAGCCACTTTATTTTGCAAGGAATGTGTGCAACATCCACCCAACCATCAATCAGTCCTTTTTCTTAGCTGCTTATCAAACTTGGGGTCAGTGGAATCTAGAGCCTATCACAGCTGTGGGTGAGAGGCGGTGTAAAACCTGGACAGGTCACCAGTCCATGTAAGAGCTAACACAGAGAAATAGATATCCAGGCACCCACGTAGCCACACCTATGGGCAAATTGCAATCACCACTTAAGCTAACAAGCATATGTTTGGCAAGAAAGGTGTTACACATTCCTTTCAGTGGTAGTTATGTAATATTCTCCTGAGAGCTGAGGAAAAAAGAATCTTTCCATTGAACTCTTTTTTTTTTTTTTTTTTTTTTTTGTAATCTCCTGCCTCTTTGGAGCTAGAAGAGGCCACACAAACACATGAGAAAGCCAAGGATGTCCTCTATTTAGTACATCAGGCCTGGTAGGGTAGCTCAAATAAGTCAAAAGATATAGACCAAAAACAAATGCCCATTAGAGAGGACATAAATGAATAGCCTGGTTCTCAGGAGGATATGTGAAATGCTTTTCAACTGATGAGGCCTCTGAGGTCGTTTAGGTTTTCAAACTTTGGTCGTTGCTCCCACCTACTGACAGTGTGGTGGTACTGCATAGTTGTATAACGTGTTTGATGTACACGCAGTGATTGTCAATTCACACTTGGATCATAAAATTAGTTTTTGGTGAGCCGTACTATAATACCAACACTTTGGTCGTACAGTTTTTCTCCTTTTTTCTTTTAACTGTCTGATTTAAGTCAAACTCATCACATCCAAAAGCATGTCTGGTATCTGTACTTTTTGATACTCTAGAAATTTTAACCGCAGTGGTTCACTGACCTACTGTTAAAGTCATTAACCCATCTCAGAAAATTAGACTGCACATGAGCAGACACACAAACATGCACACAGGCATCTATGAGTCACCAGCTTTTGATGCAAAATAGGCAGGCAGCCCTAATGGCTTGCCCTTCACTGTAAAACACCAGAGGTTAGATTCACTGAGATGCTTGAGGAAACTCTGCACTAAGTTATATTGTGGCAAATAATCTGCATACTAGCCCATTTTCTGCCATCTCCATTGTGTTTGGTTGCTTTTCTTCATTTCCCAGTACATTGCTGCTGGGATACATTTCTCAGCTTGGCATTGGTATCAGAATGTAAATTATATTCCGTTTGTATAACTATAGAGCTGAAAAGGAAAATATCACCTTGAGATGGTAAGATTGTTATCACTACATAATGTGGTGTGGTCATAAAGAGTTAAATCGGACACAGTGTACTGGTTTCTGTATTGAGGTGTTGAATAGACATAAGCTGGTCTAAGGAGAAACCCCACAGTTAAGGATTTTGTAGCTGAAGAACATTACAGAATGGATCCCTATATATTGATCTTTTCATTATTTAGCATCCATTGCTGCCACTTTTAAAAATGAGACCTTTTAACCCCCACTGTTCAGGGCAGTCAGTCTTTATGTGAATCAGTTACTCCTGACAAAGCAGAAGTAGATTGCACAGTTCTGCTTAATGACTTGTTCCCATAGCAACACCGACTGTCAGACTGTCATCTGCAGGCTTAGTCAGAGCACCGGTCTGATTGGCGAACCAGCTGCAGGCTGAGCAACAAATCCATTGGTGTGTTTCTTCAGTTCTCTGAGCAGGCATGGTGCCACTGTTAAGAAATCCTGTCAAATCAATCACCTGGCTGCTGCTGCTGCTGGTCATATCTCATAGATTCTGTTTTAACCTGAATTGTCGGCTGCTGTTTAGTACAACGATGATGATGATGTCGGACTAATCTCAGAGGGTGTTTACAACAAATGTAACAGCAGTAATGCAAGAATTACAAGATGTAGCTGAGTATTGAGTGTAGTATAAGAGTGAATGTAATCATGGTTACACGACAAATACTTTCACATTCAAGTGGTATGCTGTAGATGGAGGGATGCAAAATATAGAAACTTGCAATTGTTACTTACATAAAAGAAATTTGCTCTAAATCCAGTAAATGTAATATGTTCCTTTGGATGTAATTTATAATAGATGGAGGGTTACTTTTTGCGTCTTTGCACCACTCTGAGCCTGTTTTACTATATATGAGACTTCTCCCCAGAGAGGACCTGGGTCAGTAGAGTCCAGAAAGTCTGATTCATTCTGGAGTACAATTTTAAGGCTCTTCAGCAACTATTGTGGCTTTTTCCCATCCCCAGTTCCTTGACCACTTACTCACTGGCATCGAGGATATCTGTGGACACTATGGACATCACCACTGGAAGGACAAGTATGGATTTTAAAGAGAATCAATCTGACATAACATTATTAATTTTATAACTCAAATACAGCTAACTGTAACAATACTTATTACAAATTACTTGTATGTATCGACTAGTTTGAAATATTTAGTAGTTGCTCTTTTTTTTTTTTTTTTTTTTTTTTAAACTTGTTAATTGTCAAAATTGAAAATGTTGAACTTGGCCTCTTCTTCATCTAATTACAACATATTTATTTATGTCAATAAATGCAGAAATGCTGTTGCCAGTAATTAATTCATGTATTTCACTCTTTGTCTCTGTCTTAATTTTTCGCTCCCTTTGTCCTCTCAGACTCAACCGCTTCAACAAGAAGTATGTGAAGAAGTGCCTGATTGCCGGCGAACGCTCCAAGGAGCCGCAGCTCATTGCCTTCTACCACAAGATGGAGATGAAACAGGCCATTCAGCTGGTGGAGAGTGGAGGGGGAATCAAGATGCCTTCTGCTGTGCCTTCCACTGTTTCCATGCAGTGAGTGCTAAACAGCATCGTGCTCAAAGTCATTTTTATCGTAATGTTTTTTGTTTGTTTGTTTTTTACAGTGTTGGGAACATTTAGGTGAACGCAATTCATCTACTCACTAAATTGTACAACAGTAGTGACATTAAGGCCTGATATGGTGGCGTAATACATAACCACAGTAAAAAGTTGACAGGCTTAAATTTCACTGATATCATAAACATGAGACACAAATGAACATATGACCATATATATGCTCATTCTTTGTGTGTGTGTTCGTACATAATTATACATTTTTTAAAGACATTTTTAGCCCTTTTTTATTATCTTTTGGGTTTGTCCATAGCTTTGAAGTTGGGAAGACTGATGACAGGAAATGGCTCATGCTTAAATGGCCACTGATGCATTACAGATTCTTTGCTAATACTTTTGTATAAACAACACCTTCTCTCTTGTTTTTCTTCTACCAAGTAACAAGGAGTGTTTGGTAACTGTAAAGGTCTTCTTGGATAGTTGTATTATCCAAGAAGGATAAGCAATCAGTGTTAAATCACTAAAGGATCCTTGACTAGTCTTAATTTCTAGTGTAAGTGAGTCGATCTTCACCAATTGTGAAATGGTGTGTGTGCACAGTAGGAAACAGTAGTATTAACACAAAGGAAAATCCTTTGTGTTATGTTGTGCAGAAAGATAAGTAGCTGTGCTTCATCAAATGTGTCTAATCTTTAAGCATCATCGATGTGTTTATACACGTTTAAGTTGTGTAACTGTTGTGCTATACAAACACTGTTATTTTTTTATTTTTTTTCCCCCCCTGTGTCATTGTCAGGAACATCCAGCCCAGGCCTTCTACCAAGCCTGCACCAGAGCGAGCTATTCCACAGCTGTCTAAAAACAAAGAGGAGGAAATCCGGAAAATCCTCAGGACCAACCTTCAGAGGACACGACAGAGGGTAACTTTGCTTACAAATGAATAGTTAGACTCTTTATTGATATGCTTGTTTCTCATCTGGATGAAAAATTGCCCTTGTCTCAATGGGAGTTAAGCATTCCATAATAAGTATTGATTGGTGCTCACAAGGGATCTCCCTCCCATTAGTTCATAACACATTTATTGATTTTTGAGATAGACTTGGAGTTAAAATAATTAGTTCTGCACATTTTTATTTATTTTATTTTATTTTATTTTTTTTTGGTTAAAGGACACAAAATTAATTAAAATAATAAAAATAATTTTATTAGTTCTGATCATAACCTGCCTAAATGTGCAGTGATGTTTGCAGGACTGCAATCTCTTTAACGTGTGTTCATGTGTCTGTCTTTCTCAGCTGCGCTCGTATAACAGACACACACTGGTGGCCGATCCTTACGAGGATGGACTCAGCGAT
This sequence comes from Rhamphochromis longiceps, assembly GCF_057381845.1. NCBI lineage: Eukaryota > Metazoa > Chordata > Actinopteri > Cichliformes > Cichlidae > Rhamphochromis > Rhamphochromis longiceps. The sequence continues at coordinate 29,435,550 of NC_140567.1, read as the reverse complement.
TTATTCCTAAAGAAGCAAAAGATGTTTCAGATAGAGAAGAAGGTAAGTTTCAGTTTTTGAAGTCGAATTTTTTCAAACAAACATTTGCCAGAATAAATAAATCTGTATTGAAGAAAACAACCTATTGTGACTCAAAGTATATTTCATAGAACCAAAGGAGCAGTTTTTCTACCTTTTTTTTTTTTTTTTTTTTTTTTTTGTACTGGGTAGCCAACAGTATAATGATTCAACTAAAACTATGATTTGTGTTTTAATTAGAGTCCACCCTCAGTCTCTTAAATTAATTTTCCTGTCACAAATAGGAGCTGATTGATTCTCACAGTTGAGTGGCTCTGTGATTATTTTCATTTTAGCCAGCCTGTAATTAGATAATAAAAATAGACTTCTGTTTAGGCTAAATTGAATGTGCTAGAAGTTACTGTAGGCTCAAGATGATGTCTGCAGAGTTTAATGAAGCGACACATAATTTTAATAAAGTTTCTGTATAACATTGATTAATGATGTCTCTATCTCTGAGCTGGTTCAGTTTGGTTGCTGTATTTTCCAACCAATTACATGAGACAGAAACTGGATTTCTTGCCATCTGAGTTTTGTACATTACTGATTTTGAATGTTTAGATATAGAACTGTGAAAAAGTCTCAAGTCACCCACGTTTCTTTGTTTTGCGTACAAGGAGTCAGGCTTTATTGTAGTTTTTTTTCTTCTTTTTTTTTCCCTCCCCCAAAGTGATCTTGAACAATAGTTCTTCAGCCTTTCTAAAGGTCTTACAAAGTTTGTCTTTGAAGATTGTGTGCTTTTCCACCCATTTTGTTTTACCTCACTATTTTCAGAGCAGTGTTGTTGTTTGTTTTGTTTTGTTATTTGTGTGTTGTAAGCTGCTTAACACTGAGGGATGAATCATTCAGGCATAAAAAAAAACACCTAACTCGAGGGATGAACCAGTGTTGTGTCTGCACATACCAGACAACTTAGCAAATAATCAGTTTTAAATTGTATTTTTATGCATTAAAGGCACTAGCAGCCTGTCACAAAAACGCATAATTTTTTCCTTTTTTATTTTGTTGAATCTGTGACAAATGGAAAATTTAATACAATTTGACAGACGGGGTGATTTCACAAAGGGATATTAGCCAGAAACTTGGCACAGCTCAGCCTGGTGTGCAGAGTGTCCTTAAAAATTAAGGAAACTGGACAAGTGGAGGACAGAAAAACTGCTTATAGCAGATAAGCAATATCTGAAAGTCATGTCCTTAATAAATAGGAAAGAATTCAACAAAGACCTGAGAAGGAACCTAAGAGATGCATCTGGCCCTTCAGTTAATCTATCTACTATTTGCTAAAGCTTCATCAGAAATGGTCTCAGAGGAAAGAGGGGTTGTCAAGAGCCAAAGGAAAGATAGTAGGGAGAAAAGGCTGAGGTAGGACAAATTACACGACTGGGCTGAACAGGTGTTCACTCCAGAACAGGTGTTCTGGAGTGATGAATTTATATTAGAAAATTTTTGGATCAAATCGTTGTCGGTATGTATGGAGTAGCAGTGAGTGTCGACAGCCATCTGTAAAGCACAATAGAGGCTTTGTCATGGTTTGGGGCTAAGTTTCAGGCGGTTGTGTTGGGCAAAAATGATGGAATTATGAATGAAAAGTACCATCAGATTTTGATCCAGCATGCAATATCATATACAAGGCCTCTGATTAGCAAGAGCTTCATTTTTAAGAATGACAATGATTCCAAACTCACTGCCATTGCAGTAAAAGCATTCCTGGAGAGAAAATTACACAGTGGCGCACTGTCAATGATGGATTGGCTGTCCCACAGCCCAAATATTAATATTATTGAAGCAGTGTGGGATCACCTTTAACAGCCAAAAAATCCAGCCAACATGCAAAGAAGAGCTTTGAATGTCCTGCAAGAAACCTGGAGAACTGAAAACTTACTAAAGAAATTACAAGAAAGCTTTCTTAAGAGGCTTCAGTCAGTGCTAAAGAAGAAAGGTGGTCATAGCAAATATTCACTTTCAGGCTTGTTAGAATTGTACAAACTCTATTTTTGTCTTTATAAACTGTATTTTCATGCATGTTTCCATGTTTCAATAAGTGTTGCACCCCTTTTCTATGGCCAGTTTTTGACACTTGTACAACACTGTATTATATGTTTTGCTTGATTACATGGAGAAGGCTAAACCATCCCACACCAACAATATCTGTTTTTTTTTTCCTAGTTAAAGGAGATGAATACCTACCTGACGGTCCCTGCCCCTCCCCCTGATTCCCCGACCATGTGCAGAGCCAGACTGGCCTCAGGTAAATGCATGTCTGAATCATTCTTAGCTCCAGCCAAATGAAAACAGCCAGTAGTCTCAACCATCTTACTTTCAGGTACCTCCTGAAATAATGTAAGAAAATGTCTTTAATGGGACACAGAAGATTCAGAGATTGTATTTCGTTAGGGTCACACGATACCATTTGCAGAGCAATAAAGACCATAGAAACACTATTACCGTTCCCAGCTGCAACAAATATTTCCCCACTAATGGAAATGTGTTTGCATGTGCCAGCCAGCATGTAAAACAATATGTGGTTTTATTTTAGGCAAACATACTGATTTCAAACCTGATCAGGTGCAAAAAGGAAACAAAATGTGTTCAGGTATGTTGTGAGCGTAGAGAAGATTAATTGTAAGCCGTGCTATCACATGAGCAATTCTAACACGCATGTGTCAGTTACCCTGCTTGTAAGCACTCAGTAATCATTACTAATGATGTGACTCATTACTAAACTGATAAAAGCCACGTACAGGTGATTTATTGTAGCCAAGCATATTGGAGTTGAGCATGTTACATGTGAGGAGTTTCAGTTTGTGTTCTTCACTTTAACTGAAAGTTGGCATGTGGTGCACCTTTAATTGATCATGACTAACTTTACCCTATTTTTTGTTACACTAGAAATAATGGGAACGGTCCTAAAGCCTGTTGTTGTGTAGTTTTGTGCAGTGATTCTGTTGCCCTTAATATTTGTTCATCTACTTGTACATCCACTGGTACTTGTTCGTGCATGCTGAAGGAATGATTGTGTGATATTATATCCCTTTTAAAGGCTGGTGAAATAAGTTGAAATCCCTCATATTCTACCTGTGTCCTGCTTATAGACCCGCAAGCCTACAGCATTAAGCCTGCATCGAACAAGGTGCCCATGATCCAGGTAGACCTGGCCTCTCCTCAGTCTCCAGACTCAGTTAATCTGTTGGATGAGTTCGGACAGGCTAACCAGCAGGAGGAGGAGGGCCTGATGATGAAGCCCCCGTCGAGGCCACGGGAAGCTAAAAAGCCGAGTGAAGAGGATGAAGCAAAAGATCAGCAGAGATTAATGAGGTGTCTGAGCGACCCTGGTCCCAGTGCAGACGAAGATGAGGATGGGGCCTTCCTCCCCTGAGACGACAGACTAGTTAGAGGGAAGAGGGCTGCTTCACCGCTCTAAATTATCTCTTTGGTTCAGAAACCAACAAGCCAAAACTGCAAATGCTGTATGAACGGGAAACAAAAAGCAAAAGGAGAGTTCCTGAGAACGGCAGGGGGAAGAGTCATTAGTTTGTGATTCTCATTGCTCTTTATTTTATTAGGTAGCAGTGGTAGAGCGACAGCTGGAGATGGTGGAGGGTTTTGATGAAAGTCTGAGACATTCAGGAAAGAACTATGCATTACCAAAGGTTTGGACTGTTCCAGTTTCAGACGATCTTGTTTTTACTTTAGCATCAGACTGTTTTTTTTTTTCGTCTTGATGATAGTGTTGTTGTTAGTTTTATGTTTGGTCATGTTTTTACAGCTTCTGTCTTCAAAAACCACGTTCTCACTTGCTGGGTAAGCCACAAAAACGACTTCAACCTAGCTTTGACTTTTATTGCACTCGAGTTTCTCGCCGTCATTCTGTCACTTAAAGTTCCTGGGCATCCAATTGTTTAGATTGTAGCTTTTTAGAAATTTCTAGGCCTTATTTGATGTCAAACCTTTTCACTTGGTGCATTTTTAAAAATCGTATCTGTTTTTTATGACATACTTTAATTTCAGGGACGCAAACATCTGTTTGTGGGTTATGGGTTGAAAGCTGGATGTTTTTTAGTCGCTGTGTAAACCACAGTTGTTTTCCTGTCTGTTGAGCGACTTTATGGGGTCTACAACACCTACAAACCCGAAGAGTTTTACAAATTTCTTAGGCCGTAAAGCAGTACAGATGTTTTGATCTGCCAGTATACATATAAATTCTCCACCCAAGTTAAATCACATATTGTCATATCCTTTTATGTATGTTTTATTTTCAGTTAATAAGACCCTTTAAAACTCACTCAAGCATCAGTAGAGTTGTCAAAGTAGATGTTATTAATATACTGCCCATCAGCTTTCACACTCATATTTTAGACCCATATGTATTTTAAAGACCTTTAACCTTTTTTTTTGTAACTGGCCTCATTGAGAAACATTTTTGCCTCGCATTATTGTTGAGGGTATAATAGAGCTGGGCGATAGAACGATAACGATATGTATCGCGATATAACTTTTACTCGATAGAGAAATTAAGCTATCGCGATAGACCTCGCCGCTCTTGTCCTCAAAAAAAAAAAAAAAAAGGTCAGCCAATCCAAATTAAGTAGCCCAGAGCCAAACCAATCACAGCCGCAGCGTCACGTCGCGTGACTTGTTACGTACAGCACAAGTGCCAAGCCGCACGTGTGTTTGTTTGGGAAGCAGCCAGCGGGTAATGGAGCCAGCGCGTAAAGGAGGAAATGAGTGTGCCGACTAGAAAAATCAACCGAGCGTGACCGAAGAGAAAACAGATGATGGTTCCAATGCCGGAGAGATTGTCAAACGGAAGAGCCAGAGAAGTTCCGTAGTGTGAAGGTATTTCGGCTATTTCAAGTCTGACAAAAAACAGAGTAGCGTGCACTGTAAATGTGCCGAAAGCAAGTCTGGAAATACAATAAACTGGTGCATGCGTCACACTGTGCGCCACGTTATTGTTTCGGTGAAATGAATTTCTACAATACTGTTACTGTTAATTCTACTCTCTGCAGTGTTTAAATGCTTACATATACACACAGTTACTGTCCCTCCACACATACGACTCTGTTCTGCTTCTATGCCCCAGCTTTGTTTACTTTTTCCCACCGAGGCTTCTAGACTTCTGATTGGCCAACATTTCGGTACGGTTAGGAATATAGCGCCACCTGCTGCTTTGGCATGTTCATAGCAGCGTTTTCCTTCATTTCTGCCTTTATGTGTGGACGGGATTATTTTTTAAAACGTAAACGGAAAATCTCCGTTTTCAAAAATACCCGTGTACGTGTGGACGTAGCCTCAGTCTCTGACTGGAAGCGCTAATTCGTCATTCGGCTTTTGTCAGACTAAAGTAACTGTTAAAACTGTTTGAAAAGCTAAGCTATACAACAAGGAGAGATTGAGAATTTCCTTTTAGTTCTCAGTTTATTTGATATTGACAAAAGTTAGTCAGTTTTGTCTGTTCTTCTGTAAAACAAACTAAGATTTATTTTTAGAATTAATATTTTGTTTCTAAGTGGAATTGACAATTTAGTAGTCTGTTTCGTTTGTTCTATTTTGAAACTTAAACGCTTTAGCGGCTGCCTTTTGTGTAGTTTGCAATATTTGCCTTTATTTATCTGAAAAAGTCTCATGTTCCTTAAGTACATCTACCCTGTTGAACTTATTATGGGAAATAAATATTTAAATAAAAACAAGCTGCTGATTATTTCACATTTTACTTGTGAGCAACGGCACATTTAAATCTTACAAATATAGTTATTTGGCTTATATCGTGATAGATATCGTTATCGCCTGAAATGAAAAAAAACAACATATCGTGATATGAAAAAATCTCATATCGCCCAGCTCTAGGGTATAACAAGAGTTGAGAATTGAGGGTTAATTTGTGCAGAAATCAGTCCATGCCTCCTAACCTTCTTTAAAAAGCTAAGACTGCAGGCATGTCATGGCAAAAAAAAATCTAACTCTATGCAGCTCTGTAACAAATTCAGACTAAAAAAAAAAGCTATATTAATGAATACCATTCATAAATTATGGCTTATACACATCATTGCTGAAGGCAAAGTTAAATCTACCCCTGGCATTAAGACAGTCTTTACACTTAACTAGAGTTTTTTGCACATCTAAGCAAGACTGAAACATTACCTGCAGGCATGAAAACTGAGTCTAGTGTTTCTTTGATGTTCTTTATGGTTGAGCAGTGTGTTTGTAAAATACATCCACATCTTTTTACAGAGCTACTCAGTGATTTGGAATATATAACATTCGTTATTTAAGTTACTGATGCGATAAATTGCTGATTCCTGCTTGTCTGGTTAAATTCAATAAAAGGACAGTGGCCGATGCCACAGAGTTATTAGACGCGGGTGAAAGAACAACTCATGGGTTTAAAATCATATCGCTTGAATCGAGTGATGAATTTGGTTGTTTTCTTGGTGTAATTAACAACGGAACCCTTTTCAAGGTTCTTAAACCACAAACCTCACGTTACACCCGAGGAAAGAATAGAAGCGCCTGACTGTCCTTAGCTCCTCCTCCCATCATCTGCAAATTTCTAGACGTGGTTACTGTAGCAGGGGATCACATGCACTCATCTGAATGCGTGTGAAAGGGAGTAAATCTCAGCATAGCTACACCATTGCAGTTGAGTTTGGTTGTCTAAAATCAGTTACAGCTCACAGACCTTTAAACATCTCATTTCCCTGTTTCCTGACTAAATTGAATTTCCCTTTGCTCTGAAATGTCAGCATGTCTGTTAGACTATCAGGAGATATGTGGTGAAAATGTCAACAAGGATGTGGTCAAAGACCAAAGAATTGTACCAGAACCTGACTTGCAGAACAACCCTCCAACCTCCTCTTTTTAAAGTTCCCTTAAAGGCTGTAATATTTACACGCAGCTTTTATGGCCGTCTAAATTGGCGTTGAACTGAAATTGCTGAAATCCTGAGAGCAGTTTCTCTACATCTCTTTATCATCGTCCCAGGTGATCTAAGTTTTAGCAACTTAAAGGCACTTTGCTCTTAACCCTTTAATGCTTTGCAGAATCTGACTATTAGATTTTAGGAAAGTTGCAGCAAGTAATACATTTCTAAAAGGACTCCTACTTATTAGTATGTTTAACTGTTTAGATGCAAAGCAGGTCCCAGTGTTCAAATTCTGTCCAATTACAACACGCTCACAATACCTGTGCATGTGCTCAAGCAGAGGGAAGCCAAAGGAGGCACATTTAGATTAAAGCAGTTCCTATAACAAGACGCCACATCGTTAATTTTTATATTGTATTGTTATGTTATTCCAAAGAGTTGAATTTCTCCAAAAAAGGAAAAAAGAAAAAAGAGAGAAACCTTTATTTTTCATACCAAATGCATATTTTGGGCAAACGTTATCACACTCCATGGAGGGTAATGTTTGGTGCAGAAAACTTTAAACAGAAGCCATACAGCCTATAGAAGAACCTATTTTATTGTAACCATATATATTACAAAACGTCATGTAATGATCACTCTTGCCTTTGTTTTGCTTGTTGCACGAACAAAAAAACAAAAGCCTTTTAAAGTTAAACTGCCTGTTTTCTTCATACATTCTTCACATTTTTGCTTCTTGCTCACTGAATGTTTTTCTACACTGATAAATTGATCATCAAGCGGTGCGAGAGCAGAGCCGGATGTTTGGGATCGGTGTCATTTGTTCTTGTCAGCAAGTTTATGCAGAAACTACAAAGCGAAACTTAATCACACTTCATGCAAAGAGTTGGAGTGTGTACAAAATAGAAGTGATTGTAAAAGTTTGGTGAGGATCGGGATCGTTGTTGGGTAATCCATCTTTGTTCTTTGCAGAAGATGTGCTGTCCGAGTGTCCTTCTAGATTTAAGTTGTGATGTTGAATTTACAGAATCAACGGCGTTGGCTCGCCGGTGTTGATTTCATCTTTTTGTTTTCTTGTCATATTTCTGTGTTCATTGAAACACACCCTGTGCTTTATTTGTTCTTTCATTTCTTTTAAAGCGTTGTTTTTATGAGCTTATTCCAGTGTGAAAGTTTTTATTGTAAGTATTGTATCTGATGTTGTGCACTGCGTCATTTCATGTGCTTTTCAGAAGGCTGTACTGTGCGTTTTCTCCATCTTATGCTTATGTTTACGTTTACCAGGAGTTTGGAAGCATTTGTCATCTGTGCTTTGAAAGGTGGAGTTCAAGCTTTACAGAGTAGAAATGGACTGACTTGCTTCAAAGTATAAGTAAAGCTTTATTACTCACTCGGTGTTCCAACCAACAATCAACCAAATTAACCTAAAGTAGCTTTTGCATGCTTTTTTTTTCCCCTGAATAGTTTTGTGTTTTCCTTGATCTCCAGGCAGCTATCGTTTTCTGTTCATTGACTACAATATCTCAAATCTCTGTGAAATCTTCAGCTCAGTCACTCCAAAGGTCAAGTCAGCATCTGCATCTGATAGATTTTTGAAATGCACTAATATAGTGGAGATTCCTCCCATTCAACATATCTGTTGGGTATCATGTTAGTATTGATGGATATTAATGAAGATTTGACAAGAAAGGGCAGCACAATAAGTGTAAGCACTAATTTGGTTATGACTACATGGGCTAAGACATGCTAAAACACTGGCCGTCGAAGTACTCCTAACATTTCACCAGCTGGGCAGTATGAGGCTAATGATTATTAAAGGCAGTAATCTGAGAATGACACATGTTTATATCAGCACTGTAATGACATCCAGTGGCATTACATCGCCATCCAAAGACTGTTTCCGTCTTCATTTGTGTTTACTAGGCTCTGTTGTGTGTCACTATTTAATGCTGAGCACTTTAGTCAAGCGGTACCTTTATCTTTTAACACAAACGTTACAGACGGAGCAATAATGATAGTGATGGATTGTACACGCTGTGTGCGATTGTCAGCCGAAACGTCACAGGATAAAGGAATGTACTTCTTGAAGGGCCTTATTATCAGGCATGGGTTTGATGTTCTTAGTCGTAAAGCAGAGAAGCTGGAAACGGTGGATTATAGTTCCCTTTTAATTCATTTGTTTATTTTGTGTCAGTCATTTGTTTGTTTTCAAATGGAATTTTTGCATTGATTAAAGGTTATTTTTAATTTTATATACATATGAATGATAATATAGAAAAATATAGAATAGCAGATTTTATTATATGATGTACAAATCTGAATCTTAAGGATGTCATGTGTGCACTTTCTTGTTGAATAATCTATAGCTTTCAGCATTCCATTGTAATGACCTGTAAAACTAACAACTGGTAATAAAACCACATCTGAAAGTATATCTGAGATTAAAGGTTTACTTTATGACACACCTGAGTCTGACTCATCATTTAAAGAGTTGTTTTGTTTCCTGAACTGTTGGTACAAGGTAGGTTGGATCCCTGCATCGTTCATTTATGCCACATTCTGACCCTACCGTCCCAATGTCACAGAACACACTGAGACTTGTTAGATCAGGCAACGTTTTTCTGATGAACCCATGTGAATCATTGCTTCAGTTTCCTGTTGTCACCTAACATGCTTTTCTGCACACCTTAGTTGCCACAAGTGGTTTTTTGAGTTCAAAGCAGTCCAGCCATTCTCCTCTGACCTCTGACATGAACCAATACCAAATATAAGTGACTCAAAAAGTTCTGCTTGTTTGATCTTTACTTAAAGTTTAGCTCTCTGAACGAGAAGACATGAAAGTGGATTCGCTGTCATCTACTGATGTTTGTTTGCTTTCTGAGCAAAAGAATTATTACATCATTGCTCTGCACTGCTGCGATACATTAAAAAATAAGAACTTGACGAATATATTTAAATACTAATACAGTGTTTATTTCTGAATTTCTGCCTGTTATATTGGACTATAATTATTGAGGAGCCAATGCACAAATAGAATCTGAAGTCTTGATTTCATAAATGCATCTTCTTATTCATCTGGTTTGTAAAGCCTTAACCTGCAAATTTCAATCAGCAATGACAGATGAGTGCAGTGGATTAAAATCCTTCTAAAATGTAGTGGATAAGTCATAAGCTGAAGTTATTCCAATCAAGTAAAACTGCCACAAAAATACAACGGCTACTGAAGCAATTGTGTGAAAGGGATCAACATAACTCCCTGGATGGATCATTACACTAGTTTGAACGTGCAATAACCTTTTTTAGCCAGAAGGGGAGTCCGCTTCATCTTATAATTAAAATAAAGTCAGACAGCAGTCAGACCAAACACTGTCCCAAAAGTAAAATATTAAAGGGATGAGTTGGATTTATATATCTTGGAGACATTTTATAATTGGATGCTGAGTCTAATAAACTCGGAATGAACTGTCTGCCTTGTTAAAACGTAAGGGTATTACTCGGGTTGGCAGTGCTGCAGCTTGCTGGGAGATCCAGAGAGAAAGCTGCAGCCGCTGTAGCGATAGTTTGTTTATTCCGTCTTTATATCTGTTAAATGGAAAATCACAATGACTCGTGTGCTTCTTAACTAGCTTGGCCTGACAAACACATTTACTCTGTAATACTTGCAGAATGGATATGCTCTGTTTATCATAACCACCCATTAAAATTGATGGCATTTGTCGCATTCTATCAATTTTCAGCAGAGACGCTTGGTTGCCAAGTTAATTTTACATCTGAAGAGTCTGATTTGAGACTCCAATTACTGTAACTTTTGTTGGCTTAAAAATCCTCTTTGTATTTAAATTTGCCGGCATTTAGCTGAAACTCATCCAGAGGAATTAATGGTCAGTCAACAATAAGATACGCTTGAATTCCCAGATCACTGATATTACAAACAAACAAGAGTTGAGCTCTTCTGTCCAAAGAATCAGTGACGTAAAAGAAACCGAAGGATGATGTGTGTGGAGCAAATAACAGTGAATTGTCTGGACCTTGAGGTACGTAAAAGACGTAAAAACAAACTGATCACTTGTATGTAAGAGAAAACTTTCATACAAGTCTTTAAAAAATGTGTCTCCAGTTCCAGCTTTAGAGCCAGGTTGCCAAATGCTTAAACATCCATGCCAGTGGAGCCAGTTGCTTTTGTTACTGGGCAAACCAAGACTAGATGTTTCCAGCTGCTTGTGCACAGCTGAACTAAACCTTCACCGGTGAGTATGTATGGTTTCCAAATGGTGAACAATTTAAAGCCAGGGCATCAGACTTCATCTAACCCCTTTTTGATCTAAACTACTCCAGCAAAACCATTTCACCATAACCAGTAAAAAATAAAAACATAATAAATACAGCAGAAGTCTTGAGCCAGCCTTCATTTCTTTGCTTTTCAAGTTTTTTTTTATTTATTTATTTTTTTCATTTTAAGTCCAGTCAGTGGCGTGTACCTGACCATTTTCAAAGGAATGCCTTTTGTTTGTTTGAATCACACCATTTAACATTGAATTATAAATTATCCAAGCATATAAAAGGAACCTTGATCCAGATACACAAACCACACAACTTAAAAAGAATCACTTTTGTCACAAAAATACTTATTTTTTTCCCATTTCCTTTGGTGAATTTATGAAAAAGGACAAAGTTAACACATTTTGACAGGCATAAAATTGCATTGTTGCACTGATTCCAAAAGAGCTATTAGCTGAAAGTTTAGGATTTTCTTGGCTTGGTGATAAAAATTTGAGTAAACTGGACAAGTGGAGGTCAAAAGGACAAGTGGCATGTCTATAACTTATCTACAGCAGATGAAAAGCACCTGAAAGCCATGTTCTTAAGGGGAAAAATCTATCCAAGTACTGGAGCAATGAATTTGGTGTTGGGGATCTGAAATGTTAAAATTGGGGGAATTGTGATCAGAGAAAAATACCATCAGATTTTCATCCTTCATCTAACACCATCTGAAAAGTGTCTGATCGTCAGCAGCTTCATTTTTCAGCATGGCAGTGATCCCAAACACATTACCAGTGCATCCCGGGATAAAAAAACACAATGGAATATTGGAATCAGGCATGGATTGGCCTCCCCAGAGCCTGAACCTTAACATTACTTAAACAGTGTGTCATCATATTTACAGAGAATGCAACAAAAGCAGCCAACATCCAAAGAAGAGCTTTGAATGTCCTTCAGGAAACCTTGAGAACCGAAGACTACTAAAAGACTGACATCTTATTGCAATCTGTCCAAGAGAGTTCAGGCTGTGATGAAGGTTTTTATGCCAAATATTTACTTTCAAGCTCAAGAGAACAGTACAGTCCCTTATTTTGACTTACATACTGTATTTCCATGCATATTTACATATGTCTCAATAAGGTGTTGCACCAATAAACCAATACATATAAAGATAGGACACATATGGTTTTGTTACGTCCGAGTGTTTTTTTCATTTTTGAGCATGACAGCACGATGATTTCATTTTCCTCATCTTAACTCATCTTCTGCCTGCCAGCTTTCACATCAAATGCAACTTTCCAGTAAAAACAATAAATAAAAATAGTTTAAGTGAAGCTGAATGCAAAATGAAGTACCCGCTGTTTGTGGCTCTGACTTCCCAGGTCATTTTAGCAGTGGATTAAACACACACTTAACTGCCAAATACCAGATATGTAATAGCCCGCCCCGCTGCTGCAACATTTACATGTGGAGTGTGAAATAAGCCTGAAAGCTTTTCAGATGGATTTGTCCAAGTGTTTATTTATTTCTAGTTAAATCACTGTGTCTAATTCGCCTGTCAACTGGGTTCCCGTCATCGAGGAGCCAGTCAAATTGGTCTTGTTTGCATGAGGGCTCTTCTGTTTATTTTCCCCTGATTGCTCTTTAATGCTCGGAGTGGATGCTCTTTACATGGAATGATTTGGTTTGTTTTTAATATTGGACTCACCTGACCCTCTGTCGCATCAGAATGCGCATTCAAAGGGGACACACCTGAGCGTTTTTATGACTGACAGGGAGAGGTAGTTTCGCTGTTAAACGTGAGCGTGCAGTCTGCATGCTTTATGCGAACCTACCAGCAGATGGCGCAATATGCACGTCAAATTACTAAAGTTCCTCACAAGCGACGCCTTCACTGATCGAGCTTCAACTTTTTTCACTTTCCCTGCTGGAATGGTTTGTATGCTGAAAGCACGCTGACATGTTTAATTGGCGTGTTGGGGAGGGAGTCAGACTTTGTGTGGCCCCATTCCATCAGCTTAATGGTGTGTTTGCTATTGCTTTCCCTCTCATTTACATGGCCCATATACCACATCTAATGTATGGCTAATTGTTGTGTTTAGGCAGTAAAAACCCTGAACCCTCGCACCGATGTGAGCCTCACAAGCGAATGTTCTGGTTTTTGGGCTGCTGTGCTTTGAAAATATTTTGTTACACAACAAGAAATGTTTTGATTATGAGTGTGGCGGAGAAGGGTCACTCGAGGGCCGCATGCACACAGCAGTTTGCTGTTTGTTTTCTCTATAAAAGGAACGGACAAATATAACTGCAGCAAGGCAATAATGCTGAGCTTATTGTTCCACTGATTCTATTTGTTGTACTGAGTTGTGCTCAGTTTATGACGTGCATGAGATGCGGCATGATAGCTGTTGTACACACAGTGAGCAAAAGTGCATGCAGCGCTGATGGAACATATTTATATTTGGGTTTTGTTTTTTATTTAGCTCTGTATTGAAACTATGCTTAATCTGGGATTTCCCATCATATATATAATATATAATAATTTTCATCCACAGCATTTATTTGCAGATTCAGATAAAGAAGCTCTCTTATGTATTAAAATTAGACCCGCTTCAGCAAACTAAATTCAAATCTTACTTATACATTGCTGACCAAATTTAAATGCAAGCAAGAAAACATGCAAATTTTAGAAATCTTTTATTTAAAACCAAAAATGATGTTGTTTTATTAACAATAAGCTGAATTCGTGTTTTTATATTCAAACACTGGACTTTTCTGAGAAGTCTGGAATTAACCCAGCGTAACATTCAACCATCAAACTAATTTTAAGTAGTAAACAAATGTAATTTGGCATTTTCATTAAAAAGATTTTTTGTAACTACTTTTCAGTAAAATTGAAAATTCATGGATAACATTATGTTATAATTTGCTTATATTACTGTGATTGACACTGGTCCAGCTAGTACCTAAGTGAATGATGATTAGAGTACTTCTTCTACTGCTGCAGTTCCAGAAACTCTGTCTGTAATGAGATGATCCAGAGTTTTTGCTACTGAGGTGCCAGAGTTGCATCTTTTCTGCCTAGAAAAGTTTACAGCAGGGTTCATATCTACGCATTGCTTCGTCAGGCCTTGTATAAGTCTAACATCACGCACAGGGGTCGGCACTCCATCCCCAAAATTGATTTCTGATATTCGTGGCTTAACATCAAGGATCCTGCCAGGCCACGATTCCCAGTGTCAGTGAATGCTTTCCAGCAGCGCACAGAGAAAAAAATAGCAGGCAGACATGGTGACATTATTAATCCAGACACACTGGCACGCGCTAACACATCTCTGCCTGCTGTTTTGTGTATTGGAATGAGCGGAAAACAGAGATGGACTTTTTCATTGGCATCTTGTTTGATGAATAAAACATCAGGGGTGGGCTAGGACAGAACTGAATGGTTGAATGCAGGAACACTTTAAAGACAGCCAGCTGGTTCTGCATATTTTCTGCATACGTTGTGACAAAACCAGTGTGATTATTTCCAAAATCCCAATTCTCTGTGACTAAACTAGCCTTTTCTTTGAGCGTGAGATACTTCCTTACTGTACATCTTTCTATCTCTGTCATCGTTATCCAAGCCGATTTAGAGCTGATAAGAGGGCACAAAATCACAGCGTCTTCTCCCTAATGCATTCTGTTTGGGGAAAGGCTTCCCAACTGATAAACCGTGATTTAGCCTGATAACAAAGCCGAGCAAAGGGAGGCATTCCTATTAACCACATCCAAACAACATCATGTGCAACCCCCAGATTTCCCTCACCGGGCTTTTAAATTATGTTTGTACATAAAGGATCAGTGTGTTCAGCTCTGAGCTGATGTGGATGCTGTTGGAGTGTTTGTGCGGCACCAAGGGCTGCATGAGGAACAGTGAAAAGCCACCAAAGGAAAAAAAAACAACACATTTCAACCTGGAAATAAAATAAAAAAAACACCATCCAGACAACAGCAGTTGGTTTCAGGGGTGAGAGGGAATGCAAACTATACAAGAAATGGCCTTTGTGGGAGCCATTTGCTTGTATAAACCATTTATTGTTGTTGAAAAATGCCTGTGCTCAGGTTTCACCCTCGCCTGTTGGTAGTAGCGGGACTGTATTGCCTCACCCATCTATCCTAGTGATAAACTAGGCTGTCACTGGCCAGAGCGGCTTCATGCAAGCTCAATGACTGGACTCATGTATAACGTGGCCTCCTGAGAAACCCTGACTTGATGTGTCTATTAAGTTGTTTTAAAAAGGTGGCGGTTTATTTTTTGGGAATCAACCTGAACGTGGTGATAGTTTGCTCATGCTAAAAAGCAAAGATCATTCTTTACTAGACAGTCACTTCCCTTGGGATTTTACCTACGGCATCTCCACCTTTTAACCGTTTAATCTTAAAACATATAATTTAACTAGTAAATGATAGATAATACAAACTGGGCATCGTAACTTTACAGCACAGCTGTTGTTAGATTTCCAGATATTCCATTGCCTAACAAAGAGTGATAAAAAGATTCAAGCCTCATTATGCACAAACGCTGAGCCATCATAAAGCCCCCGCCTTTGACGACAAACTGTCCTTTTGTCAGTGATCAAGGCCACAAAACGCTTCATAGATTTACCTACTCTCTGAGGAAATGGTCCTGGATCAAAAACTAAAAAGGATAATTCAACAGTTCTCTTTTTTCTGTTCTTTAGATTACAGAGGATCAGCATTCGGACTCAATTAGGCTCTGGTGAAAGATGGCTTAAAAGAGAAAACATGGGGTCAAATGCACTACAGATGACCTTGAAATGAGGTCATCGCTCTATATGCATCTGACAATGACAACACAAGAGTCTGTGGGAGGTTCTAATAATGAACTGGGAAACGTTTTAGGAGGAAATATTGAAAATATCTAGTCTTATTAATCTAACAACAGAGGAGGAAGCAGATGGAAAACCACAGGAAGAGCTGTGGTTAAAGTTCACCAGAGGTCATCAGATATCACACGCAATGCCAAGAATATGAGTGACACCTACTGCCACCATTAAATCCATTGATTTAAAGAATATCCAGAGGCGACTTTTGGACAGCAAAATGAAAACAACCTCCCTGGAGGCCTTTTGTGGGTCGTGAGTGGCATCCTTAATTGATTTTCAGACCAATATTGAAACCGATCAGGCCTTTGTTTTCTCATTTCTGCTTTCAGGGGCATTAGCCCAATAGTGCTGCGCAGGCTCTTCAGTAATGGTCGACTCATTCGCCCATCTATCTTATTTAAAGCTGAGAAAACTCTGTGCTCACAGTTCAGCTTTTAATTTGCTTATGTGAACATAATTTAAGCACGCTTTTCAAACTTTGTTCAAAAGCACACCCGAGTCAAAGCGTTAAATTTGAACTCGCTTCAACTAAGAATCTATCAAAGTTAAACCCTCCTCACTGCCTTTTATTTGAGCTTTTAAATACACTGGGCTGATGCCTTCTCCTGCATGGATCTGTTGATGTACACACTGAAAGCTCCAGAAAAAAAGCTATGAAAAAGATTGGTTCACTTAGCTGGAAATCATTGATATTAATTATTATGTGCAAATACACAAAATTCCATATTTAACCAAAATTATTAGGCTATTTGTAATAAATTGTATTCTCTAAGTAACAGGATGAGCTGACAAGAGTACAGAAGTGCTTTAGAGAAAGCTGAATCAGGGTCAGGTTTTGCAGCAGCACAGATACATTAGAGGGAATGAAAAAAACTAAACAAAACCAGCGTGAGGAATAGATAAAATGTATTGCAATCTATAGACCTCATGTGTTTTGCAAGATTTCACAAAAAATATGAGCTAGTTATAGATGTAAAAAAAAGTTATTTATAGGGAACAGATAACTTATCCTGAAGAAAATAATAAATCCGAATGGATAGTTGACTGTTATCCATCCAGTAGATAATGGATCCATTTGGACTGGGCTCAAATGAAGGGTTCAAAACCTCCAAGAAGATGCGTCATGTCCTGCTATCAAAGAGCTGGACGCCAGAAATTCATTAAAATCATCTTTTGCAACCAGCTAACATGATTTTATTGTTATTTTTTTAAACTCTGGATAGAAAAAAATATGTGATTAATTGAAACAAATCTTTTCAAATCCGGGGTAAGTGCTTTCAAAACAAATGAACTTGGGACCCTAATTAATACTCAATAACAAATCCTCCTGTGGATAAAGGATCAATTCTGAGGAACGTGTTGAGTAAAAATAACTCATCAGGTGGAGGGTTTCAGGTTTCATTCATGGACAATGAAAACAAATTTGAACAAAAAAAAAAAAATCTTATCTTCCAACATGCACAGAGCCCACTGAGTAATCACTGACTCTCTCTTGTTTTGTGGGTGTGTGTGTGTGTCCTTCTTAATTGCTGTTGATATCTGCTGCAGATATATCCATCCTCTTCAGCTTTTCAAGGATTTCCTCGTGGGCGTGTGTGTGTATGTGTGTGTGGATGCTTTCCTAACGTACAGGGCCACACAGACCCCTCTCCCTTTGTCCAAACGGCTTAACTGTGTTTTGATAAGCTGTTGTGAATTTCCATCAAGAAATCCGACCAGCCCACTGGATTGTCGAGCAGCGGACCGTTTCCCCCTCCTCCTCTTCCTCCTCCTGCCTGCACTATATGTTACATTTCCAGCTCTCTCCTCTCGCTTTTTTTACGCAAGCGTGGACGTCCACGGCACGGCGACACAAGTGCGCACCACAAGCGAGGGAGAGCGAGAGCTAGGCTCAGGCTCGGCGGGCGGACGTTGGCCGGGTATTGGTGAGACGACGCGGCGGGGGTGTCTGTCTTTGTTGGGAACCGGAGGACTGGACGGTGGATTTGTTTATTCTCCGGATTTTGGATCGTGGGGGGGCTAGGATAACTTCGCACGGGACAAAACCCGCCTTCTTTCATGTCATCCGGCGATTTGTTTCGCCCGGCGTGTTGACGCCAGTGAGAGGGGGAAAGAAGAAGAGGGGAAAACGGGAGCACGGAGGAGCGCATCTGACAGACGAGCGGCAGGAATACACACGCGTTCCCGTGCACCAGCTGCACCAGCACAGGCGCTAACGACATCGGCTCGTGATTCTGAAACGTGTTTTAAGGAGCTTGTGATGCGGCAACGTGGGTCGGTGTGAGCGGGGACGAGGGAACGATGCTGTGCCGTTCGCTCGAGGCTGTGCACCGTAGGGCAGCGTGTTATTGATGATCTGCACGGCGTGGAAAAATGCATCGAGTCGCAACTTTGTTCAGGGGTCTGACACACAATCATCTCCTTTAAAAGTGCATTTATATGTTCCCATGGCGTGCGCTGTTTCCATGAATATAGCTTAGTGTTTCAGTGAACGCCTGTGCCATTTGTTCATCATCCCGGAAGCCCTGTGCTGTTTATGCTTTTAATTTTTTTAGACCCTGCATCCTGCAGTGTGTTGATGCCGGCGGGTTGCGTTATATAGATGAACATCTTCAGATTCGTGTTGCCAAATGATTGGTAGGCTGAATTGTGAATGTGGGCAGGCCTAACCTTCGCTTTATGCAGATCAAATCGATAGCGAGATAAAGACTGCTCTGGCAAGCTCTTTATGCCACTCTGCAAGTGTCACGGGGTGTGTGTTTGGAGTCCCGCATTTTGAGTTTTTACGCAAGCCTCGGGGCAGCAGGGAAGCTGCTCAGTGGAGTGGAAACTGTCAAAACACTGTCTCGGCTGTAAGGCAACGTCTCAAGAAAACTTTCAATGGTTTTCCGAAAGTTGCCCGGTGTCTCGGCATCGGGCATGGGTCTGCGCCTGTCCCAGAAATTCATGTTTCTGCTCTTTCTCTCGGGTTTGGTAACACTGTGTTTTGGGGCCCTCTTCTTTTTGCCCGACTCTGTCCGACTAAAACGCATTTTTCTGTCCAAGACAGAGATCCAGCCAGTCACCGTTGGCTCCGGCTCAGAGAACGATGTCAGGGAGCACTTAAAAAGACCCAAAGACCAGGGCATGACCTCGGCTAAAGGAGAGGCTGGCATCAAGCTGAAAAGTCAGAGCCGCAAACCCCCAGTCTCCTACGAGGCGACCGAGGTCCGGCTCGCCGGGGGCAAAGCGCAGGAGGATCTGAACCTCTCCAGGTCTAAGACAGAGTCCGCGTCAGAGAAAGTGACATCCTCTAACCACGGTGCCAACTCGGATACTTTTAGTTACAAGAAGTTCAGAAGGTGTTTGTTCAAACCCCCGCTGGGAAGAGACAGCGGCAGACCGGCCGACCCGCAGACCAACGAGCGCCGGGAGAAAGTCAAAGAGGTAAGGAAGCCACTGTGACTTTGCTGCCGGAACATCAAGTTCAATGTTCCTGCAAGAGGTGGATGACTGGCACGTGATAGGCACAAGTACAACATAGGCTGTGTTGAGATATGAGAAGTAAACCTAACGGGAAAAAACAAAGCAATACATTTAGGGGGGAAATGGAGGCCAGATATAATCCAAGATAACGCCTAATCTATCAGATAGACCGAACAGGCTGCAAGCAATACTTTTGTGTTTATGTGGCTTTATCTGTTTTTAATGTTGCTTTTGAATGGGAGCTTTTTCATGCTGTCAAAACACAACAGACTAACACAGCAGATAAATGGCAGTCTGCTTTTACGTGGAAAAAACAGGCGTTCACTCTTGAAAGAAGTAATTATATTTACAATGTTTAATCTGACTTGCCCGAATTTGGCGCACAATACAGGCAGAAGCAGTGTGGCTGTTGTTTACTGAGCTGCTGTCCAACAGCCAAAATAAAGCCCTTTTCAGTCATGTTATTTGTCTAAATTTACCCAACGCCTTTGACTATCGTAGTTTAATTCCTGCTGGAGTTCTATTAATAAAGACAGAAAGCGGTTTCTGGACTAATGATGGACTTAATGGTCTCCCGTTTGTGCACAAAACTAGAATAGCAGGGGAACATAGCATCTTTTTGAAATATATATATATTTCTTATTAAACAATTATTTCATTTGCCCATGTGACAGTCCTTAAATTAGCTGTGGCACCTCTGTATCTGCCTCACACAATCAAGCAAATGATAGGAGTGCGTGCAGCTTCTCTTTGGCCAGGAGCTCTCCAAGCTGTGTGCCAGCCTTTGTTGAGCCCTATGGGTCCAATAAGGGCTCCAGAGTGGGAGCGTCTGAGGATTCACACATCTGTACCCACTCAAGGCAAGAGAGGCTGGTGATGAGGGGAAAGAGTAGTAGGAGTGGGAAGGTGGGATGTGTTGGGAGTAATCGCTGGCCAGAGTGTTACAGATAGGTTTCAGCCTCGGTATGTGACACTCATAAGTC
Source organism: Rhamphochromis longiceps (assembly GCF_057381845.1). NCBI lineage: Eukaryota > Metazoa > Chordata > Actinopteri > Cichliformes > Cichlidae > Rhamphochromis > Rhamphochromis longiceps. The sequence continues at coordinate 29,415,034 of NC_140567.1, read as the reverse complement.
CTGTTGTCACTCTCGCTTCCAGCTTGGTGTCACCCTCGCACGCTGCTCACATGCCTTTCATACCCAGAGGTGATGTGCTCCGTAATGACTGAGGCGTCAGAGAACGGAGGGTGATTTGCCCTCATGCACTGAGCTCTCACTGACTCATAGCTCCTCCTTTTTGATGCTCTCTCAAGTGAATGTCAGTGTGACTTTGCTTGCCTGGTGCGTTCAGCTGAGCTCTGCAAAATTCATGCCACGGGGTCGGAATCGTTGGAGGAAAAGTTATTTTCCACCACGCCCTCCACACCCACTTATTGTTGTGGAATATTCATCTTGTTTCCGATAAACCGAGACGTTTATCAAAGTGCTGAAGAGCAGACGTCAGCCGTGCTCACTTGCATTGTATGCTTTCAGGTCTGCGTGCTTGGCCAAATTTATGTTTTTGCTATTTGCTGTTGTTGTTGCTGCAGTTCCCATCACCTCAAGCCTGCTGGCAGTGCTGCAAACGGCTTCTTTTTTTTTGTTTTGTGTGCTCTTGTTTAGTTTTTGGGGTTTTTGTTTCCTGGAGGCTCACATACACCCTGCCAACACAGGCTGACACATTGTGAACCTGTGTTTTGTCCAGGTTCACAGATGCAAAATCAAAAAGCAACTGTAACAATAAAACTGACATGTTTTGATGCTTTCTCTCTCTCTTTTTTTTTTTTGTATTTCTAATGTGTGTTTCTGTGAAGCTGGATCTGTCATTCAGAATACATGTTTGCTTTTTGTTTGCTGCCAGTCATCTAAACTCACAATGTGGTCTACATCCCTGCAAAAGCACTCCCTTTTTTCACTGTAATGGAATGCAGAGAGAGGGTATCCCCCTCCCAAAGCTAACAAAAAGGCTCTGGTCCAGCCCACTGAGTGCCTCAATGCCCAAACTGTGAATGGGCATCGTTTTTCTTAAATGCCAACAACTAGAAAGCAGACTCCCCACCTTCTTCCACTGTGTGTATGCGTCCACTGGCAAAGAGAGGGTGAATCGAGGGACAATGGCTGCCTGATCACACATTACAAATGTTTAAAGGCAGCCCAACCCTGGATCAGGCCCTCAGGATGAACTGCCAAAGTGCTATAAGTGTTTCGGAAACAAACTCTGGGACAAGTTCGCTCTCCACCAAAAGTCTTGAGCAGGATAAAGATAAGGGTTATTTTCATACAGCCTCCTATTTGTAATTCTGTGACGTTATGGCTCACTGAGTCGCCTGCATGCCTATACTCCTGCCTCATTGGCTCTGGCATAAGAAGTCGGATAGCAGAGATCGCACCACAAAAATGCGTGCCTGGAGTAACAGGAGGGGTTTCCTTTTCTGCATGCACATTTTGTTGCTGATGTCCTTTACATTCAGTAAGGTTAGAACTTGGAGTGCAGTAATCCAGATCCAGAGCACAGCCAAACAAACACAACTGCAGAGCAAAGGAGATGTCAGGGAGTGATGGGAGCTCTGAGGCACATCCAGACTGAAGCCTCTGCATCGTGTGGTTGTCTCCATGACATCACATACATTTAAAAAAGAAAAAGAAGAAGAAGCAAAGTTTGCATTAAGAGGTGGTTTCTTTGAAGCCTGTGATGTGCTCTCTTCTCTGTCACCTGAATGTTTAGCAGAGATATGCTGGTACAGGAAAATGAAGCTCTTTGCTTGTGTAAAGCAGAATGTGATGTGGCCTCTAACATAAGATGTATGTGAATGGAGGAGATGGAGTTGACAGCTTTGAGTACTGCAGTGAGAGGACAGAGCCACTGCAGCCTCTTGTGGCAGAGCCTCCTCTAGTGGAGCAATAAAACTCTTCAAGGCTGGTGTGTGTGTGTGTGTGTGTGTGTGTGTGTGTGTGTGTGTGTGTGTGTGTGTGCACTAGTTTGTCAAGTGCTTGGGGACAAATCAGAAGTTTGACAGTTTCAGTTTTGTTGTCACTGTGCTTATTCATCCAGGCCCGAGCCCACCTGCATCACAACAATCAAATGAGGTACATCTGTTCTGTTTTGAGACAAGTCTATTTATTGGTCAGCTGGCTGTGTGTGCTTGCCTGCGTGCAATTCACAATAATGAGCAGTATGCTAGAGAAGTGGAAAGCCCCCTTTTTGTGTATTTGAACCAAAAATAAATAAATAAAGTGAGACAGTTTTTAAAGTACAAAGTGAGTAAAACGACAGCAAAAAGTACAGAGCAGCGATAAGACGGTTTAGTTTTAGTTAAACCACCTTCAGTTAGTCTGTCAGCGAGGTGAACAAACAAACAGCAGCATCACAGACCTCATCTGCCTACTTCAGCTTCCAGATGAGTAAACGGCTGCAGGGAAAATTGCTTTATTTCCAGCAGAATTTACCAGAAGACATTAAAAATTCCCAAGATACTAGTAGTTTTTTTTGTTTGGTTTTTTTTTTACGTTTCAAAAAAGAGAAACCGATTGATGTCATGTAAAAGTGAACTGAAACGACATCAGCTGCAAAACTGAAATCCCCTGGAATACGTTTTGGTAAAAAAAAAAAGTGCCACTGTGTGCCATATTTTTTAGATACAGTAACGGCTTTATTTGTCCTTCAGACAACACAGTGGTACTTTAAAGTAAAGTGTAAGTTTCACTCTTCTTTAAGAGTATAATTGTGGGGGGAAACCAAAATCTGAACCGCTGTATGACACAAACATGAGCACACTCACACAAAACCAACACAAAGCCTCACAAATAGGTGAGCTTGTAGCTGGACCTGAAATCCCCTTATAGCCGTAATGACCAGTGAGCTGGGTGACTGTCTGAATAAAACGCTGCCGTTAAGCTGGCGCCTCCTGGCTGGCTTCGAGCGCTGTGACCTCCCTCCGCCCCTCATTCCCCTGCTGTCTTCTGCTCTGAATCAGGTGTGCCAAACAACCTCCAGTCTGGGCCAGGAAAATGGCCGCCTGCTGAGAGAGAAGAAAGAAACGGAAGACGAACAAAGTCTTAAGAAAAGGCTTACACTCTGCTGGTGTTCCCACAGAGCTGGAACATTTGTGCTTTTCTTCTCCTCTGCGGATGCTGTGCAAATGTCAGCGCCTGGAGTTTGGAATGTGAGTCCATCGTTGTCTTTGGTCTGTTTATGTGGGGAGAGAGCCGCTCGGCCCGCTGGATATTGATATATTGTGCAAGTCAGTGGCGGCTGAGGCAGATATTATAAACCCGTCAGTGTTGCTGAGCACCGATTCCGGCCTCCTCCGCCACACAAGAAGTAATCGACCCTTTCATCTATGATCTGAAACTTGAGTTTGTGCTGAATTAGAATTTTTTAGTGGGTTTTATTCTGGGCTACTTAGCACTACCTGGGCAATGTCACCGGTTAATGCAGTGAGACAACACCAAAGCCTGGCAAGCAAAGCAATCCATTATTTACCTAATCTCCATAAATAGAATCTGTATGTGAATATGCAGAATCTGTTGGGATGGGATTTGTGGCGCTGGTTACCTGGTCACTTTTTTTCCCTTTTAAATAACCAGCACTGGTTAAACAATGAAGTCAGGAAGTCTTGGACAGGTCCATTGGAACATTTTGGACCAAAAATATTAGACATCATATTGGAGAAAGCCACAACATTTCTGGTTGTGAATCAATCTAGGGAACCTGAAACTGCATCTGGGCTTGTGTTCTACCCACTTGTCTATCAAGGCATTTTTTGCTCACTTACAAGCAGTGAATATGGTTGTGACTCATTATTCTTATAGGTTCGTCACTTTTCAGGTCACTGCTGGATATACTGAAAGTCTCCTGCTGTTGTTTCATAGAAGATTGTTGCAAAGTCACCAATGTGTTGGCGGTGTTAAACTAAATTGAGATCATGTGACGTAACCTTGCATTGCGAAAGCTTCAGCGAAAAACAATACACTCAGTTATAGTAGTGAGATGACATTTGCAGAGTGTTTATAGAGGAACATTAAATATCTAAGCTGCTGATTATTTAAACTGCATACTGAGTCTGATTTAGATGAAAACTCAAAGTATCACAGAACAGCACCTATTACTTAATGACCAAGCAAACGCAGATATTTGCACGATGCCGGTTGTAGTTGTGAATGCACGGCCACTTTCCACTAAACGTTCAAAGCGGGTTTTTGGTATTTTAATAATTTACAAACATGAATACTTTTCTTTGCCTTTGTTTTGCATTAATGTACAATTTGTCATCCCCGTGCATTGTACACAAATAAAATGATGAGTACTAGTAATCAAGCATACCTTTTTTAAATATGATGCTTGATGTCTAAGGGAGAAAATGTCAGCTGCCACAGCTGATGACCTTAAAGGTCAACCTATCTTTGTCTAGGAAACGTGTGCTCTGCAGAAAAACCAATGATTGTAGAAAACACATGCATATATATATATATATATACACAGTCATTGGGAATAACGGTAAGATAGAGAAACGTCAGGGAAAAATTTCCCCCATCAGAGCCACCAGAGTTGCTTTTTTCTGTAGGTGATAAAAGCTGATTAAACTACACGGCACCAGGTCTTTCCCCAGGCAATCACTGCAGGAAGTAAGTGATCAGGTGAAATGGAGAGAGGAAAAGGAAGGATGCACGTGAAAAGAGGGAGATGTTAGCTTCCATCCTTTTGCATTCATGGCAGTTTTCTTCCTGGATTTCCTTTGTGGTGAGGGCACTAGCTTCAGGGAAAGTTTCTCTGTTTAGGCATGCTTTTCAAGAGGTGTGTATCTTTGTGTGCGCGTGCGCTTGTGTGTACGTACATATCTCTTGTGCAGGGCATTCAAACGAAACGCTTTGTAGATGGCTAAGATGTGCAGATGGGCTGCTTTGTACAAGTATATTTGTTTATTTTCGTGTCTGCTTTTCCATGCGCTGCGTGTCTTTGAGTGTGTGTGTTGGTTTAGATTACAACAGGAAGTGGAGGATCATTTGACAAGGGAGGGGCTAAAAAGTCCACATGTTCAACCAGAATTTTATAATAGTGCAGTTTAGGTTTGGTATTTTTACAGCATTTTGTGTGCGTGGTTGTGTGACAGCTTGAATTCTGTCCATTTTTAAAATGTTTTTCAGTTGAAATCGCACACAGCTATTAGACTTTCCTGATAATGTGGCCTGGTCAACAGTTTGCAGATGTTTTCACTTGTTACAGAGCGAAAATCCAGCTGTTATCCCCCCAACCTTCTTGTCATTTGTCCCTGTCCATATTTGCACAAGCTTTTAGATTTTATCTGCCTGTCTGTTTGCTGTTCGAAGTCCTGCTGGCAATGTTTACTATAGCCTACAGGTATTACATCAGTTACCAGAAAAACTAGACTGTCAAGACCTAAGGTCGGGACCACTTTATGCCGCACTTAGACTCTGTACTCAAACAGCGGAGCTGTGCTCTTGTCAGCAGTCGTGTGTCTTTCTTATAAGTAAATTTCCACTTTACTAAGATTTTGTTACACGGTCCAAAAACCTTTTTTAAACCATCACCCGTTCCATTGCTGTGATGTTGCAATAGGTTCCATGGAAGCTCGTTTATCCTGAGTTCACAGCGTTGCTGACATAATGAGGTCATAGTGTGTATATATCTTAATCCTGGCTTCTGAAGGCCTGTGATTACAGCAGAGAAACACTTTTTTTTTTTCCTGACTGGATGCTCCATAGTGTTCCCTCCTGGGGCAGTAGGTTTTTGATAAGGCCAAAACTTCCCAGTTTCTAGCTACAGAGGTTATACATCATGTTGTATATCATGATCATACATCATAGTCTCACACCACTTTTAGGCTTAAATAAATAAGAGCGTATAATCATGTTTTCCCAACCATTATCTGCCCTCTTTGACTGCTCTGGCAGACATTATTAGCTCCATAATAACAACAAAGGATGACAGAAGCAGCCTTTGTGACTGTTTGTTGCTATTTCTGTGAATGTATGTGGACTGCCGTCTTCTTTCAAAAGCACTCCCTCGTGGCAAAAATCTTCTTGTTGCACACATGCTTTCAGCCTCCTTGAGTTTTGGCCATTGTATGATGCCTGGCTCTGCGTGTGTGTGTGTGTGTGTGTGTGTGTGTGTGTGTGTGTGTGTGCTTGCTACAGATGAAGAAAATTGCAAAGATGAAGGGTCCAGGCCTTGGCCTTGTTTGCTGCAGACTCTGCGTGATGTCCTTTGCTAGGTGCCGGATGAAATTGCCCCCACCGCTTCTAACCCCCACGTTCCCTCTTTGGCCTTGCTGCTCAGGCAGGGAAGGAAGGAGTGGAGAAGAGTGGCCTAGATGTAACCAGCAGACTCTTTGAGCCCCCAGCTGAGTTCCAGCCTCTTGCCTTTATGCCTGCCTAATTGGTCAGAAACAACATGGATGGCTATGTTCACAGGGTACAGACATTAAGGACCTGGCTTACCCTCATATGTCGTCCTTATCTCGTCTGTCTTTGTCGTCTGTGTACTTGTGATTTTTTTCGTTTTAGAAAGCGCTGTCACTGACTGTGTTCTTCCTCCTTGCATCTCGGCTATGTGTGTCCTCGGGCATGTTTACTGCCAGAGCTCTGCCAACCATCCCCTTCTCTGCATCACCAGAGAGTCGGCGTGCTACTGTCGCTGCAGATTGGCCTGTCTGCATTGTTGTTGTTGTGTTGTGACATGGTTTCAGCCTACTTTCAAGATGGCTGAATAATGCTGTCAAGCATTTGACCAACAATTTAGCCGGATCCACAGAAGACAGCATCAACTTTTGTTGGCCAGGCTCATGTTTTCTGCCACGGCGGGAACAATAAGTTACTGTGGAAAGTTTGCTAGAGCGTCTTCACGGTCAGCACAGTGCTGTCTAGTTTTCTGTGGGTTGAATGGGGAAAATGTGTCTCCCTAGCGATTTTCTTCTTCATTGGCATCAGTGGGCAAATTGCCATTAATTAGCTGAATGCTTACAAGACCGTTTTAGCCAGAGCCGGGTGTATTTGTTCATTATTATCACAATTAAGCCCCTAATCAAATGACAGCAATGGTGCTCAGTGCTCATTAGGGACCCATATAGATTTCTTTCTTTTCTATCAAGGTTGGTTGGATGATAGGCTTGCAAGATAATTGCAATTTTCATTCATTCACAAGTCTGTGGAAAGGCAGTTTAAAAACAAACTGATGTGATAGTCTGCTAATGACTGTTTGTGCATGCGAGCACTACCAGTCTGTTAATCATTAATCGGATGAGAAGTGTAGGACAAAGGTTTTTCATCATATTTCTTGCAACAGACGCGGCTTGATGTGGAGAGATGCGCCCGTGTGATGCATTTTTAGAATAAGTAAACCCTCCGAGTCTCTTAGATATTTATCTTGACCAAGGCAGTTGAAATTGAACTGTCAGTGCTCAGCGAAATATCATTCAAAGTACTCCTGTTCTGGAGAGCAGCTGCCACAGAGGGAACATTTATGAGCTTTTCAAAATTGCTATTGACAGAAATCGTTTACTTAAAAAGTACAGCTAGAACCCCCCATAACATGTAAGTGTTGAGTAAATATACTCTCTCAATATAATCTTTCTAAACATTTAATAACTTGAAAACTACTTTCTTTTTCTCGTGTGATGTTCTAACTTAATCTGTTGTCTGCTTTAATTTACATTCAAAGCCCATTTGTGAGGCAGTGTCAGAGTTTTGTTTTATGTTGGGAATTTTTTATTACCTCCAGAGAAAGAAACTCTGAACTTTTTGTTTTGTCATTCAGACAAGGGTGGGTGATGATACAGAGAGCTTCGACAACAGGAAATGGGTGTAACTCCTCGTCCAGTTTCGAAAGTGAATGTGGGTAACGTTTTTTTCTTTTTCCTTTTTTTTTTTTTTTTTTTGAGAACTCCAGATGTGTCGTGTCACTTAATCAACTGTGATACGGGGCATCGTGCTCAACTTGAGGAAAACCAAATTGGTGAAAATATATTTGCGTCATTCTTGTATGCCTCAGAAAATCCAAAATGCTTTTAAATGGTTTTATTTATTAAGAGTAAAGAGCTATTCAAACCTACTTGACCCTGTGTGATGAAGTAATTGCTCCTCCTTGTAAATTCATGAATTCATCTCGATTAATTATGTTTCTTTGGAAAGCTGAGTTCAGTTTAAGGAGCCAGATCCAGGTCTGAAAACTGCCAGACCTGCTGAATTAAGAAATCCCTTAAAACAAGCCTTTCTGTCAAAGTAAAGTAGATTAAAAACTGTAAAGAATATCACAGCCGTTTCTTTAGGACTCCACTCAACCGCGGTGAGAGCCAATATCCACAGATGAAGAAAATTTTGAATACTGGTGAACCCTCCCAGCAGTGGTTGTCTGACCGCAATTACTCCAAGAGCGCATCGGTGGCTCATCCAGAAGGAAAAAATTAACCCACAACAACATTAAAGAACCGTAGGCCTCACTTTTCCCAGTTAAGGTCAGAGTTCATGATTCATAAATAAGAAAGAGACACATCCTGATGATCCCTAAGAGTTTTGGGCAAATATTCTGTGGACTGACGAGACAAAGGTTCACCCTTTTGGAAGGTTTGCATCAATGTTTGTCTGGAATATACCTGACATAGCATTTCATAAAGAACGTCATACCAGCAGTCGAACATGGTGGTGGTAGTGTGGTGGTCTGGAGCTGCTTTGCTGCATCAGGACTGGGACGATTTTCAGTAACTGAATTCTGCTCTCTACTAGAAAATCCTGAAAGTCAGTGTCCAACCATCAGACCATCATTTTCTGAACTCGAGTACACTTTGGTTATTCAGAAGAACAAAGAGCTGAAACATGCCAGCAAGCCCTGCTCTGAATGGAAAAAATAACTAAATTGAAGGTTTTGGAGTGGCCTAGTCAAAGTCCGGACTTTAATCCAACTGAGATGCTTTGGCATGACCTTAAACTGGCCATTCATACCTGGAAAAGAGAAAAAGTTTCTTGAACATGCCTAGAAAACAACTTTGGTGGTCTTTGCATCAGTTCTCCAAGTCTCTTTGGTATTTCAGTGATCATGGCGGAGAGGACGGTCTGACATGCTGGTTTAGATCATATGTGTTAGGTTAGACTGAGAACTATTGATGCCAATGGCTCGTAGAATAAGAGTAACGTGTTGTTCATAGTCATCCAACTCTTCGGTGACTTGTAATCCTGAAAGAGATCACACCCTTTACAACAGAAATGTTTCATCACACAAGAGGGTTGATCGCTTAGAGCAACTTTGCACTGACATGCAGCAACCCATATTTCTAAAGAGACCCAAACAATCTACACAAAACCTTTACCACAGCATAAAAGAGTCTGTCCTCTCTGTACATGTCAGAGGTTTTCTCTTATTTTTTGCCCCTCCTTATATTCAAATACAGGAACTGAAACAAAGTCGTGCAACCTTAAATCTCACTAACCTTAGTATTACTCTAGCATTTAAAACAACCAGAGTAGCTACAGCAAAAATTCACAACTGCTGACCAGTAAAAGCTCAAATATAAGATGAAGTCAAATAAAAATGTCCATTAGTAAATGTCCCACATGGACGTGCATCCATTTAATTTAAGCCAGGACTGCAGTTTTATCTTCGGAGCCATGCAAAGTAACCGTTTAATCAGCATCTAGGACACAGATATGTCTCCTTTTTTTTTTTTTAAATATCTATCTTTGAGTGGAGAACTTGTGTGTTCGGCCTTTTTTCTTTAAATTTTAAAGATAAACTAATTTTATATTTAAAAAACAAACAAACTAACCAATGAAACATACCTATTAATTGCAACCCTGCACAGAATCTGCCAGCCAGTCAACAAGCCACTTAGTGCATAGTCGCATAATCGGCGCCCGCTGTGAGGAAAGTCAGTTTTCACCTTAGTCCTTTAAGTTTGTACTACAGTGCTTCAGAGTCATGCAGATGATCTAATTAGACTTCAGACTTTATGTGCTAACAGTGATCCATCTTAGTTAATTTGGCCCACCGTTAGAGTGGAAACCTGCTGCTAGCTAAACCTCCCCCAGAAGATCTGAGCCTGCTCATCCACTCTCTCATTATCTCGTCTGTTGTGGTCTTCCAGACACACAATGGAATTAAGATAGAAATGAAAACAACTCTTCTAATGACATCTCTGGGTGACCGAGCTGAAGATGTCTTTTACCTACAAGGGAGGAAAAAAACAGTGTAGCTAGCTGAGATCATGCTACTTTTAATTTACTCGAATTCACCGTGCATTTTGAAAATGATTACACAGTAATGACACGGCAGCAATTTTCAACATCATAATATTAATTACACACATTTCATAAAAGAACCTTAATTGTGGCAAAGTGCAATATGTCTAAGCTGGGAAATTTTAATGAAATCTGCCTTTTAGACTGACATAAAGAGAAACTGATGGTAGACGTGAATGAATAATTTACTGAGTTTTAACAGCACGAGTGTGTATTCCCAGTCAGTGAGGCCTTGAGATTGGACGTGTGCCCGAACCTCATGAGTTCTCTATCTGAACGCAGGCTTGTGACTTAGCAACAGCTCAGTTTATTTGTGTTTGGTCCCAAGCAAATCAGGAAGACCTCGTCTCTTTAACTATCGGTTGTTATTGGAGATTAATTGGTATGAGAATTTGCAAACTTTCAGGTCGGAGTGACGCTTGTTTTTATTGATGTAATGTAAAAATGGGAAAGGGTTAGGGAGTGCGGTGCTGCTCGCGTGCATGTAAAATATCTAATATTCAAATACTGAATGCACTTGAGGCTTGAGCTCAATACTGTTTAAAAGTAGCACAAAACATGTTGGAATATAAATGCAGCTTTTCCCTCTAGTGTTAATTATTTGCTACTTGAAAAGTAGCCACAGATTTCCCCCTTGTTCAAATAAGCAAACCTTTGGTGTTCTTGCGTTCCTGTAATATTTTCTGTTTTGTTTTTTTTAAACCCTGTTGCAGTGACAAACATGCTCACTGCAACAGGGTCAGTACAGTCTGACATTACAGTTTAAGATAGCCAGCAGTGCAACAAACCTGAAGCTGTAAACCAAAGGTCAGCCAATCTGCTTTTCAGTTTAGAGTTAAGAGAATTATATTTGTGGAACAGCCTGTGGCTCATATCAGCTATGTGACAACATTAATACCTCCTGCTTAATATTGTGTATACACCCCCTAGTTGCCAAAACGGCTCTCTCGGGTCCTGTGCATTGTGGGATGTTGCCTCAGTGAGTCAGGCTTCTTATTTGCATCCTACAAATGCTCCGTCAGATTGGGATCTGGCGAGGGGAGTTTGGAGACCAAACAAAAGTCAAAGCCCAGTTAACGCCTATGGCTCTTGTACTCTTTGAGGCATTCCCAAGCTGTTTTTGTGGTGTCGTTATGTGCATTGTCTTACTGGGGTAAGCTGTTCTCTTTGGGGGAGGGGTTGCTTTCTTTGCAGTGATGTTTAGGTGGGTGTTTCCCAGATGAACATTTAATGAGGGAATTTAATGCCGTTCTTTTGGCTGATCAGTGCACATGGCAATTTGATCACCTCATCTTTTAATAGGGTAAGAAACATGAGCTCTGTGATGATCAGGAAGACTAAACAAGACAGATTTTTGCCAGATAAGCCACAACTTTATATGACTAAACATGAACACGCATGCAGTATTGCTCATAACTTAAAAAAAATGAAAACTTGAGTACGCAGGTATGACAAATACAGCAGCTCAAGGTGTGAAGCTGTGAAATGGAGCCAATCGAGCGAATGGAGGACTTGTTTTGTAACTTTTTGGCATTTCCTCATGTATTTTGTTTTTCAGTTTTAATTTTATGTAGGTTTCGTTTTCTGTCATTCTGAGATCAGCTTTAAGGAATCACAGATGTTTTGAGTTATTTTACTATATCTGGAAGTTATTCTAACACTTGTCAGTGCACTGCATTCACCCTGTAGATGAAACGTGAAGCATCTGTGTGCTTGCTTTCTTCCAAAACTCCAGGCTCTCAGCAGAGGACTGAGTCTAATGGAAAAAGTTTCGGGAATGAAAAACAGACTCGTCTCGAGGGGGTACAGAGCACAAAACGCATGTATGAGAGTCCGTGGGAGGCTTACGGTGTTGTGTTTTCCAAGTAAAATGAGATGGATGCTTGCAATTAATTCTGCAGTGACCATTAGCTGAAGAGTCGAGGCAAGCAGAATCAGCAGCAGGAGGCTCGGACAAAACAACAGCCTGTGTGTGTGTGTGTGTGTGTGTGTGTGTGTGTGTGTGTGTGTGTGTGTGTGTGTGTGTGTGTGTGTGTGTGTGTGTGTGTGTGTGTGTGTGTGGTGCTTTAAGCACAGTTTGCTCGAGGACCTCTGAGGCCCACTGAGTCTTTACAAGAGGTGACTATATGCTGACTGGAGTGAATTAAATCTGATGGTGCCATTCAGCATCTGTTCTTTCTTCTGCTTATTTTCTATATTTTTAGATATAAACATAAATTAATGATATTAATTAATTCTATAAATTAACTATTTTTAAAACAGGTTTAAGTCTGTAGAATAGTTTGGGGCACACAAGGCAGAGAGCAGTTGGATTTTACGTGACATTTGGGGTAAGCACATACAGTCAGAAAACAGCCCGTCGACCTCCAAAGATGCAAAAGGTCCTGAAGCCTTTTTCCTCAGCAAGACATTTCACCATGCATATAATATGAAACTAATCTCCTGTTTAGTCAGATTATTCAGGATCATAGCCCCCCTCACCTCTCACCCCCCCCCCCCCCCCCCCCCCCCCCCCAGTTTTTTTTCTTTTTTCAACTAGGGCTTCAAAGGAAGAAGGAAAGAGGAAGAGAAATGCGTGTAGATCTAGTTTAATCTGCTCATTATGGCTACTTCCTTTAATGTTGTTGGTGGAAACGGGCTATCAGTCTGCCTTGAGGCAGCTTCTTTGGCTGCTGCTTTAGTTTTGTCGATATTGTTGCTTGTTGGGAATAAAGCATGTTACTCCCAATCATATCACTTTAACCTGTTAGCCACACAAACACCTGAAAATGCTTTTTTTCTATGTATTTCATACATTCAGATGAAAGGTGTTGTAATGTACGCAGACATAATATCACTAGCGAGCAGTACTTTTCCTGCTTGATCCTCAGGTTGCTGCAGTTGGTCCGTCTTGCTGTGATGGAATCGGATATTTAGAGAGGTATTTGGTGTGGGAGCAGAGCATGCATGAAATCTAGGTTACAGATGGTTATTCAAGGCAGTGTGCTCAAGAGGTGCGGCGGAAGGAAGAACTGGCATATCCCGCAAAAAAAATTCAATTTCCATAGCGACTTAATTAAAAAAGGATACGCATGTTGGGGGATGCACGGCTCTGAGTGGCACGAGGGTCCAATTATTTTATTTTTTTTTTGTTATCTACTTTATAGTTTGACACCTGACAAAAGTGTTTTAATCACTGCTGGAAATGAAAGCTTCATATCTGATTGTGGCCTATAATGTAATGTCGTATCATGCACATGTGTAATTGAAAATAGCGAGGAGGCAAATAGGTATCACTTAATTAGTTTTATTAACAATCCAGCCAGTTAAAAAAGAAGAAATCGCCATTTTTTTAAATTTGTATTCTGTCGCAGTGCTGTGGCTGCTGGTGTGTTCAAAAAAATAGGGTTTAATGTGACACGTTGACCTCAATGCTCAGCATCCACCATCTAATGAGTACCACTGAGATGAAAAGCATCGGGCTTGACATGTTAGATTTACACGATTATTATGAATTTATGCAGCATGAGAGGAACAACTTGTTAAAAAAAACCAAAACCCTGAGTCATCTGTGTTTTGTGTTTCTTTCAGCAGCTGGCTAAGATTTGGATACTTGTGTTCTTACTGTGAACCAGTCTGTAACAGCAGTGCGGTTCCACATGTAGGGGTCTGTTGGCCGAGGGCGAACAGACTTATTTTTGCAGGGGAGTTGACACACGGGTGAACGTGCAGTGCTAACAGAGCTAAAGGAGCTAACAGAGCAGAAAAGCCCAAACCTAAACAAACAGAGGGCTCATGTTTGGCACAGGCTGCCACAGGCAGGCCAGGCTGACAGTGGTGGAGTTGTCACAGTGACAAAAAGCACCATTAATATTAATGCTAAAGTGTTTCTTTCTAGGTTTAGCATTATTCATTTTTTTTACCCCTATGGCATACCAGTCTGGCACCCATAATCCATCTATGCACATTAGAGGATTGGTGTTGTTTTCCATCCTTGCATCTGGGGGTGAGGACTAAAATGAATGTAAACCCAGTAAAAACCCAAAGCTGAACAGCTGCTTCAAAGCAGGAGTAAAATCACACGTTGATTAATCTGACTTTTGATGTTTTTTAAATGAATCATTTGAAAAATAAAAGCTTGAACATTGAGTTCAATTTACAATCACAACCACTTTATTAGGTACATGTGTTCGACTGTCGGGTAATGCAGATATCTAATCACACGCTTGCTACTTTATGCAATTAGACACGTAGACATGGTCAAGATGACCTACTGAAGTTCAAACTGAGCGTTGGAATGGGAAGAAAGGTTATTTAAGAGACTTAATGTGGCGTGCTTGTTGGTGTCAGATGAGATGAGTATTTCAGAAACTGCTGAGCTATCGGGATTTTCCCACATAACCAAATCTAGAGTTTCAAGAAAGTGGTCCAATAAATAATGGATTGCATTTATATAGCGCTTTTCGAGACCCTGAAGGGAAAATATTAAGTGACGGGAAGTTCCCTGGGTGAAAATGTTGGGGTTAAAGGTCAGAGGAGAATGGGCTTTGAGCTAATAGGAAGGCAACAGTAACTCAAATAACCACTTGTTACATCCAGCGTATGCATAAGAGCATCTCTGAACACACAACAGGTTAAACTTTGAAGCAGAAGACCAAACGCGGTGCCACTCCTGTCCGCTAAGAACAGCGAAAGCTACAGTTTGCACAGGCTCAACTATATTGGACAACAGAAGATTGAAAAATGTTGCCTGGTCTGTTGAGACGTGTAAACATGGATCCATCCTGCCGTTATTGGTGGTTCAGGATGTTTATGGTGTAGATATTTTCTTGGCACACTTTGGACCCCTTAGTACCAGCTCAGACCATGTTTATCCCAGACCATGTTCATTAGGGATGCTGTAGCTCAGAAGTTAGAGCAAGTCCTCTATTAATCAAAAGATCGCTGGTTCGATTGGTGGCCGCCCCAGTCTGCAGGCCAAAGTATCCTCGGGCAGGATGCTGAACCTTAAGTTTCTCCCTGATGTATCCATTGGAGTGTGTATATGTGTGAATAGCTCAATTTAATTAGTGCGACTGGTTAGCGTGAATTCATTAGTATTTTTATTACATGTTCATGTAAGTGGCTAAAAATGTTCCCATAAGAAGTCATTGTTTTTCATAAGCTACGCCCTTTGTCTTATATCTAGTGTTAATGCGTTTGTGCAGTCTGTCACTTCTGGCCTCTTGGGACTAGTCCATTTTTGGAGGTTATCTTGGGGGACTTGCCACTTGGCGCTTCATCTTCCCCTCCCTGTTTGCTGAACTCATTTCTTCTGTGCTCGCATTAATAATTTATGGCAAGTGTGAACTAAGGGGAGTCTCTGCTTTCTGGTTGTAAGGCTCCTTTTCCGTTTCCTCCTTCAGCCTTTTGGTTGTGTTGCACTTCTGCTTGCACACTATTTGAACTGAATTTCACATCACTTTTTCTTTGTCTGTCCCCTCCGCACTCTCTTCATCTGTCTTTCTAAATTTCACTCCGTTGCTTGTTGCGTAGTCTGTCTCGCTGAGGTAGAATAATTGCACCGTTGTGTTTCTGTGCCTGTCGAGTGAGTTTCTTCCACGTCTGCCCGACTGCCATCATCCTGCCCAGTGAAACAGATGGTTCTTCTGGCAAACTGAACTCTTGTTAGAATACTTTACAGACACTGCAGGTTAGAAGCCGTGGTGATTGTGACAGTGATTCATACTGTGGTTATACAGTGTCCGTCAGAAATGTATAACCCAGTGGGATAGTGGTAGGGCAGCTCTGCATGTTGCTACAAAGGGATAGGCTTGCTCCTCAGCTGTGCGCTGCAGCAAGCGCAGACATGATGAGGCAATTTAATTACTTGCTGTGATTTAGTCACCAAATAAGGTGATATGAATCTAATTTGGGTGGAGCTTGTCACTCCTGCCTACCTATCTAATGCAGGGAAACGGGGAAACAAAGAGGCTTGCAAGTCCTGTGAGCATTAGTTGATATTCACACAAGGTTATTACACTTGGTCATCAAATTAAATTAGCTGTGGAAGCCAAACTCCTAAATGAAGTTATGAGCAATTCTGGAGCCTGACTTCAAAGGCACTTAAGCCCATCCAGTGTGTAGCTGATGATGTTATTGATGTTGCACTTGGAGCCGAGACAGCAGAACATTAAAAACGGGGCAAAATAAAATGAACTTTGGGTACGAAAGTCATTAAAAACAAACGCAGAGCCTTCTGACCCCAAGAAGTTGTAGGACTCCCGAAGGAGCTGCCTCAAGGGACATTAACATTTACAGTACACACCAGAACAAAAAATAAACACGCACAGCGAGAACAAAATCAATAAAAGAAAACCAACAGCATGTATATGAATGCAGCATCATGGCTTTGCTTGTTGCTCCTTGAAGCGTTTTTGCGTCTCAGCTCTCGGCCCAGAAGAAGAGCGAGCAGGATCTGTACAGTAACATCCTCAACCCCGGGCTCATAAACTTAACCTCCAACTCTTATCCTGTTCCAGCACGTAGGATGCTGCATAACGACCTAGATAGGGGAAGCTGGCTGCTGATTAATAACCGCTTTGCCTCCCACGCTATTGGACACTAAAATATAGACTGAACAATACTGGAGAAAAGCCAAGCAGAAGCCCACACTGAAGAGCTGTTCTTGCCATGGACCTTTTAAAGCCTTTATTTTCTTAAACAGAAATCCTGCATGTTTAAACTATGAAGCTAATATAGACATGCCTTCTTTACTAAGTCGTGTCACTGCTTTTATGTGATGTAACATGTAATTAAACTGAAATGAAAAAGGGGTCGAGTAGTCCTGCAGGATTCTTCTTAAAGGCACTTAAGATAGCTGTTGCCATTTTAATGCTGAATGTGGAGAAATATCTATTTTATAACTGAGCTATTTATATTATTATTATCAGTAGTAGTAGTAGTATTGAAACAGCGAACTGGAAGATGGAAGGTTTACAAAACCATCTTGGTTTATGTCAAAAAACGGCCTCATAGTTGGCAAAAGAAAAATCTGTTTAGTCTTTAAATACATCAACTCAGCATCAGAAGAGAAGATCGGGCCGAACACTCAGGTAACCTTGATGATCTAATGTAGTGTAACTGATACATGTCCTTTATATGTGGGCTATATATTTGGAATGAGGAGCAGCTGGCTGTGCTTGGAGGACTGGATCAGATGATGAGTTGACATGGGAAATTTAATAGTTACAGCTGGTGGGCAGGTGCAAATTGGTGGCTCTGGAATGATGACAGAGGTTATTGCTGTATGAACAACACAGAGATTAATCAGACGAACTTGAGGTGGGAGACGAGGATGAAGCGATGCCAGTGAATGTGATTTTTAACTTTTTTTTTTTTTTTGAAGACTTGCAGTTTAGTTGAGGTTTATTGTGATGCGTCTTTAACACGTCTTTTTAAAAACAGTTTTTCAGTGAAACTCGCTTAGTGGCTGAAAACTTTGGCTGAGGTATATATATTTTTTTGCCAGGTCAAAAGCAGGAAAACAGGAAGTGGACTCAGCAGATGTGGTATTTATTTTTCTCCCCCTCCCTACAGAGATCAACCTTATCGGTGTCAGCCTGTCGTCTGTCTTCTATCCCACTGTCAACATCTGCACATTTACGGTCAGAGGTCGCTGCGCACTCTTCCACATAAACAAAAAAAAGCAGAGGGATTGGAGAGAGGAATTTCTACTGCCTGTTATTGGCACTTCAAAAGTCCAGGAGACTCTGAGAAAGTGCTTTTTCAGCACTTTGTATTCACCCCTCTCCGGCCTGCAAGAAGGACTGCCTGTTTTTATTAGACAACACAAGGAAAACAATTGAGATTTATGAGTGAATGCGGCTCTGTTTGCTAACACTCTGCTCTCTTATGTTAGCTCTGCCATCCCAGGCATGTCGATGAGCACCTTGGCATTAAAAAGGTGGGAAGAGGTCCTGGTTTTACTGACAGTTTATTCATGAGCAGTATGGCTGAGCAATATAGCATCAAGTTCACTGATGATATTTCAAGATATCTGATTTGATTGATGCTTGCATCTTGCTGGCAGCAGCATTTCCAAGTTTAAGTAAATACATAAAAGGGATTTCCTACCTTCTCTTACAATGAACTGCTGTCACAGATGAGGCACTTCTTAATTTGCAGCGGGAATCTATTGAAACAAGGTGCCAGCAGCAGCTGCTTAAGTAGCACCTTTTTTTTTAGGAGCTAAATTGTGATTGGAGGCTGAAACATCCCTGCGCTCGTCTTTATTGCTATAGCCGTTGCTATAGCAACGACGCCACCGTATGACATCATGCTGATGATATGAAATGGCGCGTCCCTAATGGACTGCCGTGACGTGACGATCCACCTCTCACTTTGACGCCAGCGGTTAATGCCGCCTGAATGTGGGAAATATTAACTGGAAACAAGTGATTTTTAAATGACGAGTACAGTTGCAAGAGAGAGCAGAGCGTAACAGGTGAAGCACGCGGTTGTGTTTGTTTTTTGTTTTTTTTTATGACACTTTCCTTTGAGGTGTATTGAAAAGTGCCCTTTGCTTCTTTTCTAAGACAGTCTCACTTCAGGGGTCTCCTGTAGATTACAGCTAAGCAGATGGAATAGAAGAAGAAGCGGGTAAATGTCGGCTTTTTTTGTTGTTTTTTTTATTATTTGGTAGAAGAATGTGTTTCCCTGAGACGGCTCAGTAAGTCCTCCGTGCTCTTTCCTCATTTTCAATTCCAGAGAAACTGAATATGTGGAGGGAAAAAAAAAGATTTTTCCCATGCGCTTCACCAAAGTCTGAGAATAAATGACTCGGCGGGATCATCTAATCTCTCGTATTCCCAATAAACCCTTTTGGCTCAGCATAAGCACATGTACAAAGACTTATTCCTGTATGTTTTCCCTTCAGTACATCTAACATATTTCCCACTGGCTGCTGTGTCGAAACGGCCACGTTGGAAGACCGCTATGGGGATCAATAAAGTGTTTTTCTGTCAGGTCAGCGGCTGATACTCAGGTTATTTACTCTGGGGCGTTAACAGAGGACTGTGGCAGTGATTGGTTGCTGGGGGTTTGCCCATGTTGCTGATACAGGATGCCTTTCTTACCCCATCTCTCTGTGAACACTTGAATTCATATCCAATAGCTTCTGCATTATCCCACAGGTTCAAATATAATAGATTTTATATATTTATAGATAAAAGACTGAGCTTTTTATGGGTCCCTGAATGTATTTGAGGTTATTTGGTTGCTAAATTCTGGGCAAAATGTATTGCGCTCATAAAGGGACACAGCTACACCCAAGCAGATGGCTTGTTTAACTGTGGCTGTCCAGACTTCAAGAGTGATTTCATTGTGGCTGTCCAGACTTCAAGAGTGATTTCATGACTCCTTGTGACACTGAATGCATTTCATGGAGTGACAGATGTGGGTAAAGCCAGTGTAGCTTGAAGCTTCAGAGCTGCTCCTGCCTGAGTGCACAGAGCTAATTGCAGCAACACAAGCACTTTAGTTATTGAAACCTTTTGGCTCTAGGAAAATCTGATGGATACTTTATAGTCCAAATCACTACTTTAGAAAATACCATGCTGGTTTATTGAGAAGACAATAATTGTTTGTTGCAGCCCTTACTTTTCAGTGATTACTTCACTAATTAATTTGTGCACCTATTTGTGACCGTTTCAGCTCCACAAACAGACTTTTTCTCATTTTGGGTTTCGATTAGATCGGGGATTTCTAGTCTTTCTCAACTTTTTTTTTTTCTTTTCTTCCTGTATTAAAAAAACATTTACACATGCAGTGTAAGTTTGTGCCGTTGAGCCACACCTAACCAAATCTCTCTGCAGCATCAGCGTCGGTGTACTCACAAACACGCTGTGGCTAAAACTGACTTCCTATTCGTAATGTTTTCAATTCTGCGAGGATTAGCTCAGGAATCCAGGGCACTGAGTGACCTATTGATCTGTGCCGGGGTCTGACATCAAGTGCCTTCAGCCTCTGTACTTCCTGGGTCTTCCTAACAAGCAAGTGTTGTTCTGGAGTGTACTGGCATATCCCTTGGCAAATGCGAGTTCAAATAAGTCTGAGCAGCTTTAAAAGAGACCAGGCCTGTCATGCAGATGAGGCCCATTAGTGCCCTGTTTTATTCTTTTCAAGCTCAAAAGAAAGATTGCGATGATATTTTACATGGTGAAATGGGAATCTGAGAAGATAAATCAGACTAATGAACGCAGTCATTTTTTACCTTGGCATGCGTGGACTTTTTGTCAAAGACAAGACAAAGAAGCTGAGGAGACCATTCTCACATCTCATGTGTGACTTCAGGAAAGTGTACACTCACATGCACCCAGAAATGTTTCACTTAATGATAAGTAGCCCACTAAAACATTTAAATGGTCGTTTTAATGATTATTACCTACAAATGTGTTTGTGGTTCAGTTCAATGACTTTTCTCCTTCAGCTGAAACTCTACTTTGACCTTGCCAACTACAATTTGAATATTTGATTTGTCTCATAAGGGTACCAAGCTATACTAATCACATTGCTCAGCCTGCCAAGTATCAGAATCTATTTTGCCTCTGTGCCAATAGCTGTAAGTAAATTCGGAGCGCTGCGCTGAGAGTTCAGGTATATACTGTCACCCCGGGGACTGAGGAAGGTCCAAGTTGTGTGAGAAAAGGGGCTTTATGCAAATTGTCTGCAACATATACATTGGACATATCGTTGAGTTTTCCAATTTGACTGCAATGCCCGGGAGAGATGTTCTCACAGCACAAGCTCATCTTCTTTTCAATTACAGCAGCAGTGCAGGTGAAGTGGCCTATTTGCCTGTCGAGGCTCACGGGGTGCACTCGGCTAGTTAGAATGACTGGCAGCGAGGAACAAAGACGGGGATAAGAAAGGAGGGATTTACATTGATGCAGATTCTCTGCTTACACGGAGAGAACAGTCAAGTTTGTACCACAACATTGTTGAAAATAAAGACCAAGCTCGCTACAAGTCTAAAAATAGTCGGTGAGAATGTAAATGTTAGAGGCACAGGTATAGTACGCCTTATTTACACTATATACACATTTGATCCATTTGTTCCTGTTATTATTTTGCTTTTTTCTCCATCCTGCCTTTGATCGAGTTTTCAAGTATAAATCCAGTTGCTTAAATTCTTTGTTTTCCTTTTATTTGAGGCCTTGACACTAAAAGGCACAACGAGTACCGTCACATTTCTAAGTGTAATTAGGATGTCTGAATAGTGGCTTATTCTTTTATTCTCACTAGAGCCAGCTGCCATTCTCTTATTTATTTTTGCGTGGACCTTGTTTTACCCCAGCAGGAGCAGAATATCTCGAAGTGGATTTAATTGCATGTGTCTGTCAAATGGAGTAGCCGGACAATTTTGTGTTTCTTTTTTATGTGTGTGTGCTTTTTGTGTTGTATGTGTCCAGTGTCGTTTATACTGCCATGCTCTGCTGCAATTGTTAGGATGATTTGTTAATGTCAGGTATGAACTAGTGCTGTCAGCGTTAATCTCGTTAAAATGACATTAATGCTATAACCGCATTAACGCAGTAAATCTCCGTTAGCTCGTTAACACGGATCGCCCCGTGCGAAGGCTGCACGTCATCAACGCATTAGCGCCATGCAGCTCTCTTGCACGGGGCGATCCGCGTTAACTCGCTAACTGAGATTCACTGTGTTAATGCGGTTATGGCGTTAGCTTCATTTTAACGAGATTAACGCTGACAGCACCAGTATGAACACAACATCAGACCAAAAGCAACCAGTTCATATACTGCCTACTTAGTATGTACATATTGTGCAGAAATGAAATGTGACAGGTGGTTGGTAAACCTCTGCAAACTGCAGATTTAGCAAAATCGTTTTGTACTTTCTTACAATAAATATAGTGGAGCCCTGATGAAATCACACATAATGCTTAAAAACACTTAAAGTATGAGTCATAAGTTAAGTATGTTGCTACAGCTAAAGACTTGGACAGATCGCACACAGATTTTTATGAAGATGCATCTGAGAAATATGAAAAAAAATTCACAATTCTCAAAGTGTGGGCTGCAGGCCAATCTTGGTAATATTTTGCACGGTCCAAGGACACTATGAAGTACTCCGAACATCCATAATTTAACTCATTATGATAACAGCCCAGACAGCAGAATAAACCATTCTAACATAATGGTGTCAAGAAATGTATAAGCCATATATGATTAAAACCCAGTAAAATCCACAAATTGATTTTAATGTGTGCATTTTTACTGTGTACCACTCATTCATACGCTGGCTCTTTAAGCTGGAATATAGTCATTAAAACTTTGTGAACTCCTGCTCTGTAATATACTTTATAATCAGTCAGTGGTTTAACAAGCTCCTGGTACTTTATATGAACTGTTTTACTCGTCCAATTTGCTGTTGTGACGTGAGCAATTGCTAAAACAAAATTTCTAATTTTGTGTAATTTCTGGAGGTTTATCAGCGTGACTGCTCCCTTTTCCCCTCTCCTATGGCTTTGGCTATGTGATTCCTGTGCCTGTGCTCACTTTTCTTGTACTTGTGCACTTATCTCAGGGGTGGGCCTCGAGGGCCGGTGTCCTGTAGGTTTTAGATGTGTCCTTGATTAAACACAGCTGATTCAAATGGCTAAGTTACCTCCTCAACATGTCTTGAAGTTCTCTAGAGGCCTGGTAATGAACTCATCATGTGATTCAGGTGTGTTGACCCAGGGTGAGATCTAAAACCTGCAGGACACCGGCCCTCGAGGCCTGGAATTGCCCACCTCTGACTTATCTGGACCTCCACTAAAACTAAAGCCAGACACTAACCACTGTTTTTGATCATCTTTTGGGTCACTTTGGACCTCCCTGGTAACCCCCACGTTTAATACAACAAATCTGTTTCTTATTGTTTCAATAAATAAAGAAATGCTTGCATCAGCTAAGTATCTACCTTTATCGTTGGTTTAAAGGTATTCGGTCTAAGGCTTATGTGCTATTTGGGTGAAACGGTGTAACACTGAGCTGAAGTGAGATTGAGACAGAATACAAATAGTTCCAATAAAAGACGTTATCATGGCAGGAGAGAAAAACAAGTGAATGAATGATATGTGGAGAGCTGGAGTTGTAAAAGGGACTTGAGAAGATGAAACAACACTTGTAAGTCAACAGAAGACTTCAGTGGTCAGGGGAGGGAAAACAGGCGGCGATATCCAGCTGGTCTTTGTCTTTAACAAAAGACAGCATTGCTTTCTTTAGACCACTCCAAAGATATCTCTAGCTGGCACAGACGTGAATGAGGAGAGGCTGCACTTGTTTCAGAATCCTCACCTCCCCCCTGAGCTCATGCCCCGGCACCCAACCTCCCGTTGATGAAAAGTGGAGAGGCAAACAAAGACGGGCATTGTTTTACTGTCAGCTTAGGAGGGGTGCTAACATGGCATATACCTCAAAAACAAGACGCAGAGAGAGGCCTCTCCACAGGCCTGACACCTAATTGGGTGAGTGACAGCCTAGTTATCGTACCAAGGGATTCTGGGAGGCTTTGTGAGAAGTGGGGAAGGAGAGCCATTCACCCAGAGAGCCCCCTAAATGGAAAACAGTAGCATTCTTTGCCATAACTGAGGTCATGGGCTTCAGTTTTCACTGAGACATTGTGTTAGGTGAGGAGTAGTTGGTGAAAGGGGTAGGCATATAGAGGCGGGAGCAGGTCTGTGAGAGGCATCACCCCACAGAGGCCCGCGTGGCCCCTGTGGTGACGTCACTGATGCATTCAGTTCTCCCCCCGCTGAGCACCAATTAGCCTGTTGCTGCGTGCTACTGGAGAGAAGGCTTTTTGTGCTCCACAGCTGAGCAGCAGCTGCACTTTAGTCACCAACTTGTGGTTTAAGCCACACGTCATCTAGTCAGGAAACGGGAAACTACAGCACTAACTGATAACACGCATGAGCTGTCACTACTCTACCCTGAAATGCTTAACTGACATAAAAATTCACACCAAATATGTGCCATGTTACAAAAATGTGGTGCATATTTGATCATTGTTATGTCACGGCAATTTTTTTTTCCCTGTGCAGAGAAGGGAAATAGGAAGGACAGCTTTCTAACTATGATCTTAGTATTTGTAAGATCATCAGTATTTGTAACGGGTTGTCAATCATTTTTATTATACTTGCGAGCTTAATTTTACCAGCTGTGATGTGTGTGCGCTCAGACTTGACAGGATTATATAAGGTGAAATATTGTTTTAAAATAAATCAGCTCTCCAGCTGCAAAGCTATTGGAGTTCAAGAAATTAATAGCATTTTTACAGAATGGGGTAATATTACCTGATGCTTTTTAATAGAACAATAAAACATGCAGTCTACAAATCTGTTTAAACCCTACAACAAATAGGATTAAAGGAAGCCACACGCCGAATCGGCTGATGTGCAAAACAGAATTTTCAGGACACGCACAAAGC
This sequence comes from Rhamphochromis longiceps, assembly GCF_057381845.1. Lineage (NCBI taxonomy): Eukaryota > Metazoa > Chordata > Actinopteri > Cichliformes > Cichlidae > Rhamphochromis > Rhamphochromis longiceps. The sequence continues at coordinate 29,390,434 of NC_140567.1, read as the reverse complement.
GCGCACACTCAGATAGTCTCCTAAAAGCTTCAAAAGCAAATAAACCCGCTGTAGACACAGTTTGCAGGTGCAAATTCAAATGCAACAACTTAACAAAATCACTTTTTCCCCCAAAAGCATATTTTTGAAATTCATCAAATTCCAGTTTCAGTTGGTAAACAAGTAACTCAAATAGTTTAATCCCTCATTGTGGTTTCTTGTCACATCTGACTTTGGATAATCTGGGGATTGATGCTGACTCATTCAAAGGAAGCTCACAATGGCAGCTCTTGGCAGGATTATGGCGGCTGTGAGAGCACACAGTGTGAACGGTGTCTGTTGGAGATGTTGATCCAGGTCGCTGCCTTCCAGCCAGTCCATTCGCTGTCAGTCAGGACGCGCTTCATCTCCAGCACGCAGCGGTATGTGGCATTTGTTAGGTGATGCAGGTTGTCCTCTTTGGCCTTTTGTGGCCAGTGGACCCTCATGCCTGTTTTGCTTTAGTCACAATAAGAACATTCAGTTTTCCGTCTTCATCTCCTCTCACTTTGGTTCCATTACCGCAGAAGGTGCTTCCCACTGTGGACAAAGAGAAGGCCATTTAGTTGAGTGACTGTGTCATACAGCAGCGTCGTAATTGCCTACTCGTTCAGTGTCCTTGTGGTGCTCCATCCAAAGCAACTGTGAATCATTGACAGCCTTATCAGAGTTGTCATATCATGTCTAAACTCTGGCTGGATTTAAGGTCAAAATTATTTCAGCCCTTTGGAAGATTACTTTAAAATCCCATCTTTGGGTCAGGCTCAAAAGCTTTAAAATAATTTGAAATGAGATTACTGAATCAACTTCTAGGACACGTGTGGATAACCTTGACCTATTCCAAACAAACTTTAGTTAATATCCACAGCACTCGGACTTACCTCTCAGTTTCCAGCTCCTTATTCCCTCCTTTAGAGCGCTCATGAAATGTTAAAGAAATGGTTAGATGTTTGTTTTATATCCTCCTACCAAAGCTGACATGTTTATTTTTCTTTACGCCTCAGTGCTTTGGTAAGCCGCTGCCCCATTATACCATTTTCAAGCTGTACCGAATCTGACCGTGAAAGAAAATAATAGTGTGAAAAAGCCTTTGCGACATGAATTTTAAACCTAAATAAAACACAGCAATTTTGCAGATAAAAGCTGGATCAAAGAAACTTCTTGTCTGGCCTCAGAATGAGTCAATGTGATAACTCCTGTGCCTACTGTCCTCTGTTGATGCTGGCGAACTTGGTTTTATACAGTAGCCTACTGTTTGCGGTATAATACAGCCATAGATTACATCCCTACCATATAATCGAGGCTTACATATGAGACTTTGGACCCTGCGCTTCGTGTGCACTGGGAAAGATGCTACCGCTGTGCTCACACACTGATATCATCACGTTGCTCTTTCCCCATTATACTTGCAGATTGGAGAGGTTTGATTTGTTATGTCGTGTCACCCGCCGGGACACCTCTGGTCTACGTGAGACATTTATTTATTTTTTGACAGTAGTAGTACTTAGCTCATACCCATATGCCCGTGTCCTTCTGAATCACATAGTGTGTAGTCTTGTCTCTAGTGGTCTCCTGGGCACATGCCGTTTCCTTTCCAAAAGAAAACTCAGCTGATTGACGTTTTATTATTGGAGCTTGCATCTCTTTGACGGAGCTATCAAGCATTTGAGAAGGTGATTATATGATAGGGTCCCTGCAATGCATATGTGAAGCATTAGCACTCCAACTGACATCCTTTTGTTGGATTAAATTGAAAAGATGACACTATGCAGCATTAGGGCACTATAAACTCGAGTGTGATGTCTTGTAACACTACGACATCTTTTTTTAACAAATATCTATGCATACAAAAAGGATCACATAGCAAGCACCACAGATGCATATTTATACCCAGGCCCTACTTTTACCTAAATGCATGCATTTAGTTAAGGCATTCATAGGTTTTATGCTAGTAACACTCAATGTTGTCTCGTGCGGGCTGCAGAGATCTGCAGAGAGCTTCCATTGTTCCACACCCCCAGATGTTTTTTATTTTGACACTTATACTTTGGACTTCAGTGTCAGTGAAGTTCTCCTCTAATAAGATGTGTTATATAACATTAAAATTCACATTTGAAGTGGAGAGGATGCTGCCGTGTAGCTGTTAGTCAGTCGCCGCTTTTCTTTGGTCACACCTCTTATTCTGCTCAATGCGATAACAGTTGTTTCTGGCTTAACTGCTGTTCCCAGCTCTGTCTTTTTAGAGCTGTGTAATTCAGCTTCTTTTTACTTTCCCAGCATGTCTCTTGGTGTACTCCAGCGCTAGGCCCTAATTAGGATGTGGATGCTTTCCTCCAGGGCGTGAATATTTGCCTGTGTAAGTGAGTGTGTGTGTATGCATTTGTGGTTCTGAGAAAGCAGACATCAGTCTGTATGTTGTGCTACTGAACCAAATATGGAAGCTGCAAAAGAAGCACCAGCTTATAAAGGTCCTGTCATATAACCTCGAGTCCTCACAGGGGTCCTTCTGACTTTTTAAAATTTTTCCTTAGCTATGAAATCTATCAGGAGCATGTACAGAGTTACAATGACAAGCACAGACAAACCACAGAAGGTATCTCATGTACTCATTAGCCATAATAAATTGCCACATGCATGATAATTTAGACACTGACATGCTGAATGCAACAAAACATTGCAATGCTAATTCTCTCATTGCTTATGTACATATATTTAATGTTCTGGCTCGTTGTTGTAGAGCGCAGCCGATTGATCACTTTGCCACAAGTGTTTGAATTTTGAAGGTCACTCTTTTTGTATTGAGCTTTGAACTGAAAAACAAACAAGCAAAAACTTGCAGTGGATCAGGACTGCCCTCAAAATACATTGTTGAATCTACCCTGCAGTTTGAATATTCTGTTGAATATCAGTTTCCTTTTTTTAGCTATGTATTCTTTTGTCAAAATGCCATTTCCAGTAAAACCAAGACATTTTATTCTGTTTTGTAATTTCAGTTTATATGTAGTGTACATTACTTTTTAAAGCTACTTTTTAAATGTTATTAAAAAGGTCAAAATGCAACTTTTTCTTGAGTCTAGCCAGGCTTTTTAGCCATCACTTTTCCAACTTAATCTTCAGTGATGAGAATTGCATAAACGTAACCTTTTTATTTACTTACTTTTAGTTTAGGAGGCAGATCACAGACTTTCACAACTTTTGGAAACATTAGCAGTAAGTTAATCAGCCCTGTCAACATGTACTTAACAATGGCAATGTGATGGCACGAGGATCCCTCACTGCTCACAGTACTTTACCTGACGTATATGTAAGGCCAGTGTTGGCTTGGCTCTCATGTGGATAAACAAATGCTGGAGAGTGCTAAGAGACTGGGATCTTCTGCTAATGCTTTGAAGGCATCAAGTCTACAAAATGATAATCAATTAATTCCTTTCAAAAACTAACAGATTAAATCTTGTTTTCTTTGCCTGTGACAGGAAAGGAGACTTCTTTGCCTTTTACACTGTTGGTTGAACAAAACAGATTGTTTGGATAGTTTTGGGAAATTACAGTTTGCAGATTTACTGTGTTTCACCGAAAATAATTGGTCGACTAAACGATAATGAAATGATTTGATTGTTGTAGTCATAATCTGTTTAAATTCCCAGAAAATCCTGGCCTGCACCAATTTATTTATTTATTTATTTTTTTCTTTTTAGCGTGACGGTTCTAAATATAATCACGCACTTGACAAACTGGATTATTTCCTCTTAGAGAGAAGCAAAACAAGCTGTTGTTTTTGTGAAAGATTGTGGATTATTACCTCAAGCTATTATTTACTGGCTATAAAATCCTGTCCTTGGATCAGGCTAATGCTCATATGCTCATACATGATTGCATGTAGTACTTTCTTCCACCCCCACATATTCCCACACACGCTGCCCATCCTTTATCATTCCATTACTTCAATTAGAACAACAGCCTCCAGCTTGAGTGGTGTTGTGTGGCTGAGACTACTCTATCAGTCTTTGTTGGCCACAGTTATGCACACAAAGCATGACAAATGAGGGAGACCTCTCCCTCATTACCTGAACTGTAATCACTGTGTTGCCTGATAAGATAACTGTCACACTTCATGCTCCGTTATTGACATTATTGGCAATCCAGATCGGCTATCTGTGCGGTCTGTACAGGTGTGGTGAAATGGAACAAATGGCCAATGTGATTGATTGCTGCACTTTTGACCTTTTTGGGGATTTTTTTTATGTTTTATCTAATATATGAAATTAAAATGGATTTGCTGGCAGAGGCAGCCATGAAGCAGATAAGCTCGCTGTAAATGCGACACAGATGTACTCAACCACATGCAATTATACTCAAACGGTCCATCGCTCCATTCATTCTGTAATTGTCAATCTAGGTTTTTTTTTTTTTTTTTGTTTTTTTTTCTCATACGTGAGCTGGCAGGCAGCATGGCGAAAGTGACTTTTGAGTTGACGGTGCCAATTCCTAGCGAGCAGCTTGTCTTTTCCTCCCAGTCCAGATCCCAAGGGGAGCCTCGGGCTAGAGAGAGATAAGAGCACCACTGAGGAAGCTGTCCCGAGCTTGGCTATGTCTGTTGTTGGCTTGTCCTCAGCGCACCCCCTTTCATTTCTGTTTGAGCGGCTTCAGTTGGTTAAACAAAGTTTAACATGATTGAGCAGGAAAAGAAAACTCTGTCTAAGAAGAAAAGACTTGGCGTTACTGGGATTTGATGCATTTGTGCATGATCTTTGTTATAATTTCCTCACTATGCTGCTTGAAAGTAGCCTCTTTAATTTTGCAATGACATCATTTGAAGATGAAAGAGGGAAGGGGGGCAACAGAAAACATAAAAATAGATGTTTGGTTTCAAAACTGACCACATGTAATATAGTAGCTGCTTTTAAGTATGTGTCACAGGTAGTGATTACAGAAAAATGGGCACTTTTTTTTCCTATTGCAAGTGAAGGTATGAGGCTGTGTTGGTTGGAGGTTTGCCCTGTCACGGTCATTAGTCATACAGACAGTGGTCGGCAGGCCATACTGTGTAATTTGGCCCAGATGTAGGTGGAGACTGTGCAGCCAGTCTGAGCCGAGCTGGAGGCTGTTTCCCCCCCGATCACCCACGACTATTGTTTTTCCTTTGACTTTGGCTCAGGGGTTTTCCATTAAAAAAATGAATGTGGGTCTCTGTGTTTAGTGAGTGGAATGGTTTGAGAGGACCTGTTTAAATCTTGTCTTGAAGAGGCGCTCATAACAGCCCACATACTGTTGGGTGATTTTCTTTTCCTTGAGGGCCAAGCCTTGTTCTGTGTTTTGCGAAAGCCTGTCTGGAGTTGTTGTGTTATTTTCCCCTCTGTGCTGTTTCTTTCTGGTGATAATGCACTGTGCTTGTCAAAAATTGAGCAACACAGGAGCAGAGAAAATAGGGGAAAAAATGTTCTAAAAGATTACCACAGGTTGAGGCTGGTACTAAAGGTGTGCAGTAATATTCCTTTCTTTCTGTGAGAACAGCCCCAGGCTTTGACATTTTAGCCATCTTCCGTCTCCGATGCCTGCTTTTTAAAAAGCCGATTCTCCTTCTTCGCGCTCTCTTCTGAAACTAAATGTGCATGTCAGAAGAAAACTGTGGAAGAGCATGAATGTCAACAACTGATTAAACACAGTTTAGTTGTGGAAACCAAGTCATCTACTCTGTTCATTTATGCCGTCAGTTCGTGTACTCCTGCTCACTGAAATGAGGCATAATCAATTTTAATTGCACATTATCTACCACATCTAATTTATGTCATTACTTGACAGAGTAGTTCTGCAGCTGAGCTGTGTAAGGTCACTGTTCATGTGTCTGAGCCATAACTTTGCCACAACCTTTGTCTCTGGTCTGCTTAATTTAACAAGAACCTTTGCGGGGGTTCTCTTATAGTTTATTGCTGGATCATTTCTCTTCCTTTGTGAATATTTAAAACAAAAATGCTCAGGGAGGAAAGTAGATTTGCATATTTGCATTGATATGCAATTCCCTTGGAACATTTGCCTTTCATTTGACCTACTTGTGTAAATTTCCAAGGTATGATCCTCTGTTCTCTCTTGCTTCCTGCTTTTTCCGATGAAGTTTTGCAGTGAACTGATTTGTATGGCCACTACATGTCTGAACCTTTAATCTGTTAAAGCGAAGACAGAATTGTGTGGCAATTAGACGCTGAAGACCTGTCGGCACGAGCAGCGCATCAGTATAAAGCTGGTCTAAGTGATAGATGCAATATCAGTGATAGGAGATAGAAAAACAAGGTGATTGGTAGAGCAGAAGAATAACAAAGGAGGTAACATAATGTGGAGGATAAAGGCCAGTCTATAAGATGAAGTATCCACTGACTGCTCTGTAAACAAACTAAAAGTGGAGCTACACTCTGGTGACCACAGCACTGCTTTAATCATCTTTTTATATTCGCCATATGCTTGTGATAACACAGAAGGGTTGGCTATCAATTTGTAGTGGCTACAGCTCACACACATTACCCACCTGCTGTCTTTCCTTCGCATCCCAGCGCCACGGACCTGGACAGATTGACCAAATAGCATATGGCTCATTGGCTTATGTGGGAGGTGACAAAAACCTACCATTTACTTCAGTGACACTTCAGTTAAAATCTCATGTTTTGTGGATGAATGACAAACAATTGCTAACTGGGATTTCTTTCCTTGAAAGTAATGGTCTGTCTCATCCACTGAAATTCAAATCGCTGGCATAGAGATACAAATTTGTTTCCTGTAGGAAAATCTGAGGCCGCACAGAAAACCCTATTAGCCTGCCGTAGCAACCTATTAGCTGAGGACAGGCAAACTGGGCGCAGGCCCTTTTAAAGCTAATCACAGCTTGCGTCATGATGCTAGATACAAGGCAAACTGTGTGGAATCCCTGATGTGAGACTTTGCATAAAACAACCATTTCCCAAGCCTTGTAAACAAATCATTAATTTGCCACACAATGTAGCTCCAACCTAATTTCCTCTCTTGTTGAACACTGCAACCTTGTTTTGACTGGGATTTTGTCTGGATCAGATATTTTAGAGGCGAGATAAGGTCAACAGAAAAGTCTTTAGAGCTTTGGCACACACTTCTAAACAAACCGAAGCATTTCCACTATCTTAAACTCTAAGGATCCTTCTACAATCAGTATATACTTTGTATCATGCAGGTTTTTAGCTAGAAGGCTGTGCTTACTTCTAACAGATGCAATATTACAAGTAGGTATGTTGTCCTATACCAGTGGCTCTCAAAGAGTTGGCCAAGCCCCACTGCTTGTTCATCAAGCTGCTGCAGACGAGGCACACACAAGTATGCTCCTGTAGGAAATGGAACGCACCAATGAAGTTATTTAGGTAAAATTCAGCATGGATCCCTTTTTTATTATTGTTAGACATTTACTAAATTGTGAGGCTATGGGGTCCTGAGTTTGTGGTCTTGAGTGCAGGATGCCAAAAGAGCTTTGAGAACTGCTGTTTTATATCAAGGCTTCCACCAGGTTTTATTGCCTTGGGATGGAAAATATTGAAACTTTAAAAAATTTCTACAGTACTAGCAGCATAGTAAGACGTAGGCAGCGACAGCTGTTTCCTTGAGTTTCAAGAGGTCTCAGTCTGACGCTGTACCCCTCGACCTCAGTAGTCACGCACAGTGCCTTCAATGAGCCACAACAATCCATATTTATTCTCTTTATCAGAGCATTTGTCAGATATATAAACAGAAATTAGTAGAGTAGAGAATCATGATGTGTCCTCATGATGCATGTATCTGTCTGACGTAGAATGCAGAGTTATGTGTGCTTGTTTTTCTCCCTGTGCCTGGCTCTGCATCAGTATTTCAGTCCATCTGTAACGCTCTGTGTGTTCTGCCCCGTGACTCTGCTTTTCGCTTCCATCCATCTCCTTTTCCTCTGATCCCCCGAGGGGGGGGGGGGGTGTGTGTGTGTGTGTGTGTGTGTGTGTGTGTGTGTGTGTGTGTGTGTGTGTGTGTGTGTGTGTGTGTGTGTGTGTGTGTGTGTGTGCCTGTCTTCTGTAGAAAGGGGGAAAGCACGTCAAATTTCAGCATGTAGACTAATGACTAATGACAGTCTCTGTTGTCTTCCATAGATTGCCATGAGTAAAACTGATAAAATCTATCCCACTAGTAATATCTTAATGGAGCAGTTTAGCATCCACAGAAGTGCACTTAGATGAGTAAGATGAGAAGATACCACTGTAGAAATTTCTATGGCAAATATGAAACCACAGTGAGGTATGCGTAGTGCAGCCCTTGTAAAGCTTCCTGATAATTATATAAATGTTGATGTCAAACTTTGTTGGATTCAACATCAATTGGAAAGTCATAATAACTTTAATACTGATAAACATGTGTGTCTGAGATAGAAGCTCTTGCTTTCTAGATTTGAAACATATGTGCTGATTCATTACAGTTAAGAGAATAAAACTGCGGTATGACATGATACTAAAAATGTTAAACTGGCACTGATGGAGGTGCAGGAACAATGTTCTCCTCTGACAAAAAGAAAGCACCGCTCTGTAATAAAGAAGCTACATTAAGCCAACAATAGCCTCATTTTATTTGGGACTGTCACTGAGTTTTGTTCCTTTATGATGGGATACATGCGGTATACTGTGCTCATTAGTTATGGCTTCTGAACCCCTTTGAATCACCAGGATTTTGCACCTACAAAAACAATATTTGCCCCCTTCCTGATGAATCTTTTAAGAGTCTTCCTCAGCACTTTGGAGGAGAGTGTGCTTTAAGATCATGCCAAAGCATCTCAATTGGATTAAAGTCAGAACTTTGACTAGGCCACTCAAAGAGCTATATTTTGCATAGCAAAAAAGCACTTCCGATGTCCTTTTAAAAAAAATTTTTTTAAAAACATTTCATAGCAGACTAGTAGGTAAAAGAAAACTTTGGTGTTAGCAATTTCCAGAAGATTAAGGAGACGAGGTCAGAATTGTGACATGTAGTTTATTATTATTATATACGTAATTGCTTAAGAAGTCTGGTTACTGACCGTGTCAGTGTTTCTTAAGAATGATTGGTGTATAAACCACAACTAAAACATAGCTTTCAGAAGACATTAGAAGATGCATTACCGGGATGTGCAAAGCTGACGGACTGACATGTTTGAGGCTTGCTATCATGAAAGGAAAAAGGGTTCAAGGTTAAAGTCTTGACTGTAATCTTACTGGGATGCAGCAGCATCACCTGAAGAAAGCTGTTCAGTAGAGCACCCGGAAAATATGATGAAATGATAGTTTTGCCAGGAGGAATGGATCAAAATTCCTTTGGTCCACCTGATGGAGTTTCTTGCTGCTAAACTGGGTCCTGAGTTGTTAAATTCAAGAACTCATTCCGCTTTCCCAGCATGCACTCTGAGTATTTAGTGAAATAGTATATATCTTGGTAAATGGTTGGAAGCTACTATAAGGAAAAAAGGATCTAGACTTAATCTTTTTTATTTTTTTTTAATCTTATTTTATCTTTTTGTAACCTCATCCTTCTAGTGCAGACTTTTAGCAGTGAAAATGAGTTTAAGAAAAAGGTGGGGGGGAAGAGCCAAATGAAGAGCCTTTTGATATCAGCATATGATGAAGCGTACCATTCTGCCAAGGATAAAATGAGACATACCATAATCTGTGCCTGTCAGGACAGCTAGTCATCTGCTCGCTGTGGTATGTGAGACCGGCATGTTGAGGCTGGTCATGTGACTCTCGCTGATGAGTCAGAGATGACAGTGGGAGTCCTGCCGCACATCTGACCAGCCTCAGCCTGACCCTGGGGCAGTGCTCTGCCCCGCTGCGCCAAGTCTCTGCCGCTCTCTGTTGCTGTTCACCCATTAGCTTCAGTGGGCCAGCGGACCTCCCTCTCATCCAGCAGCATTAATGCCATAATGGGGGTCATGGTCGGGGGTAATTTTGTGAGTGTGGTGGCAGATTGTTTGTGTATAGAGAGAACATATGCGCAGGATAGAAACAGTTGCGCGTGTGCTCGCGATTGAAGTATAGAATGATTTTTGGATCATTGCTTGGGACAGTTAAGACATAATGGTGTTTAAATAGTGCAGAGTGACTACATGTCTTCTATGCTAACATCCTGCCATTGACTATGAAGTTTAACCAGCATTAGTCATTATAGCCAGAACAATATGGGCATTTAAGGCCATGTTTTTCTTCTTTTGCCTCCCTTTGTTAGCCAGACATTTTCACCTAATCTTATGCATTTTCAGTTATATATTTCAGTAATACATTGTGTTACTTTTTAAATTAACATGTTAAATTATCTATATAGACTGATCTTTATCACCAGCAGTGACTGCAGAGCCTATCCCATCTAGTCACCAGTGTGTCACAGCGACAGTGGTTGGTGACGATTGTCTTTACAATGTTTTTATGCGTAGAAATACATATCCAATAATGCAATTGTAATTACGCATGCACATTTTAAACCTTGAAGGACTTGAAGGGTTACTCTTGTGAGTATTGTAGGCCTTCATCTCAACTGAAGTTAAACAGTGAATAATATTTAAATGCGCACTAAATAATATGTCAAATCTAACAAAGGTTAAGTGCATTTTTGTGGCTGACAGCTGAAGTACAGCTATTAGGCTACTTGTAGCCAGATTATTGCTGGGCTATAAATATTACAATGTATTTCAATAAGCTACTTATATTTATAGTTTTACTTGCAGGGTATGTGACTGAGAAAATCTGTCCGATCGTGGCAGTTCGTCTTGTAACCGGAAGGTTGCCGGTTCGAGACCGGACAGTCTCGGTTGTTGTGTTCTTGGGCAAGACACTTCACCTACCGCCTACTGGTGATGGCCAGAGGGGCCGATGGCGCGATATGGCAGCCTCGCTTCTGTCAGTCTCCCCAGGGCAGCTGTGGCTACAACTGTAGCTGCCTCCACCAGTGTGTGAATGTGAGAGTGAATGATTAGTGGAATTGTAAAGCGCTTTGAGGGTCTCAAAAAGCGCTATATAAATGCAATCCATTATTATTATTATTATTATTATTATTATTATTATTCACAACACATTGCTGCAGGTATTTCATAATAAAATCCTGCTTAAGAAATTGGTTTGTTTCCACTTGAACCTCAGAGGGCCTTTACTTTTAAAATGGATATAAGAAGAAACAAGTTTGTTCTGCCATCTTAATGCAATAACTTTAAAAATGGCAAAATAGAGCTGAATAAACAAGGTTTTGTTCTAAAATATGACCTGACCAAGTCAAATCCAGGAAAGTAACCTGTTCCATTTCGCAGTTTAGGTAAATATGGGGCCTGGTTACTGTTGGACTGAATCTGGTCAGAGTAAAACTTTCCAACCAGTTGATCAGTGGCTCTGTCAGATCTACTGGATTATTATGTAATTTACACTGATTTGTTGTCTGCGTGAGATAGTAACTCCTGTATTTCCATAAAGAATGAGCTCGCTGTGATGGTTAAAAGCACAAGTACAAGAGAAGTCATCTGAGGTGAAAAAAATGGGTGGTAACTTGAAGTCATTCACTGATTACATCAGCGACGTTTACAGTTTCTGCTGAGCTTTGCCTGAACGAGACACTGAATCTTAACATGCTCCAAGGATACTTTCTTCTCTCCCTGCATCATCTGAACAAATCTGTGTGTAGCGAGTGACCCAAACATCGTTGCTTAGGAGACGCAAAAATAAAGGACACGAAAACAAATTGTAATCTCGCTCTTTTTCTTTCTGTCGATCACGCTGGAAAAACAGCTGCATACTTTTTAAATGTGGGAAGTGTCTGCTTTTAAAGCACCCTCCTGGCAGAGGATAGATATAGCTTTCCACTCTGCCACTCACTCTGTCACATGGCTGCCATTTCCTCCTCAGGGTCTCCTCTCTTGAGAGCTGGCCTGTCAGCCAGAGACGATGTGGGTTGGAGGTGTCAGATTTGACTGGGATGTGGAGCAGCTAGAGGAGGAGAGAGGTGCGAGGAAGAGTCACTGAGGTTGCGTGCTAAAATGATTATGACTACCCTGCTGTAGCGTGAATGCAAAGCTGCTATGTGGGGAGTTCTTATTTTTGTGCAGTTGTGAATGAAATGTTTGTGCTAATGCAAGTACGTTGGCTTTTATAGTCAGCTGAGCATACTGTAGAAGTCTTTACCTGTTTAACCTTTGCTGCCTCCGAGCCCATGCGATGAACCATGAAGCTGTGAGGCAGTACATCTGAAGCATGATTATTATTGCCCTTGCACCGTGTATTGACCAGGAGAACACTACACAACTTCAGTCTTCTTCAGCTAAACCAAGTAGACCAAACACACACTTTTGCTTGTGCACGGTCTCCGCCCGATCCCATAAACAATCACGGCTCTGGCAGTCTATTTAGCTGATGGATTTGGTATTGACTTTATGGGCTCTTGCTCCATCTGCAAAGGGCTGACATGGTTGGTTCCCTGCGTTTGGATGGAGTAAGCTGAGGTGGATGAATTGACCCGCCTATCGATAACTCTTTCTACTTGTCTGTGCGGGCGGATATTTTATTGCCGCAGGAGGATGGGATGGCGAGGTTAGAGAGGAGGGAGAACTAGCATAAAAATCTGGCCCGCATCAGCTGGATTAGTCTGAGCTGTGGAGGTTGATGAACAGACTTGAGCAGTTTTGGAAAATAAACTAGAAACAAATCACTCATCCCATTGGCTTGTTTTTCATATCTGACTTTATACAAAATGTCTGAAATTTCACATGGAAATGAGACGAGACGAGATTAAACTTTAATGGTCCCCTTGGCAATTTCAGTATTACTAAATTATGCGTGAAAGTCTGTATATTTTCAGCCACTGCCTGTTGTTTTGCTGTCATCAATTAAAATGAGGATTTTTATGGTAACAATTTGAAATTTTAATGGCTGAATATTGGTTTCAGAGTTCGGTTTGTGCACGTCTGGCAGTCTTACCCCGCTCTGCTACAAAACAATGCCGACAGAATATCTTTTAGTTATTGGAAGTCATGCAGGGATGAAGCTGTATTGTTTTTCAACTGGTCCTTTTTATGAATTGTGCCACCTTTTTCTATTTTTCATATCAGCTTTTTATAAAGAGAGAGAATTAGTTTTTTTCCCCTCGGATTTGCTTACATTACTGTTGCCTTTTTTTTTTTTTTTTTTTTTTTTTTTCAGCCAAGTTTTGCAAAAAACTTCACTCACTTTGTTTAAATACTTGCGTGCTAGCTAAGGTCAGCAGCCTAATATCAGGCATTGACTACGCATTTGTCTCAATTCTATTGTGTCCCCTTTATAAAGGTTATTGATGGCTGCAGAGTAAATAGCTGCAGCCTGCGAGTGAAACTGCCTCAGCTTTTGTTTTCTCATCTCACACAAACTCTTAATAGCCTAATTGGATCAATTAGAGCCCCTTATACAAAGGTGCTTGCTAACTCATGATTTAGCCAGCTTTCATTAGGTTATTGGGGTTGTAAATGGGCTTAGTGCGACCGTGTGCACTTGTTGGGATTAGGTGCAACTTTTTTTTTTAATCTTCCTTATCTTATTGACGTTTTAATTTTAAACCATCGACTCACACTTAAAGTTGAATAAGCAGGAAATGCTTAAATACACCGGTATGTTCTTTGTGCCATTTTGGGCACTTGATCAACTTTTTAGCTGAATGCAAAGTGGGAGGAAATTCTAAACATGCAGTATGAATAATAGGTTTCTGCAAACAGTCATACAGTAAAATTACCCTGTGAGTTTTCACATACACGTGACTGGAATTTGAGTCTAGAGTAACCCTCCTACTAAGAGTCTGGCAAACAGCTCACCGCTTACATATATGAAAGAAGCTTTGACATACAGGCACGCGCATACATGCAGCACAAAAGAAATGGAGTGTGAAGCAATCTCCTCTGTACCATCCAGTGCAGAATGGGTTTCCACTGGTGTGTTTCATATTTTTCCGCTTGATGCTCAGCTCATTTTTGTGAGAAATGCAGTGGCAGAATTTAGAAGGCTGCGCTAGCTTCTTCTTTTTCTTTCCTTTTTAAAAGCGGGTAAAAAATGTAAATTTACTCAGTTTGGGTGAATGTTAACGTGAAATGATTAGTTTTAAAGCAAACACTCTTACATATCATCCATATTTCTCCTTAGAATCTGTATATATTAACTTAAAATGAAAGATTACCAGATAACATCAGAACAGGCTGGTTAAAATGAACAGCGTAATCACGTTGTTATCGAACTCAGTTATATTATGTATGTTATGTGCTGCCACAGAGGTAAGCTGCAGAGGAATGATCTATATTATTCAGTGTGGTCAAAATCTGAGTAGTAGATTGGGCTGTCTATCCATCCAAAAATGCCTTAAATGTTACTGTGAGCGTTAGGCCACACAACAGAGCTCAAGTAAATGTTTGTTTTGTCATAACACTCCAAATCCGCTTCATCTTAATCATCAAACTCTTCTTAAAAAAATTTAGTTTTGCTGTTTGCAAAAGTGCACATTTTTGTGCTTTCAGGAAAACAACAGCCACACGGTTTCAGCTTCAGGTGTCTTAGTGCCTTTCTTGATTGTTGTTTATTGAAAAGATATAAATCACCTTAGGCATCCTGATAAATAGTCCTCTGAACATGAATATGGTGCTTGGTAGCAGCAATTGTCGCATCTTGGAGTTATTTTTATAAAAAGTGTTTGCTGGAATTTGCCAGATCTCTGATGACAGACCTATCATAATCTTCCACACCCTCCCTGCTGTGAAGAAATCCTTGATATTGTCAGACACATTTGGACAGCCTTCCTGATTCTGGTTTATGCATCAGTAAGAAACCGCACAAGCTGCCAGGCCCCTCGTGTCAATCGCATCTGCACTCGCCGACTGGCGTTTATCTGAATCTTTTATAGCGCATCCAACATTAAGCATTCACCAAAAAATGGTAAGTGCTGTAGCAGAGCGTTACGGCCTATGAGATGATGAAATATTTGTGACAGTCGTGAAGCGTGTTACACAAGCAGCTTCACCAGCCTCCCTACAATTACATGAACGTGTGTGTGTCAACAGGTTTGCAAGTTCCTTTAAGGCAAGATGAGGCCGGGGGGCAGGGGTACGAGCAAGGGAGGAAAAGGGCGCTTAATTCAGCTGAATCGGCCAGTGCTGTTATCTGTGCTGTAGAGACTCAATTTCTGTATCTTTTGAGTTGGTTTTAAAGGCTGGTGCGTCGGTGCACACGCAGCGTATTAGTAGGCCAAATGAGATTAGGCCAATTCAAAAAGAGCTCATTTATTGTCTGTAAACTCTCCCACCTCCACCCCCGCTCCTCGTAGCAATAGAGGCTTTTCATATCCATGTTTCGAGGAATTTAAAAATAACATGCTTGTTATTGCGTGAACTCATTGGGATCTTCCCTCTCTCCACGCGTTCCCTTTGCAAGTGCTTCTGAAAATAATGCTTGTGGACATCACAAAAGGGATGTAAAGCAGTGATGGGTAAAATCTTCTATCCCTGCTGGATAATGTATGCAAAGAGCCAGCACACATTTCATTTAACATTTCATTAAAATATTGCTAATATTAAAAAAAACAACTTTAAAATGAGTCATTTGGCCGCTTGTGTTCAACCTCATAGGTCCCTGATGAAATGCATGGCATTGAAATGGATTTAAATTGCAGTGCAGACACATTGTGGGCAATTGTTCTGGGAATCTTTAGCAAAGTGCTTCCTCTTTTTGAAGTTTTGGCTGTTGTTTTGTTCTTTTACAATATTGCACTCAGACATAGCGGGCAAACCGCAGCAGGATTAGACAGTGATGTCAGAGCATTTGGTTATTTCCTGCATTCCCAATTATCCCCATACCTCTGTGGCTATTCGCTTTCCGTCTTCCGCTCCCTCTTTACACTCCAAATGTTGGCAGTTTGTCCACATCTGCTTCTGAGATTCTGAAATCTAAAAATCCCACATTGTTTACCTCCCGCCAAATCGGTCTCAGATGGACAGAATGAAAGAGAGAGGGAGAGTTTGTGAGGACACAGTTGTAGGCTAGTAATAGTTTTAGTCTTACGGGGGCTCATGTGGCCTGTGGAGGCAGCGGCTTTGTGATGCAGAAATGGAAGTTCAGCCCTCTGCAGAGGTACGAGCGCCGTGACATTTTCACTAACAAGGGAGAACAGCCGAGTATGTGGGATAAGGGCGCTCATCCATGATCGCGTCTCATCAGGTCCGTCTTCGGGCCCTGAAACAAACATCTAGCGTGTGCCAGAGACCGGGTGCTAAGCTTGATTTAATTCGGTTTTTTTTTATACACATACGTGCTGTGTGTGTGTTTTTTACTGGCTGCCTGTGTACACATTCATATGTCTTGTTAATGTTCAGATGCTGCTTATATGCAATTACGCCTACTTGTTTTTGTGCAGCAGGGAAAATATATTTGACGCGTTGCATCTCTAAGTAAGTGACCATTAGTGCACTCTGTGGGACTCAATGGAGCCTTTTAGAGCAGGAAAAAC
This sequence comes from Rhamphochromis longiceps, assembly GCF_057381845.1. NCBI lineage: Eukaryota > Metazoa > Chordata > Actinopteri > Cichliformes > Cichlidae > Rhamphochromis > Rhamphochromis longiceps. Next base: position 29,373,925 of record NC_140567.1, on the reverse strand, counting down.
AGAAAATGCATCCCGCCGCACGGCTCTTTGGTTATTTGCTTGTGATTTTGGACTATGTTGACTTTACAAACAACCCAGTTTGGCCCACGTATTTACTTGACGCTTCTATGGACTGTGTTTTCCTTGAACACAAACAGCTTTAATATGGGTCAAATGAGGACAGTGCCAAAGGCGAAGGAGACTGTGTCTCTGTGTATGTTTTGATAAAGCTGGAGAGTAAAAGGAAAGCCAAAGATGATGACTAAAACAGAAAGCTATTTTATTTAGTTCAGTTTTATTCATGTAATGCCAATTGACATCATCCGTCACATCGAGGTGTTTTTATAATCTAAGGTAACGACCATGATAGGGTTTTTCTGGACAAAGCTCCATCAGTCATGTGTCCCACCCTATGAGTGAGAACTTTGTGACAGTGAAAAGGGAAAACTCCCTTTATAGAGGAAGAGTCCTCTGGCAGACCCAGGCTCAGGGAGGGACGGCCATCTTCCAAGACTGGTTGGGGAGGGGGGGAAAGAAAGCGTATAGGGAGACAGGACAGTAATTTGTTTCCTAATTATGTAAATGATGATTTTTGTAGCTGATTAAAAGTTTATGGAAATGCTGCTTATCAAAGGTGCAGTCAAGGAATCTTTTAGCTGCATTTATTTAATTTCTAGAATAATAAAGCTCATCAAGTATAAAAACTCCCTAAACTGAAGAGGAGGGGATATGTTGTTTTTATATGTCATCGACTGCCTTAAAAAAGAGAGGACTCGTCTGAATCCACGTTGGCGTGATTTCGCCACATCGTAGCTTTCATTGCAGCCAGTGTCAAACGAAAACATCTCGGGTGAAATGATCAGTGATGTGCTGATCATCTGCAACAGCAAATCTGTGGTATGAATTTGACCCATGATATTATGGCGTTTGAGCCATTCACTAGCTCAGTAATGCAGCTCTGCAGAAATGGAAAATTGCAGTTTTCAAGTGGCACTTGGGTTTTTGAGTGTGAATAAAAATGCTAACCTGTGTTTTTTTTTCTTTCTTTTTTCTTTTTCCCAATTTGCTGCTGCCGTGATCGCTCCCTCTGCGTTCCCTTTTCAACAGGTAATGTGATTTTTTTTTTTTCTTCTCCTTTTTGATCTTCTTCTCCTTCGTCTTCTCCTTCTCCTTCTTCTCCGCTCACTTTTCCCTCTCCATTTATCAGTCTTATCTGTGTTATTCTGCAGGATTCCAGCCTGCAAATAACAGTGTCAAAGACAGCCGTAATGGCAGTTATTTATTAGATGTGACCTCACCGTGGCTCGAAAAATACATATATTATCCCACATAATCTCCTGCTGGAGAGCCGCACTTAAATTGTCTCTTGTGTTAACAATGCACACGTACAAAAACAGGAAGAAAATTCATTTTTCTGTCTTTGGCGTGGCGTCTGGGTCAGGAAGGGGTTGAAACCAAAACAAAAATGTGACTCAGTGTCTCTTGAATGGTATGAGCTTTGCTGCAGTAGTTTTTAGAGCCTTATTGTGGCGTGATATTTTTGGAGTTGCCGCTGTAAGAACAAAAATGGAAAAAAGAAAAACCCAGAACATTAAACTCTAGCAGAACCCAGCATTTGCTCTGAGTTTAAGAGGGCGAGATCTACATCTCAGTAAGGACAAATAACTTCACTTTAATCCCTCATGGCCCATCTGGTCTGTCTATCTGTGTGTGCGCACGCGTGTGCACGTACGAGGCTGTCACACTGCCCTCATTCACAACAGTCCATATTTCAAATCCTCTGGCGGCCCTTTGCGCCAGCTCGCTCCCGCTGCAGTGATGTTGTTTGATGTTTTCCTCTTTCCACTCTGCATCACTCCTCACGTGACATTTTATAAGGTTTGTCTAAAGCAAACAATATCGTAAACCGCCCTCTAGCGTTTACATTTTTTCCAGGTGACCCTGCTGTCCTGTTAACTTTCCTTTGCCATATTTATCTCCTTCCTCCTCCTCCTTTCTTTAACCACTCCCTTGCTCCGATTTAAAACGCGTACTTTTCCATCGTACTCCATCGCAACTTCATAAATATTTCAAAATGTTTGCTATGTTTTTGTCTGCCTGTCCGGTGATGTTCCAAGCCATTGCTATTTGCAGCTGTCTTAAGGGTCGTGCCATGACACAGTCCGGTAATACAATAACACACGTGTGCTAAGCAGCTGTGTTTCAGTGTGATTTGGTCTCTAAACAGCAGCTCATTTGCACAATCTCTGGACTCGTTTTAAAGGCGACTAAAGACATTTCACTGTAGGCGAGCATCTGGATAATATGTTTGCAGCAGGTCTGCTTTTGTTTATTTATTAAGCATACTAAACGTTGCTTCCCAATTTTATAGTCTAGTGCTGTACGCTTTATAATAGCCGTGCTTTCCTTTTCTTGCTCTGCAGTGACTGACTTTAACCAATTAACTGTGTTTACAGTTTATTTAGAGGTTACATTTCTGTGCAGCTTAAGGCTTTTTTCAAGTGACTGTTTCGTTTTCTTGGCGAGTACCTCTCATATAGCCCTAACATTTTCTGTTATCTGTATTTTTTTTTTTTCTCATCCTCTCATTTTTTTCATTATCGGATCCTGAGCACCCTCAGGAGACTGTTAATGCACTCCAAATGTCATAATGTGACAAACCCCGTTACCCAAAATGACTGTCTAGTGCCTAATGCATTATACAGAATATATGCGCTCTGGGATGTTGTGCTCATGTCTGAGAGTGTCTGCTTTGTCTGAACAAACAAACATCATCTGGACTGGGATCGTGTCCTTGCACCAAATGTGACTCTGGTAGCTTGTCTCTGCCTCGATGAAGTATTTAGATGGAGGGTGGAGATTATGAACTGATTAATTTGCAGGGGAAGATTTCGGAGGGGCCAAAGGAGAGGCAATGGCAGTGAGCTAAGCATCTGGGATTATCCAGACTTAATGGAGGGAATAAAGAAGTCTGTGGGTGGCAATCCGCTTTCCATCCGCGCAGATTTCAGTCACACTGACGTGTGATGTTGCGGTGCAGGAAACTCACAGGAGAGCAGGGGGGGTGTCCACACCAGCCCAGTAGGTGGCAGTATCCTCAGTTTCGACTGGTTTGTTTTTTTAATGAGCATTTATTTACAGAAACATTATAAATAAAAATAACAGAATAAAATGAAAGGAAAACTGGGTTTAACGTAGTCATTGTCCATGCAATTTCTGCGTTTACTCTAATACATGCACATTTTAAAATATAAACAGTCACCACCCAGACAAGCTTTTTTACACACTTTTCGAAATAACAGCAATGGCAAACAGTAACAGAGATTTATTCTCTTGGACTAAAAATCTAGGATTGTTACTGAAAGCAACCCACAACCCACATCGTTTCAGTGGAAGACATAATTTAGGTGACACTTTACAGCGGTATGGGGAGCATTATTCATTGCCAGTGCAAGCCAATGCCAGTGAGACGGAAACACCCACACTTTTTTTTTCTGTGTGTGTATATATAACAGTTGGTGTGTATAAAAACAGAAACAGCAAGAGAAGTTAAAAACTGCAATAAAAAAACAAAAAAAACATGAAGTAGGTGTGTTTTTCTACCCTTTTTTTGTGCCTAAACCTTACAGAGTGAAAATAAGATATCAGCTAGTTAAAAGTAGTAAAGAGGGACCGTTAACAGTGTGGCCAATATCACTGTGTCCTGTTCATCAAGGACACCTGGTGCTTAACTGGATGCATCTGACAAAACCTCATTTCGTGACACCCCTAAACGAGCACGGGTCCATCAGAAAAGTCGAGGTAAAGCACTATCAGTTATAAAGGAGTCTATGAGGTTATTTCTTACCAGAAAATTTCCAGAGGTTCAGGAAATGTGCCATTATGGCTTGTTTTGATGAAAGCGTCTGCCATCGTCTACTTATTTGATTAAAGTTGAATTATGTACGAATAAACAGTGCAAATTTGAATTACACGGTGGGGAAAAATGGTTATCCACTGTGAAGAGAAGAGAAATGTGCTTCAAGTAGGAGAGAATTTAAAAAAAAAAAAACATAGCTATATGTGGTAAATTAAACGTTTTGTGAGAATTTTTTATTTGTAATTGAAAGGCCTGGCTTTGAATATAAACACTATTTATCTCTGTTATTATGTTTTTATGCAGCTATCAAATGTGGCTGGTTGGATGCCCGAAGCTCTTTTTAAATTAAGTTAAAAATTTCAAATCAGATCGTGCGACTGATGGTGTTCTTGGAGGACTGGATCCAGTGTCCCAAAGTGAGATGACTCATGTTGTCTTCATTTGACCAGACTAATCTCAGCAGCCGCTAATGATTCACCACCATCGATCAAAGGAGCGACGGGGGCAGTCCCGTGTATTGCGTTGTCTTTGAGCTGCGTGCTTGCAAGGTTGATTACCCAACAGGAAGGCTCCTTGATGAACGAACGCTCTCCAGATTGATGAGCGTTAATAAGCAAAAAGAGACTGCTGACCTCATCCTCTGCAGATGTAACCCTATCACACTAAATGGATTTCTGATGGTTCAGATTGTTTCTTTAGAGCACTCCCTGCTGTGGTGTGTGTGTGTGTGTGTGTGTCTTTGGGGGAAAAAGATATGAACAGTGGGTGGGTGGTTTGTGTTAAGATGCCGGCATGTGTTTTTGAGATGCCCGTGGGTGGTTTAATTTGTATCTGTACTGGTGCGTGTGTGCACGTTTTCTTTTTTTTTCTCTTTATTTATGCTCATGTCACAGTGTGTGTACAGAAAATAAAAAAACTCAAGTGTGTTTCATGTGAATTCCAGCTCTCTGCAGCTGGCCCATGCATACACACCCTAGGGCCAAAGAATTCAAACCAATCTAATGTTTTCATCCCAGGAGTCCTTGAAATCCACAGTGAATGGCCTTGAATGTCCACCATTGAAAGATTTATGATATTTGCTGTGCATTAATCTTCCTATAGATAGTGCTGAATGCCCCCCATGAGGCACAGCGAGGCATACGTTTGACCGCTTTCCTGCTTGATAAAGCAGCCAACCACCCTTATGTGATCTCAGTTGTCTTCTTGTCACTCGTAAGGTGCTCTCACAATGTATCGTATGAAATGTCTTTGTTAAGATGATGGCAAACTCTCATCGATCTCGCCTTTTTTCCCTTTCCCCCTCAGAAGGTGCCCAACAGCTGGTTTGGTAGAAAGTCACGGACTAAATTTCCCAGGTGACTTTGTTTCCACAGAGCGACCTCTTCTGTCAGCATGGAGGCACACTGCCTCGCTTTTCTTTGGTTTACTTGGTTCTGTGGTGAAATGTGTACACTTTAAAATGATCTGAAAAAGCAGGATATTATTTGAGTAGCTTTTATGACTCCCTCCAGTAGTAAGCAGCAATTTTCACCTTGGAAAAAAGCTCAAATCATTTCCAAAAGTTGACAGATGCTTCACTTATGACTCTGCCTTCAGTCACAGCTCTTATCCAAATGCTTTTCTCCAAAGGAGACACTTCATATAAATAAGTTCTTCACTAATCCCTCCAAAGGTTCTCCATATTATAATTACTCTATGTATCTGCGCTCCAAAGTGCAGACTTTCAACGAATTTCTTCTTTAACGAGTCTCCGTATTGTTCACATGAACAATGGGGGTACTTGGAGGATCATATCCCTCTGCCTTCGCCCTGCCTCCTCATCTCCCTCGTGGATCTGATAAGTCTTATCTCACCACTGCCCCTTCTGAAAGAATAGTGCTGCCTTTTGCTTCACAGTTCCTTTGCCTCAGATCCTTTCGTACGAAAAAAGGGGGAAAAAAGAGATTTCCTTCTGGGAAGTCATACCTGCAGGAGAGTGGACTTGTAATGTGGAGCTATCCGCAACCATGGTTGATTAGCAGTATGAAGATCTAGTGTCATACATAATAAAATCTAAGTGTTATCTTGAGGAGACGATTGGGGGGGGATTCCCCTGTGGAGCATTTCCTTGCTGTCTCAGCAAAGGTGGAAAATAACAAGCCACAGCTGCTGTAGATAACTGCACCTGTGCAGAATTCACTTTATTTTCCCGTGTTTTATCTACTCTGGGAGGGTTTTTTTTGTAATTATTATGCTTATCAGGTTTATGGAGGAGGCACTGTATTCATCCCATCTCAGCTTGCATGAGCTTTTCTAATATATTCTGCTCTTTGGGCCTTTTGTGGCTCAGCAGGATGTCATTTCATAACAAAATGTGTGGTTTGATCACTCTAACACTAAATTGCTCCCTGTGGTTTGACCAGTACTTAACTTGCTATTATTGCATGCATGTCTAAAGCTCTAATTGCAAACAACGCTAATGCATTTTCTGTTCTTTTTCTGTTCTACTTAAACAGCGCTGTTGAGATTTGCTGGTTTAATTTGTACTTTCACCCGTAAGACATTCAACATATTGGCAGGGGATGTGACATCTCCACTTCTCAACCTAGAGTATGTCAACGGGGCGTTTCCACGTGGGAAACAAAACAGTGGAATGTGAAATGGAATTTGGGACTTAATTTAAACTGAACCTAAACTAAGGTAAAATCTGCTTAACTTTTCTTCTTTGTTTGTCTCTGTATCTGAAGGGCCATCTTTAATATTGTTGACTCAAGAAACACTGAGACTGGTTGTGAGCACAGAAGCCCCGCCCACCTGGTGTTTAAACCTTCTGTTCCTGGGGGGCACCCAATCAGATAAAAGCTTGCTTAAAAGTAGGGGAAACGGTGCTAAAGCTGCTTGTTTTAGACAGTGTATGATCTAAGGAGCTGAACCAAAGCACAATATCTACCAGAATAGGATGCAAACCTATATAAGCGGAAATAATTAAATGAACGTGTATCATTTAGATCTCATAACTCTTTGAATATTTATGAGATGTTTACCAAAAATACTTATATGTATGAGATGTCAAAACTCTAAAGTGTATATATACTAATTATTGTAGTGTTATTGGGGGGGGGGAAAAAAAAAAACCAGTGTGAAATTACAACACAAAGCCTCAAAGCCAGCTTCTGTTGTTGAACTCAGAAGGAGCGACTAGCTGTTTTCATGTTTTTGTAGACAAGGGCAAGACTTGACTCAGTGGTCGTCCTTGGGTTGATGACAGAGGAGTAACTGAAGCTTCGGGGTGAAGTCTGTGTTGTGCAGGTTAGGAACCAAGGAGCTCCAGTTAATAACGGGATTGGGTCTGCGGGTGGGCTGTGTAAGCACGCATGTGTGCTTGCATTGGCGAACATAACTCTCTGAAAAGGTGATTGAAGAAGCAAAGCGATGTGGCTCCTCGGTGTGTTTGTCATGAAGAAAGATGGGGAAGGCCAAGACATGTGTGCAGTGGTTTGCTGTGGAAGAATCAATGCAGCGATTGAATGACTTAGTGTCATCTCTGCCTATCCCTCTTGAGCTGTAATTGCGATGTTTCTACAGGTCATAAATTGCAGTTTCAGTGCTTCGGTGGCTAAAACTAGTGGGGCATGTCTGGTGTCGTGGAGCTGCAAGTTTTTCAGGTTTAAATTAAATGCTTATCAGGTTTGATTAAAATGCTTCACTTTGTAACTGATTTGACTTTACTGATTTTCATAGATAGATAGATAGATAGATTCTTAAACTCCTACTCATGCTGTGAGCTGCTCTGGATGAACTCATCATGTACTCATTCCAGTACATGATGATCTTGCATTATAAACTCTTGTTTTGACGCATACCTAATTCACACCTTAATGCCATAAGATGCTTAAAAGATTATGTCTTATGATTATATATAATCCATATTATTATATCATAAAGTACCAGTGTGAATACATTTGAAATGAAAACCATTAAACCATTAACTAATTTTCTTCTTTCTTTTTTTTAATTGGAAAAGATTTTCCAGTTTACATATTTTCCTCCATTGTAATACACTTGGGGTCTATATGGTTTTAAGTAATGTGGCCCAATATATTCCCTTTGCTATGACTGAAATACTATCAGTCATTAATGGTTCTTGAGTTTTTTTTGTAACTGTGAAAACTTTTTCCTCACTATTTCTGAAGTTAGCAGGGAGCAAGGAGCTCCTTCACTACAAGCCTCTTATCTCTAGTACATTTGTTTGTGTGCAATATGCAGTGCTTAAAGAAACACCAGTTAAGAAGTGTCAGCAGCACAGCTTCCAGAGTCCTGGATAAAGGAGATATGTGCAGTATCTTGTGCTCTCATACACACAGGATGATGGTGGAAGTCAGAAAAGCATGCAGCAGCTGCACGCTGGTGTGTAAGAAAAGTCAGAGTTTGGATTTATTTTTGTGTGTTTTTTCTTTTTTCAATCCCGCCCCATCCTGCAGCACACTGACGTTGAAGTCAACATACTCTAGCTTCACTTTGTTCAGTCATCTACATGAGCATCAGTGAGCCAGAGGTTCCTTACTTTGTCCCGTCACTACTGCTTGTTTTGTATTTTGTCTGCGGGGTATTTAAATCAGTCTGTGTCTGCTCTCTGCGAGAAGCTGCATATGTATTAGTGGGGCAGCTTAAAAAGAAGCCCTCCCCTACCTGAACGCTGTGCCTTTCTGCTCACAGAGTCCCTCGTCTCATCCTGCGTACAGTGTATTCTTCAACTCCTCTCTCTCCTCTTGTGTGTGATCGGTATTCAGCAGTTAGAGGGGAAAGTGTCACAGGTTTCGCCAGAGCTTGGTGTGGTTACAAACACAGCACAAGTGGCTCATTTCCCCTGATTTTCCCTGTGGACATTTTGACCGTGTCACAACCTTCCTGCAAAAATAATTTACATATAAATGTTTCGGAGAATTTTTGCAATTGTGCGCACACACACATGAAAGTTTATGTGAGCCTAACCGTAACATCTGCCCTGTTCTTCAATCCGTTTCTGATATCATAACATGTTAATGACCTGATTTAAAGAAAAGAAAGAAAGAAAAAAGAATACCATTACACTACATTGCCATTCTGATCCCATTTATTTTGGGTTTATGGAGTGAAATTGTAATTAAAAAACACAAGAGGGCTATCCCACAATGCTGACTGCTGGTTGATCGAGTCACATGAATCCTGCCATGTGACACAAGTTGCAGCTTAAACCACGTCTTTAAATTTGTTCATTATTGTGAGTCATGTTGTCCTATTGGATTATTTTATGTAACATGGACAATGACAGTTACGTATTCTCTCTAATGGTAAAAAGGCTGCTAAATGTACACATTTGTGACATAGGTTTTAATGAGTCCTTTCTTAAGAATAGCGGAAATGCAAGTGGATAATGACTTTGCATTAAATGTTCAAATAATAAGAGTCATGAGTGAAAATGGGGGTTTAAGATGCTTTTTAAAGACAAATTTGTCCTCTTGTGGATGTCTCCGTTTATTAAAGACACAGATGTGCATTTTTAGAAAATGTCATTCTTGGAACACAAATCCTTCTTGTTCTAAAGTATCACAATTTAACCTCTCACCTCTTCCTCTCCTGATTTGTCCCCCGATTTCATCACACAGTTTCTTCAAAGATGGCCGGTCCTTGTCGGGAGTGTATAACCCTCTTGTTCCTCTTGACTTTGAATTAAGTTGGAGTGACTCTGATAATCAGAGGACAATCTGATTTTTCTTGCTGGGCTGATACTAAACCTACAGCCATCACATTTACATTTACATTACATTACCGAATATTTATTCATAGCGTACTGTCACTGTGGGCCCTGAGTGGAATGATAGATGAGCTAATGCATTTTACCGAAAGATGGATGGAGGAGCAGAATCAATGGGATCTTGAGCCTTTTTACTTTGGTCTCTATGGTAATATATTTTCTCTTTTTTATTGTTTTTGCATCCCGAGCTTCCTTCTTAGCCCAAAGTTGAGGAACTATGGAGAAAAATAATCACTTTCCTTGCCTTTGATTTTTATGATTGACATAAATCCTCGCATACTGGCACACTGGGCATACTTACTGCATATTTAACGAGCATGATCTGTGTCAGTCAGAGCATCCATGTCCTGTTAGATGAGTAAAGGGCAGCAGCAGGCATGTGTGGGCTTATTGCTCAGACAGGCGTTATGTTCTTTGACGTTTCCTCCCATCACCTCACTGATATGGACTGGGCTAAAAGGGACACAAGCTGTGTTTCCAGGAATCAAGGAAGAGCACAAGTCCTAAGAGGCAAGTAAGACACCAGGAACTGAAGTCCAAGAGGAAGAATCAGGGGTAGATTTGTAATGATGGAGTGGATTTTTTTCTTTGGTTAAAAAAAAAAAAAAAAAACAAAGAAGAAGAAAAAGCAAAGTATTTTCAAAATTACATCCAGGAACAGGTCCCTTTCTTCTACTCATGTCCAGTTTTTTTTTTTTTTTTTTTTTTTTCTTCATTTGAGAACCATTAATCTTATAATGAGTTTAAAAACCAATGCATTTATTTTCAATGCAATTTAAGCTATAACAGTGACATAGATTTATTGTGGTCTTCATAAATTAGCTGTTCTCTGGGAAGGACATGCAGACATGAAAATGAGATTAAGGCTGGGATTCTGTCAAATAGAAATAAAAGTTGGAGGATAGATGTCCACATAAAGCATCGTGTTTACCCTCTGACTAAATTGACCTCACTTGAGACCAAAAGCTGTTCCCATCTCTGTAATCTGCTCAGTTTTAAACTAATCGGAAAACCACTTCTCAAAGTATCAAATATACTGCAAAAATTAGACATTATTTTGAAAACCAGTCCTTGCAAACGAGAATATGAATCTGTGTAAAAAATGGCGTTTTTGCAACTACCGTGGGGCATCCTGTAAAAATAATTTCCATTAAAAACAGAAGTTTGAATATAAAGTGAATAAACAGGAAAAATTCAGGCACCACTTATTGTTTCTTCCTCCTCAGTTTAGTTTTTGCTGTTCAAGGAGAAAGGATTTTTTTTTTTCCCCCCCTCCCCTTTAACAACCAGGAAAGCCACTCAGGATTTTTCGCCGCTTGTCAGTTTATGTTCGCTCTCCAGGCCATGTAAAGTGGCTTAGGTGACCCCACTGTGATAGAGGTCTTTTTATGCTTTAAGAAATCCTCTCCCTGTAGCCTTTACCAGCCTTAAAGGCTTCACTTACACTCAAAAATACACGTGCTTGCACATATACATTCCACACTTATTAGGTATCAAGTCAAGCTGTTATAGGGCACAGCTGTGACCATCCTAAGCAGTAAATCTGAATTGTGTTGCTGATGCGCACATTTGTTTTATGGCTCCTCTGGGACTGTGGAGGGGGGCAGTTTCTGGTCTCTGAATGGTCTGTTTCTAATCCGCCTCAAGATCAGAGTGGAGGTGTATATGCTTTCATAGGTCATGCATTGCCGACATTGTTACCCCCTTTGTTTAGCAGGTGTAAATACAGCCCATATGCTACATAAATCTTTATATACTTACACTATATGTATTGGCACGACATACAATCCAATATCCTATACAAAGATCACTATTATACTTTCTCTGCAACTTCAGGCATCCATTTAAAAAAATGTTTCAACATTGATTATTTTTAGAAATCTAAAAGTTGTGTAAGGTAAGTTCTGTCTTCTTCCAATATTTTCCCTTGCAGCTGCACTTTTATACACACCGCAGCAAATTAACCATGCTTTTATTCTATCGAATACGCCTTTCATTGACTTCTCCTACTCTTTAACAGACCAAGGTCCCCAAAGGCACGTTTTAAACTCGCCTTCCCAACAGTTTCGCTCCTCCTTCCCCTAAATTACACAGGAAGTGCCCAGGAAGCAGGCAGGTGAGACGCCCTCCCCGTTGGTGCAAAGCTTCCTGTCTCTTACATGCTGTTTGGCAGTACATCTCTTTCTGACTCCTTTATCGCCGTCACATTAAATTGCTGCTGAATCAAACACTGTTGTCTTAGCGGGCCATCTTCTTTTATTTTACCGGAGAATTTACAACACTAGCTTTATCCATCAGTGCAAGCAGTTCATTTTAACATGTGGTTTATTGATTCTGAACCTGCTTACAGGGCAGCTCGGTGGCTCTATTTCATTATTTCGTTTTCCAACATTTGAAACTTCTCTATCCATGCAGGTGTAGGTAATTCAATTGGACTTGGTTTCCGCCTGCTTACTCAGACACCTGCTCACGCGTTAGGGAAATTAGCACCACAATCGTAAAACTGAATTGGCCACCCAATTGACAGTGCGATCTGTGGAGAGCTCGCATGTGGGTGAGAGTGTGTACAGCCTTTGCTGTACTGTGCGTGTGCATGTGTTAAGCACTCTGCAACTCCTTAGCTGAGTTATAGCACATTAATTGAACCAAAAATGATTTGAAATTAATACGTTTTCTTAGAATGCTTTTTTTCTTCTTATATCCATATTTCAGTGTTCTTCCCTTAATTTGGCAATTTCTTTTCTCTTTTTTCACTCCTGTGGCCTTAATGCCTCAACTATTTGTATTACTGCTGGTTAGTTGTTTCAGAGACCGTTTTAAGCTCCATATTAGTCTCATAATCATGCCACACATCAGCTTTCAGCAGGACTTGGGTTGTGCATAGATTATGAGCAGCTAAATATTCAGTAAACAAAACTATTTCTGGGATTTGGATGATTTCCAGGTGGCTTTTGTTCACAAACATCAGCTTTTTGCCTATTGTAGCCTTTTCTAATCTCTCTATAAAGAAGTGATGCATAAAAGAAAAGTTTAGACAAATAAAAGCAGACAGCTTCTAGCATTAAGAGAAAAAAGAAAGAAATGTGCTAGAAAGGAATAGACATTTGGAGCTTTTCTAACTGTGATAAACACTTTTAAGTTTGGATTCATGAAGTATTCATATTCAAAGTGACTCGGATCCCAGTGGTTTTCTGTTCCTCTCCCTGACTGTCTACTTCTTCTCTTATTTCCTCTTTTGTCCTATTTCTATTAGTGTCTGTCCTCTGCGCTCTCCTCCAGTTTCCCTTGATATACACGTCTTTATCCCCTACTCAGCCTTTCCCTTCCTCTTTTCTTTTTCTTTCTTGTCTGTCTTTTGTCCCAGAGAGTAGGTGATCCTTTGCTTATAGAAAAAAAAAAAAAAAAAAAGCATCAACGATTAGTCATGAGCATCAAAAATTTGTTCTGTTACATTTTCCTCCTCATGGACACTTTGGGGAAAAATGGGCGAAGGATGACTTCGCACCGTGACAGGGAGGCCGGGATGGGCTTGTTTCAGACCTTTGTCAGTGAGATCAATGTTAACTTCATTTTCCCTCTCTAACAAAAAAGACCTGATGGGAATCTTGATTCTCTGACTTAAAAGAAGGGAGGGGAGAAGAAAAGGAGCAGCTTCAGCTGGAGGTTAAAACTGGCTTCAGATGTTGCTGTTATGAGTCTTTTTACTGTCTGAAAAAAGTTTTGGGTGGAAATAAGATTAAGCCTTTCTTATGCTAGTTCCAGGACGCTGCAGTGCAGATTATAGGATAATTACTATACATGTGTAGTAAACTAAATTGCAAGAAATTTAGTAACATAGATTAACAGCAGTGAATGAGGTCATTTTTTAAGTTCTCTTTGTGTTGCCTGCAAGTCTAAACTAATGCTGCACTAGGGAAAACACAGAAAAAATACAGTCTGCTCTATTTGCAATGCAATGGGGTCAAGTTGGCAATTAAATGGACTGCAGTGGTGATTATATACTGATTAACTGTTGTAAATTGGTCATACTCACAAAACTGCTGCTGTCTTTTGTATATTTGTTGCTGTGCGCATACAGGAATTCACATAAACTTTTATAAAGTCCAGCTAGAATCTTATAGAAAATTCCTCCAAAGATAGATGTAATTACTGAAGAATGGCAATTTAATGCAAAGTGAAGTAAAGATAAAAAGATCAAAGCCAGAAAGTAATCAACCTAAATTATTTCCATTTATTTTTCTTTCAATAGATTTTCACTGTGAAAACTAGGACTTTGTCATAAGTTCTATCCATATGTCTTGATGCAGGATTCATCATCCAGGTAAAGAAGTTCCAGAATAGGAATAGGGATTAAATCGATTTTAGCTTGAATAAAGGGATATCAATTCATTAAATCCTGTATTTTAAATCAGAATCAGAAATACTTTATTAATCCTGGGTTACAGCAGGCAGCATGCTGGTTGGCACATGCGCACTCGCAAAGGAACCCAAAGAAATATAAATGTGTTTTGTCATAAACCCCAGACTCTCAGGTTAAAGCTTTCATTTCAACAACCACCAAACAGCTAAAAGAGCAAATGAGCAGGTAAACAGATTCCACACAAAGATGTAAACACAAAGTGTGGACCCAACGCATCAGAATCACTGAGATGTCGGCTTTCTCACCCGTACCCGGACACGCCTTCGTGGCTGAAAGAAGACACTCACAGATTCTGATGCTGCAGGTTTTGTCACTCTCTGACCAAAATCACTGAACCAGCAGTAAAAGAACATCAGAAATACGCTTCACATTTGATAAATATTGTCAATAATTCCCTCTTACCTTTGGCATTTTGTTTCCACCACGATAAAAATCGTTTTTTTTTTTTCTTTCATAAATTACCTCCAACAAGAAAGCCTAATTTCTGCTCTTCTACACCGAAGAAAAGAAACACTGCTCTGCTTCACTTCAGCAGCATATCTATTTGGTTGAATCGATTTTAGAAATCAGTGACTATACCCAGCCCTATTCCAGACCATTGATTTGATTCATCTGGATGTAGCGTTTTTAGCAGGAGAAATGTTTTGTCTCAGCTGCTGAAACGAGCACCGTTGACTAGCACTAAGAATTTCTAGGTATATCCATTTGGTGGAGGGCGTCTGTGTTGATGCCCTTAGGTTCTCATCTATTGTTTTTTGCAGATGATGTCGATCTGTTTGCTTCATCAGGTGGTGGCGTCCCGCTCGCACTGGAGTGGTTTGCAACAGTCTGTAGCAGTCAGAATGAGAATTGAGAACTCTGAGGCCGAGGTCACGATTCTCAGCCGGAAAAGAAGCGAGTGCCCACTCCTAGTCGGTAGTGTCGATGGTAGAGGATTGATTTTTGCAGTGTTCCGTAGATGAAAAAGAAAGCCTGGATGAGCTTCGAGATCGGTGATTCAAATTTCAAATGCTTGTCCAAAATAATACCAAGGTTCTTAGAAGAAGATTCGATTTTGCCAGCGAGGGGATAATGATTGACCTCCTTAGAAAAGTTTTAGGGCTGAACACAAGAACATTAGTTGTCTGTGAAGGTTCTCAGTCATCCAGGTCATCGTAGTCAAAGGAGCTTGCAAAGAAAAGCGTCTGGACTGGCACAACTAAGAACATTAGTTGTGCCATTAGCATATGAATACTGGTTGGTTTGTGTGGCTCTTGAAAAAAATGTAAGAAGAGGTAAGGTAGCAGAATCCAAACAAACAGAATTTAGGCATACAGGGATGACTGAAGGGCCACAGGCGGTGGCGTAACTTGGGTTAGCAATAAGCTGTTTTGTCATTGTGCAACATCGAAGTGTTGCTTACAAAGAAAAACATTGGTCAAGATCTGTTTCCTGTAATACATTTTTTTAGGAGGATGGGGTCCAGCGGTGAAAGTGAATAGTTAGAGAAAACTGTAAAATTGATGTTGTTGCAAAAGAGGCAATAGAGGTTTAAAGCTTTTCACAAAAACCTGCGCTGGTCCTTCAGGCTAAGACCACATATTGACCAGCTCTGGATCGTGCCTGGATTTTTACTTCTGATCGATGTTTTGTGGTTTTATAAAAAAGAAAAAAGGAGAAAAGAAATCAGTTTATCAGTTTGGAGCAGTGTATTCAGTAGGTTTGGATTCAGCAATTGATCAACGTGACTGCTGCGGGATCACAGGAATATTTTTGAATTCTGCTGAGCACTGAGAGTATCTGTGTGTGTATTAATGGCTTGCTTTGTCATCGTATTTGTTTTTGCCATCCTGCTGTCAGTTTTAGACTGATTTTAAGACTAGACGTAAGGACATTTTTATTGTTTATATCTTCCACCATTCCTGCTTTTCTTCTTCTGTCATTTAATGGTCGGGCATTGTACAGCTGCAAGCATTTCACCCCCATGTCATACTGTGTATGGTTGTGTGTGTGTGTGTGTGTGACAAATAGAATTTGAATTTGCTCGTAGTCGGATAATTCCAATCCTCATGTATCATTTCTGTCACATACAGTCTCTGCATGACACGAGAGATATGACAGACTACATATTTATCACGCTCTTATTTACAATCTCTGATAAACTGTGCTGCTTTAGCGTCGGCTACCTGCAGGTTTCAGCGCCTCACCCAGCCTGTGAGTAAATAACGTGAGTGAAGACGCAGACACCTGCCCCGATCCGCTGCTGAGTTGATTAATAACAAAGGCTTCCCCCGCCTTTCTGTCAATGGATTTTCTTCTTACATTTCCAGTCAGAATTGTTCTTTCTTTCCCTTCCTTTTTCTCCCTGTGTTTCCTTCTTTTAGGACACACACATGCAGGGAGGCATTCCCACATACAAACACATAGATACACATTAAAGTAATAAATAAAAGCCCCAGGGTATGATTACAAAAGAAGGAGAGAGGAAAAAGGGGTGTAATATGAGCCTTTCTGGGACTTATCAGCATTTTGCAGAGACACAGACACCAGAGAGACAAAAAAGCATTTGAATCTCAGCACAATGTGCAGGGCTGCATGCACTTGCCGCATATCAGAATCAACAGTATCTAATGACAAAAGAAGCTAGTTGGTGCTGAAAAGTGTCTCACTGAGCACAGTACTCTCAAGGCTTAAATGGCCATAAAAAAGTCCAGAGTGAAGTCACTCACACAAACGACAGTTGGACAAATATTAGCAAAACAAATCAAAATTGATTCTGTTTTTCTAATACTGTATCACTTCCCAAGCCCATCAGTCAAACCAAAATGGGAGACAGAGCTGAGGTAAAAATGGATTGAAAAGAGGCACATAGGAAAAAAACAAATAAAGAGAATAACAGAAAAGATGGCTAAAGCAAGGACGAGACAGTGGAAAAACAAGCAAAAGGACCAAAAAGCAATAAAAATAAAAAGAATCAAGAGGCGGAGGAGTAATTTTGCACAAAACATCCAAGACAGCCGTTTTGGTTCGTTTGACTTTCTCTCCTCGATCTCAGTGGATCATCTGTAATGACCATTCTCTGAAAAGCAAGCAGCTGCATGGACTCTAACTCATTTTCTCCTGCTCCCACGACACATTTTAGGGGGTAAAATGGATTGGAACTCAAGCGCAGAAAGCTTCTTTGAGACACACAACTGCTTTAACACCACGTTCCCAGACTGTGGTGGTTGGAAAAACTCGGGGGACGGACAACTTCCAAATGTGGAAGAAACTCTCTCTGTTCTAGCTAAGCATAAAGACTAGGCTGATTTTTAGCTGAGATTCATGCAAAAAGAAAAATGTGTAAAAACCTAAATCACATTAACTGCACTGAGGCCGTTTCCTTTTTGTGCGAGAACTTGCCTTGTTCGACAAGCTTTAATCCAAGGTCCTTACTTTGGCATGGCTGAATATAGTCCCTGGGTTCTTTTAATGGGAACAGAGCTGCCTTATACACACAGAGGCTTTTCATATTTAACATCAATCCATCCTTTCTGAAAGATTATGGCACCATAGGTTCTGTACCTGCACCTGACTCAACTGTTTACTCGACGTTGAGCTGCATAAAGAGCCTCCCCTCCAGGTAATAAGTAGACAGAAGTTGGGTATGAGTTCCACAGCAGGATGCCTCTGAGCTTGTTATTAGGTCTATTTTGAGTGGCTTCTTAAGCTTTAGCATTAAAACTAACTAAAAACAACACTGACCTTCTTTGAGACTGCTCAAAGACTCCAGAAGGCTTTTGTTCTGGTTGCTTTTCAAACGTCGCCCCCTCATCAGTTGAGGGTTGAAACACCTGAAAGAGAAGTTGCATATGATTGCATAGTGGTTATCAACAGACTTCCCTCTATGCTGGAAGGAAAGAAACCCCTAGTAGAAGAGTTGCTTTCTCTCTGCTGGTTGCGTTTGTCTGGAGGGGGTGTTAACTTTTGACTTGAATCCTTTAATCATCTGGACTTGAGAAGAAGCTATCCCCATCCTTTTTTTGTTTTCCTGTAGGCACTAGTACCAGCTGATATTTTTATTTATTTATTTTATGGTTAAAATTTTAGTTGTGCTTGTTTCATACTGGTTTAATTTTGACACTACAGACCTACTCATATTCGCCATTTCCCCATCTTTGCTTAACCTCTTTTTATGATAGTAATGACTGCTCAGATTTTTCAAGCCTGACCTTTTATGGACTCCACGTCTGTCTTCACCTTGTTCCTCCCCTCAGGTGTTCAGCCTTTGCCTCTCATACCTCTGAAATGACACCATCCGTGTACACTTGTTTACTCACCCTCCATCTTCAAACAGAGCCATATCAAGAGATGGCGCAGAACGCACTGCTGCACTCGAGAATCAGGCAGCACTTGTATCCCACAACCTTTGTCACCCCATCTCTCAACACCATCTTCCTCTGTGACTTCTGCAGCTGTGTAATAGTTGTTATCTGAGAGGCCAGGAGGCGATACGATTAGTGTTTCTTGAGGTGCGGATTTCACACTAAGGAAGAAAGACTAATCCTATGGTTTCACATCTGTGTTTACAGTATATTATATTACAGGGTCACCTTCAGTTGATGTTTTTTCCTCCCTCCTTTTTAACTGTTAATATTTGTGTAGTTTTTCACCTGAACTGCTTGTAGCCTCTGGCTCTGAACTCTCTGCTCTCTGCTCTTATAGCCCTGGACATCATGTTGCATAACATTAAAGAATAGTAAGACCTGGCTCGTTAATGCATTTGGAGTGGATCGATATCTTGGCACACAAGTGTTTCCGTCATACCAATAACATGGCCTTTAGCCTGCAGCTTTAGAGCGTTTCAAAATGTCTGAGTGAGTTCTTGACCTTTTCTGTACAGACACTATAATGTCTCGCGGTCTAAATCTTTTATTCCCCCTCCAGGCTTGCGTTATAAGAAAATATACCCTGGATGAAAGTAGTCAGTAATCCCTTCGTCTGTGGCTTTACAAAGGGCTTTAATGCTTTTACATTAAACCATTGATGCAATTTGCAGTCATGTCACAGCATGCTGTTTTGGTTAAATAACACACGAGACACAGACTGTAAATAAAGATGAAACTGAAACATTTCTCAAGTATCCAGGATTTGGATTATTTTCCATAGTTTGTGTGAGTGTGTCTGTTCTTTTTAAAAAATAATAATAATCAGTGCATTTTTTTAATGATTAAAAAAATCATTAATATTCATCCATTATCTGCTACTTGTCCAGGTCACGTTATATAATCTTGTATATATTATCATGAAATTTTGAGGCAGCAGTCTTAATCCCACAGAGCTCAAGGTGCTCAGCTTTTTCTATGATTGGTGGAAAAATGCAAGTCAATACGAACAAACCTTACCAGTTTGAATCGCACAAAAAAAAAATACAGATTTGACACAACCAGTTCTGTTTTGAATCCCTATAAAAGACCTTTTATCTCTTTTCCTTATTTTGTATTGGGAACTATAATAAAAACATAAGAGACAAATGTTACTTCTCACTTATAGATAGCACAGGCAATAAAAAAAAAAGAAAAGAAAAAAGAAAAACTGAATGAGCATCAGATGTATCGGCCAGACAATCGGATGCCCGCGCCTGTGAGTGTTCGTCTAACTGGTTATGGATCAAGCCATTCTTGGAAGGGTTAATAATCACTATACTGGGACTCAATTCATCTATAATCTGAAGAAAATTTTCAGTGTTGGCCATGGCAAGCTGAATCAGGCTGCTCATGTTAAAAACTGGCACATAAAAGCTAAATGTACTGACATTCAATAGTGGATTTGAAAGGATTTGGATATGATAAAATCCTAAGAACAATTTTAAGATGCAGGAAATGATTCACGGCTCTGGAAAGATGCTAGAGAGTTTTGCATGTGATTATTTCTCTTTATGTCATTTTGCTATGGTCATTAGCATGCAAAGTGCAGCTTTGTACTGTAGTGTATATTACAACCTCATAAATTATTATTATCGCTCCTTAAGTGAAGACCTGTTACAGATACAGTCAGCAACAGTTGCTCTGATTTTAGCTAAATCTCAAGTAACATATTCAATGAATATTTATCCGTCTATCGCTGGATGTCAGCAGGCCGGACGTCACTCTGTGCTGCTCAAAAATTCCAAAGAGAAGTATTGATGTGTTAATATAGTCATGATCCACTCAAAGGCTTAGGCTCCCATTGTTTTTAATTGAAGATGATATTTGGGGGATTTACTGGATGTGGGTGTAAGCAGTGAGATGCTCTGCTGTGTGTGAACGTGCCAGAGGATAAGGAAGTGGAGGGTTTATTGTCTGAGCATTGAAATTGGGTTTTTTTTTTTCCTGCGTTGGGATTTCATTAAAGTGAGAGAATAGGGCTGTCAAACAGTTCTAGCAAGGTGACTGATGTCTCCTCGCTACCTCAAAGGCAAAGAAACAGAATATATAATGTTCTTCATCCTGCGTTCGTAGCATACCGAAAATACTTATTGCATTTTGAATTACTGGTGACTGAAAGTGATGATAAATTAAAGAAGGATTCCTCAAAAGAGGTTTTTCTGCTTATCTATACATGTGGCATGCAAGTTGAGTTACTGAATTAAAAGTTAGGAGGTCTGTCTTGTCATGCTAATGGAGGCTGAGCATTGCAATTTTATCCGTTTAACTAAGTGCTTCCTTTATGATCGATGATTTGCTTAAGGGGCAGTTGGGCATTTCTGTTTGTACTCAGAAAATGATAATCTGACAGATGTTTTGGAGAAAATATTATGCACAAGTAAAGGATCTCATTTCTCATCAGTTTCATGTGGTGGACTTGTACCATATTAATCCAGTAAAGCCACAGCGCAAACTTTTGAGTGCATATTGAGTCCTATCAGCACAAATGTAATCAATAATATTGGTTTCATTGATCTTTTCTGAGGAAATACAATTTTTTTTTTTTTTTTTTTATCAGGATATATGCAAACTAATTCACTACTATCAACATTTGGTACCCAAATATATATTTTTTTCTTTCCTGAGAAGTCACAGTTTTAAGATGCAGCGGTGAAGCCGATATCCTCATGACATCCGAGTTCAAAGTCGTGTGTCTGTTTGAAGAATCGTATGGGGAAAGGAACGTATTTCAAAGCTGCCTGCATATAGTAATGGGTCTGTATAGTGTTCACACATATTGAAGAGCCATTAGTGAATGCATTTGCGAACATTTCTTTCAGCTTGTTACCCGGGCGCACACTTGTGACACGTTGTTAATGGTTTGCTCTGTGAGTAAATTTGTGCCACTTTTGCAAAATGTAGCAATTAAAAGTAAAACGTGTGCAGCTCAAAGTTTTCTATGAAAGATTTTCATGGTGGAAGTTTGTGTTTTGTGGAGCTGTGTGACATCTACCAACTAGATCACATTGTCTACATTTTATGGTCTCTGGATCACTATAAGCGTGGAGCAAATCCAGTGCCACAAACTATCACGATGGTCAACCCAGCAGAAAATGATCTGTACTGCCCGACCATCATCACCACTCCCAGTTATTTTGAAGCAAAGGACAGAATTTTTGACTGCTCAGTGAAGTCCATGTTATCTCAATCTAACACACTCTTCACTCTGAGTGATTGCAAAACCTGCACTACATATCCAGCTGAAATAATATATGCATTTCATCTGGATATTATTAACTGTCTCGCTTTTAGAATGCTATACATCCCAAAGTTTGTGGCCTCATTTCAAGATTTCTACAGCAGGACATTGAAAATTTGTTTCAAAATCACGATCCACGCAAGAAACAAGTCCAAGCGTTTCCAGGTTGAACACTATCCCCAGGCAGCTCACTCAAATAATCAATATGTCGGAGAAAAATTACTTCTGTAGGTCCTTCTTTCACTTCTGCTTTCTGCTGTTCCTCTACCTTTTACCTTACTCTTTCTAATAATACTGTAAAAGCTCTGTAATGGTTTATATTTACTTTCACCAACCCATCATTTTCTGTAGCATCCCTGCAATTTCATCACTGGCTTGTTTCTGAGGAGAGAGCTGCTGTCAGCAAGAAGTGTAAAAGTGGATGATAGTCAGTCAGTTAGGGTTTTCTGAGGGATTCGGGGGCATAAAGTACTTCTTTGGAAAAGTTTCTGTTACTCCACTAAGTTTTGAATCCCCTCTGCTCTCCACTTGTTCAGATTCCATCAGCTTCTCTGGCAAGGTCTATTGATTGGGCTGGCTCGGTGATCCCCAGTAACTGAAAGGAAGGAAAACGGTTTGACTGGAGGCTCCTGTGCAAACAAACATTACTTTGGAAAGTAGGGCTCTGAATGCATAAAGAAAGAGCAGCTCCTTGAACACAAGCTTTAATCCAGTGTTTCAACAATGTTGCGTATTCTAAACAATGCGCGCCACTGAAGCTCTGAATCGAGAGTCGAGAGATGTTTATCTAATAGCGAATGTAACGTTTGCATCGAATTGTTGTAAAGCAAAGGACTAATTATGCGTTGTTTTCTCTTTGGGCTTGTAATTATGTTCGGAAAGCAGGCTTGGTAAGCCACGAGCAACACTGCGAGATGTGCAGGAGGCCTAACAAATAGTCTGATATTCATTCTCCCTCTAGCTAAGGTTTTCGTTTCCACTTCATCTCTAGCTAAAGCTGATAAACCAGCTAGTCACCAACCCCGTTCATCTGGTGCCTGGCAGGCAGCGTTATTGGTGATGGTGAAACTGCTGTGGTGAAAGCAAAGAGAGTGAGTAGCAACAATTAAGCTCCGATATGTTCCTGTGAGCTGTGGGAACTGCAGACTCTTAAGCTTTAGTTCCTGTGATGGTCATTAGATGCTGGCTTGGAAAAGCACACTTTAACTGTTCTGCAGTGCTTGAAACAACCCAAACTTCTCTGTGTATGCTACGTGTTTATACTAGTTGCAGTGGCTAACGAGGGAAATGATGTTGAGCCTTGCTTTGGTGCCTCTGCCTGAACAGTTTTACACATATTGTGCTCAGTTTTGCATCGTATTGCTGCAGTGACTGATCTATAAAGAAATAGCTCACCTGGAGTCACCTCAGAAACAGGTCAGTGATTTTACAGATACTATGTCCATTTTTTTTTTAGTCTGGGTTTTGTCTACATAAAATATTTCTAATTTCCATTTCTGCAGGTGTGCCCCTGCCAGTTTTAATCCTTTGCAGCAATTCAGTGCAATTCAATTCAGGTTTATTTGCATGGTGCAAAATCACTTTCATAACTGGCACGTCAAGAGGTTTTATAGAACAAGGTAAAGACCCTGCAGTATTTTAAAGAATACATAGAGAGACAGCATTATGTGGTTAGGCTTCAATTCTAACTTTGTTGCCTTTATGAATGTTGGAGGGTTGCTTTTGCCCTCTATAACTTCTAAAGCTGATATAGACTGCCAGGAGTCGTTTCAGGGCTCATACAAGATTTAGCCTTTTATTTGAGCTTGAAGCTGAAATTGAATCTAGTTTTTAAGCCTTATTTATATCTTTTTTCCAACTCTGCTGTCATATTTCCCTTTATAGAAAACAAGTAGACTCTACTGGGGCTATTTTAGCACATTAACAGTTCAGGTTTACCTCTCCAACAATTCAACACCAGAGTCCAGACACTTTAATAGGGTCCTTGTGGCACTTCTCTCTTTTCTGGCATAAATCTTTCATGGTGCACCGAAACGCTCAATCCACTAGTGGTGGACGCTCAGGAGACAGTTTGGCACACGCTAAGGATCTCTCCTAATGATCTGTGCTGGAGAGAGCAGTGTGGACACCTGCCAAAGGCAGATCTCAAGCTTGGAGCTTGAATCCAGGTGTCCCCATCAGTTGTAACACTTGCATGCTTAAATAATGTTCCTTGCAGCTGGGTGTAAGTGTCTCTGAGTGTACCAATTGATGCTAATTACAAACACTATGTGGACACATTCTAATCAGAAATCTGTTTTGGCTTTACAGTTATTTAACTTTCAGTATTTTGTAGCTTCTCTGGGGGAAAAAAACCCCAATACAACTCTGACTTTTAATAAAAAAAAAACTAAAAAAAAAAAGCTTATACTCTGAAGCATCTTTTCTGCTCCGCTTGCAGTATTATCCCCCAATTTAAACAATATCTGTAATGGGGATGGTTGGCTGATGTTGATCCCAGACATTCATTAATTCCACGCATGAATGATCTACAGCTCAGTTCGTCCTGGTTGTCCGACTGTGGCTTTTGTTTTGGGACTTGCTCGTAATTGACCAGAGTGTTGTGCTGACTCAGGGTGGCCTCACTGGCCTTCAGAGACCAAGAAGGCTGTGTCACCGCTCACAATAAATGTGGATTTAATAGGCAGGAAATGGCTCTGCTCCAGAGCAGGTCTAATACGAGAGGCAAGAGGAAATTCGAGAGGGAAAGGTATTCAAGTTTAGGTGGGAAGTTTAAGGCAGAAACAATGGGAGGAAGCTGATTCTGTGTTTTTCCTGCCAAAGGTGCAGCTGGTTTCAGGTGATGACACAGCACCTCGTTAACGCAGCAGTGACTCGAGGCTATCATGCCAGGGTGCCGGGGTGATTTATTATCCGTTTTCCAATGAAAGCCTCCTCAGATTAGAGGGATGCCTCGCTTGTGGAACCAAATATAACAACTGCATTACAAAACAGGCAGGTCGGGAAAGGTGTCAAGAGCATTTTGAGGCGCGCTTCATGTTTATTTATGAGAGCAGGCTCTTGTCCGTGTAGTCTGAAATAATCCAAGTTGTTTATCTGAGGAAGCGATAAACAAGTCAACATGATTTGTGTATTTTTTTATTTTTTCCCCCCCACAAAAGGAATACACAGAGCATACAGGTATACGGGGGGTTGGCAGTTTCACTAAAACAGTATAGAAGCATACCACTGGCTCGTTTACTGTATAATCGACCTGTGAACATCAAAATACTGGTCCTTCTGTAACCGTTACCTGCTGCTGTTTTGCATGTATTTTTCTGCCTTTACTATAGTTTCTTATGCCAGGTCATTGCTGGATATGCACTGTAGTACAATGAAAAAATCCCATTACAGAGGGGGACCAGATTAGCGATAGTACAGCATATAAAATGAACCACTTACTGCTATTTTAGATTTACTCAAACGTAACAAAAATACAAGTCATGTAGCTCTGTCTCCTTCTTTCCCGGATAAAGCTCTCTCTGTCTGTGTCATGAATGAAGCTGTGGGGAACATTAATCTGAAAGTGACCTTTATGTGAATGACAGAATGACGTTACAGATTGATGAAGCAATAAATGTCTGAAAAAATGGGCTTTAGTTGCTTTGAGGACTTAATTGAGCTTAAAATCAGGCTGATGAAATTTCATAGTTTTATAGTATGTGGGGAAAAAAACAAATATGGATGACATGTGACACATGAATCCAAAGTAACATCTTTTTCATGTATTTTTCGGGGGGTGTAAGATATTTCTCAAATGTTTTCTTAATCCCCACAGCACTGCTATAGATGGTGGTGATGTCATGGTGTGCAAGAACCGTTTCTGTCCCCATAAATGAAGACCTGCTCTAAATAGTTGTCTAGAATAAACTACAAGCCGCTTATCATTGTATATCTCTTGGCTCTGGGCCACTGAATCAAAGCTCAGTTGTTTACAGTCAACCAATAAGGTTATCTTCAGCTTAAATGTTATTTAATAATTGTGCTATATCTATTTTTTTTGGTCATCCTTGTTTATAAAGTAATAACAATACAATGATAACACCCAAAATAGTTATTATTATTAACCAGTTGCCATGTTTTCTTTTCTACTCATGTACAGAAGTTACACTCTTTATGCTAAACGTTGATGTGCTAATTATGATGCTGTAATAACTACTACAGATACTGATTAATAAGACTGAGGAGACATGTTTTTGGTTTTGGTAAACTGATCAGACATTTAGAATAAAATTAGTCCAAATGCTGTGATAGGGCAAAAGGTTTCACTGTGACAGCTCCTGACTGATTGTTACAAATAATTACTAAAAATAACATCATTATGTGCAACTCCGCAACATGAAGTCATAACCATTATTATGTTTCCTGAAATGATTCCATAACGGTGTGTTATGAGCTCTTCTTCTGGTGGGTGAGTTATGCTTGCTTTGTGTTTGGAGATGATGTTCATAGCTGTGATGAATCTTGTAACATCCGGTGTTTTTGAGAGGAGGACAGAAATAAAAGGCAGTCTGTCATCTTTAGATGTTGTAAAATCCAATCGGTAAGATAAACACATGCATAAAAGCCTGCATGTTGTAGCCAGCGCAGCAGTTGGTTGCCAGTATTGGGGTGCAGTGCCAAGTGAGCGCAGCTTGTTCCAGTCTGACAGAGTGGACTAAAAAAATTCAGTTACTTATTATTTTTCCTTGCTCAATAAGAGCAGAGACACTATGTTGATAAAAAAAATATTGAGCCTTTTAATCTTTGAAATTACATGTTTTCAGTCCCATTAAGTATAACGAAATGTGATATATAAATACAGTTGCCATTGCCACAGGTGTATAAAATCAGGCACCTAGCCAGGCGGCCCCTTTACAAACATTTGTGAAATAATGGGTTGTTGGAAAGAGCTCGCTGAATACGAGTGTGGTGCTGTAATGGGATGCCACTATTGCAGCAAATCAGTTTGTGAAGCTTTTTCCCTTCTAGATATTCCACAATCAACTGTAAGTGGTCTTATTGCAACATGGAACGATTTAGAAACCACAGCACCTCAGCCACAAAGCAGTACAGCGCATAAAGTTAGAGAGGTTGCAGAGTGCTGTGCTCTGCTCACTGCTGCAGATTCCCAGACCTCTGCTGGCTTCAATATCAGCACAAAAAGGGATCTTCACACCTGTAACATCTACACAACCTCTACAGAGAAAATATCCATCCATCCATCCATTTTCATCCATTTATTCAGCCCAAACAGAGAAGCCCAGACCTCCCTCTCCCCAGCCACCTCCTCCAGCTTAGGAGGAGGTGACCGGGGGAACAACAAGGCATTCCCAGGCCAGCCGAGAGATATAATCTCTCCTCTGAGCCCCTCCCGAATAGCCGAACTTTTCACCCTATCTCTAAGGGAGAGGCCAGCCACCCTTCGGAGGAAGCCCATTTCCGCCGCTTGTATTCGCGATCTCGTTCTTTCGGTCACTACCGACAGCTCGTGACCATAGGTGAGGGTAGGGGCATAGATCGACTGGTAAATTGAGAGCTTCGCTTATACACTCAGCTCTCTCTTCACCACAACAGACCGGTACAGCGTCCGCATCGCCGCAGCCGCTGCACCAATCCATCTGTCGATCTCCCGCTCCCTTCTCCCATCACTCGTGAACAAGACTCCGAGATACTTGAACTCCTCCACTTGGGGCAGGAACTCGTCCCTGACCCGGAGTGGGCACTCCACCCTTTTCCGGCTGAGGACCATGGCCTCAGATTTGGAGGTGCTGATTCTCATTCCCACCGCTTCACACTCGGCTGCAAACCGTTCCAAGGTGAGCTGAGAAAATAACAAAATGATAAGAGGAGCATCTCAATTTCAGCTTTGTCTATTTAAAATTTTGTGTTATATACTGGGATTTTTATTATTTGAGCTATTTTTTTTTTTAAATATTTTGTAAATGTTGTAAATTATTTAATTGGTGTGTTGATTTGTTACAACTTACTCTCTTTAGCAACTGTGACCACATAATTACCTCTGGGATTAATAAAGTGTCCTGATTCATGACATGGTCTCAGGCACAAAGAAGCCCCGCCCACTTGCCAATCTTCTGTGAGCATCCAATGAAACGTAAGTTGGCTCAAAATGAAGGAGTAAAGAACTTAAACATCTTGTTTCAGACAGTGGTTGAACTGAGAGGTTGCAAAAGACCCTGTTTTAGATAAATAAGTGTTACTTTGAACAGTGAA
This sequence comes from Rhamphochromis longiceps, assembly GCF_057381845.1. NCBI lineage: Eukaryota > Metazoa > Chordata > Actinopteri > Cichliformes > Cichlidae > Rhamphochromis > Rhamphochromis longiceps. The sequence goes on along the minus strand of NC_140567.1, from coordinate 29,346,019 downwards.
TCAAATATGGAATGGGAAATGAGAAATGAGTCCCTCTCTACTTCAAACCAAAGACTATAACATAGTGGAACATATTCATAAGTGCCTAACAGAGAAAACACAGAGCATTATGTCATCCTGTGGTTCTTATGCAACACCAAACAGTGGAAGCAGCAGATGGACGCCATCGACTCTAAATTATGACGAGTTGTGAGGGGAAAACTGCAGATTTATATTGTTTGGGAATAACCATATGGGAACCCCCTCTTGCTGAGTAATTGAATTGTGTTTGCATTTGCTGTGGAATGCCGTGGGTCACATTATTAAAATATATGCTCAGCCCTACCGTTCAGAGGACTTATCACTTCATCAAAACTTCCGATTCAGACCTACCCCTCTGGCACACTCTCGTTATACGGTCTCTTTCATTGTAGCAGTGGTTTTGCTTTAGAAGCTGCTTTTTTCTTCTACTTGTTCTTCTTCTTTTTTCCCGTCAGAGAAACCCCAGCTCAGATTGTCTCTGCCAGATGCTTCCTTACTCTAAATCATCTTTTGAAGTTCTAATCACGGGTATAAAATGGCCCGTAAAAGCTCTTTTGTGGCTGCCAGTTATTAAGATAAGATAAGATAAGATAACTCTTTATTGTCATTGCACAGTCATACATAGTACAGTAGTACAATGAAATTGGAAAAACTGTCCTACGTCGGCACTACATATAACACAACACGACACGATATGACACATCACAACGTAACAAACAACACAACACAGTATATTAACTTAGTATAAAAAAGAAGAATAAGTGTATGTGTATTGCACACTGTTATTATTGCACATTAATTATTATTGCACCTTGTTATAAATATAAATATTATTGTTATCGTTTTAAACATTGTTACCTCCCCCTAAAAAGTCCAGGGAGGTATCCAGTCAGGTCAGCTATTTACATTGATCAGGGCTATTGCCCTGTTGTAAAAGCTGTCCTTGAGTCTATTTGTTCGGGACCTCAGCAGCCTGAACCTCCTGCCAGACGGCAGCAGCTTAAACACCCGGTGTCCTGGGTGTGTGCAGTCCCGTAGGATGCTGCGTGCCCTCTTGAGACAGCGAGTGCTGTACAGGTCCTTCAGGGAGGGAAGAGGATGTCCAATGATTTTTTGGGCCATGTTGATGACCCTCTGGAGTGCCTTTCTGTGTGCTGTGGTGCAGCTGGAGAACCACACACCGATGCAATATGTCAGCACACTTTCAATGGAGCAGCGGTAGAAGACGGTCAGCAGCTCCTTCTTCAGGTCCATTTTTCTGAGGATTCTCAGAAAGTGGAGACGCTGTTGGGCCTTCTTTAAGATCGCAGAGGTGTTAGAGCTCCATTGGAGGTCTGTGTCTATGTGCACACCCAGAAACTTGAAACTGGAGACCCTTTCCACGCACTCCCCGTTGATGCTGACAGGCTGCAGCTCGGACTTCCTCCTACTGAAGTCAACTACCAGTTCTTTTGTTTTGGTGGTATTGAGGTCCAGGTTGTTGTCTGCACACCAATCTGACAGCCTCTGAACTTCAGCTCTGTATGCAGTCTCATCTCCCCCTGAGATGAGCCCCACCACAGTGGTATCATCTGCAAACTTGATGACTGTGTTGTCTGGGTGGGAACTAACACAGTCATGTGTGTACAGAGTGTACAGTAGGGGACTCAGTACACAGCCTTGTGGAGAGCCGGTGTTGAGGCTGAGGGCTGAGGAAAGATGAGGCCCCACTCTAACTCTCTGTACACGGTCTGAGAGGAAGTCTCTGATCCAGCGGCAGGTGGTGGAAGGAAGTCCAATTTCCAGCAGTTTATCCATTAGTCTGTCCGGGAGTATCGTATTGAAAGCAGAGCTAAAGTCAACAAAGAGCAGCCTGGCGTAACGGCCCTGCACTTCCAGGTGAGAGATGGTGGTGTGGAGCGTTGTAGCAATGGCATCTTCAGTTGATCTGTTAGCTCTGTATGCAAACTGGAGCGGGTCGAGTGTGGGTGGCAGGCAGGACATGATGTGACGTCGGACCAGTTTCTCAAAGCACTTCATTATAACAGGTGTTAGAGCAACTGGTCGGTAGTCGTTGAGGCTGCTAATGTTAGTACGCTTTGGCAGTGGGACAATTGTGGCTGACTTTAGGCACGGCGGGATGCAGGACTGGGACAGTGAAGTGTTGAAGATCTTAGTGAAGACCCCAGCCAGCTGGTCTGCACACTCTTTTAGGACCTTTGCGGTTACCCCATCTGGTCCGGTGGCCTTCCTGGGGTTCACTGCCCTCAGTGTGCGCCTCACCTAATATTCCTGCACTATGAGGCTTGGGCTGCTGCTGTCCGATGTTTTTGCTGCTGCTGCCTCTGGTCCCTTCACCTCAAAGCGTGCGAAGAAGTGGTTCAGCTCCTCTGCAAGCTCCGCGTTACCCTCAGTCAACGTGGTATTGCCAGGTTTGTAGTTGGTTAAGTGCTGAACTCCCTGCCATACCTGTCGTGAGTTGTTGGTGGTGAAGTGGTCTTCGATCCTTCTCTTGTACGCTGCCTTGGCCTCTCTGATGCCTCTTTTCAACTGAGATCTGGCTGCACTGTACTGCATACCATCACCGGATCTAAAAGCGGCGTCACGTTGCTTCAGCAGGACCTGGACCTCTTTAGTCATCCAGGGTTTCTGGTTGGAATACACCCGGAGACGTTTGTCCACAGTGACACTGTTGACACAGAAGTTAATATATGAGAGCACTGATGTTGTGTGCTCTTCAAGGTCCTGATGTTCGAACACGCTCCAGTCCGTGTTTATTGCATGTCCAAATATAACAAAATGGTTTGAACTCACAAAAAGTGACCAACCAGCTGTCGGCTTTAGATCCTCAACCTCTTGCTAACAACAACCCATTGAAGTCCCTTTTCCACTTGTTCTTTCATGACTTCTCACACATGACTCACAGATTTGCATATCAGCCCCCTCTTAGTCACCGGCAGTGTGCGATTATGCACCTTCTGATACATTCTGTTTGTACATTAATATAAGCAGCAGATGTGGATTGAACAGATGCAGGAACCCCAAAGCGTATCATCCTTTGAGTGTACAAAAAGCACATCTACACATTCAGCAAAATTGTTCTAAATGATATAACCAGCCATTCATCTTTTGTGTGAAGCTGATGCATAACTGTTCAGTTTATACGGATTACACCACTAACAGAGTCTGATATACACCTCGAGATGACAAATGTTTTGTCTTTTGTATTTTGCAACCTTAAAAATGTAATTTTTCACTAAAATTCATGTCAAGCTTTTTATGGATTTATCCCTAAAATGACTCACTTCTTTTAATCTTGCCACAGCAAATGTTTAAGATCCTGTTTCATTCCATTCCCCATTTTTGTGGCTTTAGATATCCTTGCTATTGCTCTGATTGATGCTGATCAGTTTGGGGTCCCTGCAGTCGAGGATTTTACTGACTTAACTGTACACTCCTGTAGTGTAAGGGAGATTGATGAGCAACTCTATAAAACCACATCTGGATATCCACTATGTTTTTATAGTCTAGGTGGTTCTAATCCTCTGGGCTGACATTAACTAGATTTAATTTCTTTTTAGCCAAAAAAAACAGTATTGCATTTTTAAAAAATGTAGCAGGAAGGGAAATGAATACTTGGATATGATCTGGATCACATATACCCATCTCGGCCATGTGATCAGCAATATACAGTGGGGCAAAAAAGTATTTAGTCAGTCACCGATTGTGCAAGTTCCCCCACTTAAAATGATGACAGAGGTCAGTAATTTGCACCAGAGGTACACTTCAACTGTGAGAGACAGAATGTGAAAAAAAAATCCATGAATCCACATGGTAGGATTTGTAAAGAATTTATTCGTAAATTAGGGTGGAAAATAAGTATTTGGTCACCTCAAACATGGAAAATCTCTGGCTCTCACAGACCTGTAACATCTTCTGTAAGAAGCTTTTCTGTCCCCCACTCGTTACCTGTATGAATGGCACCTGTTTGAACTCATCATCTGTATAAAAGACACCTGTCCACAGCCTCAAACAGTCAGACTCCAAACTCCGCCATGGCCAAGACCAAAGAGCTTTCGAAGGACACCAGGAAAAGTATTGTAGACCTGTACCAGACTGGGAAGAGTGAATCTACAATAGGCAAGCAGCTTGGTGTGAAAAAATCAACTGTGGGAGCAATCATCAGAAAATGGAAGACATACACGACCACTGATAATCTCCCTCGATCTGGGGCTCCACACAAGATCTCATCCCGTGGGGTCAAAATGATCATGAGAACGGTGAGCAAAGATCCCAGAACCACACGGGGGGACCTGGTGAATGACCTGCAGAGAGCTGGGACCAAAGTAACAAAGGTCACCATCAGTAACACACTACAACGGCAGGGAATCAAATCCCGCAGTGCCAGACGTGTTCCGCTGCTGAAGCCAGTGCATGTCCAGGCCCGTCTGAAGTTTGCCAGAGAGCACATGGATGATACAGCAGAGGATTGGGAGAATGTCATGTGGTCAGATGAAACCAAAGTAGAACTTTTTGGTATAAACTCAACTCGTCGTGTTTGGAGGAAGAAGAATACTGAGTTGCATCCCAAGAACACCATACCTACTGTGAAGCATGGGGGTGGAAACATCATGCTATGGGGCTGTTTTTCTGCCAAGGGGACAGGACGACTGATCCGTGTTAAGGACAGAATGAATGGGGCCATGTATCGTGAGATTTTGAGCCAAAACCTCCTTCCATCAGTGAGAACTTTGAAGATGAAACGAGGCTGGGTCTTCCAACATGACAATGATCCAAAACACACTGCCCGGGCAACAAAGGAGTGGCTCCGTAAGAAGCATTTGAAAGTCCTGGAGTGGCCTAGCCAGTCTCCAGACCTCAACCCCATAGAAAATCTGTGGCGGGAGTTGAAAGTCCGTGTTGCTCGGCGACAGCCCCAAAACATCACTGCTCTCGAGAAGATCTGCATGGAGGAATGGGCCAAAATACCAGCTACTGTGTGTGCAAACCTGGTAAAGACCTATAGTAAACGTTTGACCTCTGTTATTGCCAACAAAGGTTATGTTACAAAGTATTGAGTTGTATTTTTGTTATTGACCAAATACTTATTTTCCACCCTAATTTACGAATAAATTCTTTACAAATCCTACCATGTGAATTCATGGATTTTTTTTTTTCACATTCTGTCTCTCACAGTTGAAGTGTACCTCTGGTGCAAATTACTGACCTCTGTCATCATTTTAAGTGGGGGAACTTGCACAATCGGTGGCTGACTAAATACTTTTTTGCCCCACTGTATCACCATGTGACCAGCTTTTGACCTACGGTCCTGGTTTGTTTTAATCACTGGCCCGCTCGTGGATCGCCTCTCCCAACAACAAGCCAATTAGTTCAACCAAAGAACAGTCGGAGCGCTGTCAGATCACGTCTGTGTCTTCTCTGTGTGCCCGTGGAAATGGATCATTCATCCATTTGCCCTCTTGAATAAGCAGCTTTGGGGGGTAGCATGCTGGGCTGCTGCTGCAGCAAATATTGACCGGTGCAGATTGCGTCACGATGGTGTGTCGATGTGTCGTGTGTCTGTACACCAACAGTCGTATAGCTGTGTGACCTCGATCTTCCCACGCTGTGACCCCTGCAAAGCAATACAGCAACACAGATGTGAGCTTCAATAGCAAGTACTGGCTGCAGTTACATGCACACATAACTTGAAATTACTTGAAGTGGAAAGGATTTTAACACTGATGTTTTTGTATTCACCAGTGCATTTGATTTTCATCTACCTATTAAATAGTACCGTTTAAGAATGAAATCCTCTATTTTAGCATACTCTGAAGTCAATCTGTTGCTGATTAATGCTGCCATTTTACTTCTTTTGCTTTTCTTAACATTTATTTGATGATTATAAACTCCAACTTCCATCATGCCATTTAAAAATTTTTTTTAATGCTGTGGCATATCGTCTGTAACATCCTTCAAAAAGAAACGGAGAAGGACGAGGAGTTTTAACATTTACCAAATCCTGCATTTTGTGCACTTTTTCCTATTTCTTTTGTGCTTTGGCTTTTAAATCCACCAGAGGAGTGAGACAGGCTGACATTATAAAAGATGGAGTAAGTTTCAAATAAAACTTGAGACATTTCCTGGTTTTCATTCTGTGAGGCAGAGCGTTCTGTCGAGACGCAGCGAGGCTGGCTCTGGCTATTTTTGTTCTTTAAACATTTACTGGAGAAAATGATTACCTTCGTGAACATATTTCCAGCGTAAGATTCATTGCTTCTATTTCCCTTAATCATATTGGGTGCTTGTTTTTCCACATTCTGAGCTGCTGCTTTCATTGTCGGTATTCATTTGTGTAAATGGGAAAAGGCGCTGTTTAAAAAATGCTGCTTTGTCAGATTTAATGCCAGGTCTGAAGTAAGGAGAAACAACAGTGATGACCCTTTACTGATCTACGAAAGGTTTTCACTGCATAGTCATTCAATATGTGGTGCAATTAAAATGCCAAGCAACAAATTATACCGGCACCGCAGCTCCAGAATAGTTATAGAGCTCATAATTCATTTGATACCAAATCTTACCACCCTGAATTTAAGACTAATTTGAGCAGTGCGGTTGTTTCCAGTGTGAAGGATAGCCGGAGCTCTGTATGCTTTGTGGTATCTATAATAAGCTTTTAGGGTGAGAGGATTTTCAGCTGGAGGCCCTGTCAGCAATAATCAGATTCATATTTATTTCCCAAAGCTTCATATGAAACCACCTTCAGAGAGAAGTCTTACAGCATACTATACTGATAATAGAGATGACATCATCTGGTGGGGATTTTGGAAATCCTGACTCATCTGCCCACATCTGTGCACATACTGACCGCTTTGGGTTGTGTTTGCTGTATTGTGTGCAACAAGAAGATGAATTTAATGAACCTGTCACTACTGAAAGCACTTTGTGCAGTTTGAGCTGTAATTACTTTTTAGTTTATTTTCAAGCATTCTGCACTGAGCACCCGTCCATGCATCGTGGCGTTTCTTTTACGATGGTATAAAAAAAAAACATTACATTTTTATTTGGGGTGCTTTGATGCCCAATTATGATGGCCGCTGAACTGAAGGGAAACGTTGCTTAATCGAGAGGTCCTTTGTAACTACAAATGATCCATGTTTATTAGCAGTACAGTGGTTGGAGATGCATTTATATTGTGGAGCTAAAATGTAGGATTCCCATTCATACGAGTGCATTCAGAGTTGCAGAGCCTTTGCTAGAATGTCTCTAGCGAAGAGCTCAATGTCATTGTGTGGGAGCTGGAGATCTATTGGTAATCAACAGCAAACACTGGAAGCTTTGGCAGCAGGCTCGGTCTGGGTGCTTTAGCTCACTGAACAGTTCAGTGGGAGAGAGTGGAGTTCTTGCAGGAGAGAAAGACATAAAATAAAAGGCTGTGAAAAGTGGGTAAATCTTGCAACAAAGCGGCAACATTGTTGCAAGATTTACCCACTCGAGTCAGATGGTGGCAACAATTCAGTTTACAAGAACTAAATCATGATGATTTAGTTCCACATTTTAACCAAACCAGTATCCTAGATCTCAATAGTTGAATCAGCTACGGTGTAGATGTGGGGACAATGGATGGAATCCCATTTTGTGCAGATGTTCATCGACCCCAGAAAACGACTCATTGAACCCTGATTTTTCTTTTCTTATTGTAACCATTAAGTCAATATTTGTTTATTTCTCATGAAGTTTTGCTATATTTACGTTACATTTTCTACATATATTCATATTCCCCTCAGGATACTTGTAATCGCTTTGTTGATCTCGGTAAAAAGTCAAGGATGTAAAAATTGATGCTGTGATTCACATTTGATTCTTACTCTTGTTTCATTATTAATAGGTTTCAGAAGAAAGTAGGCTAAAAGAGAATTTTTACTGACTCAGTTCTGATTTCTTTTTATTTTTCATTTCATCGCATTTACAAATTCTTTCTCAAGCAAATACGGACAATGTTAAGATTACGCTGCCAAATTTCTATGGCCGAGTTCTCAGCTTGCACACGGATGTATTGCAACTGTGCCCCCTTAAATATTATTCAAACTGATATTTAAATCAACATTTGATGTAATCTTCTGACTTTTAGCAGTTTGAAGAAGTTTAAAGTTGTTTTCTTGGAGGTTGGTCACTTCTGGAAAGCTATAGTCATTACATGACATTTACAACAAAGAGCTATGAATATAGTTGATTAGTGTGCTGCTGGTGGATGAGAACGCTTTAATCATTTCTTGTAATCCTCTACTTTTTTGTCTTGCTCCTTTTTGTTCTATATTATTGCATTGGGAATTTTCTTTGCAGATCACAGCTATCTGAACAGCAATATGTGCTGCTCAAAGAGGTTTACTTTTGTCTGCAGACACCAGTCAGTCTGTCATTTATAACAGTAGCTGCTGTGAAAATGTCAACCGTATTGTTTAGCAGTGTGGTTTATGTGTTTATAATTGCATCTGTGTCCTTAATTCAGACCTGATCAATATCTATCATTCTGTTTGCCTGGAGCTATACCAATTTAATTATGACTGGGTTTGGAGCTGCGATGCTTTGCTGTCAGCCGACTGACCCGTTTGTTTGCCCTCTGTTTATTTTGCAGATGATGAAGTTTGCCTGGGATAACTACAAGCGCTATGCTTGGGGCAAGAATGAGCTGCGGCCTTTGACGAGAAACGGGCATATTGGCAACATGTTTGGTGAGTATTTGCTGGAGACTCAGAAGGCCTGAAAGGTCACCTGGTTTTTTGGTATTTATTTATTTATTTTTAAGACCCACTGACCTTTCTCTTGGAAGACTTTCATGTGAAAGACAGACTAAAACTAGGGAGGGAGGCAATTTTGTGATCAGTAGAAGCACCAGCCACAGAAACTAATTTAAAATCTATAGTTTTGTGTTTGGGTGGACAAAAGAAGGATAAGAAGGTTGCAAATGTCTTTATTAGAAACAGACCAGGGCCGACTGTTTCTCAGTTTGGAACGGATGGACAACTACACCAATCTTAAACTCTCACAGGCTAGCACTGATTTAGAATTTCAGAGCAAGTAGTCTGCCTAAAATAACAATTTGACTGAAAGTTGATTTTTGGCTTTTTAATTCCATGTTTTTGTGCTGTGCTGGGGAGAAAAAAACACTTCATGAAAACACTTTTTTTTTCCCACAGCAAAATTAATATGACCCAACAGATAAACAACACTGACATCCTGATAACAAGCCAATACCGGCCCATCATGATGTTCCCACAGTATATTTGGAGATGGTTTTTGTCCCGTTGCTTACTGATACCATTTTTTTTTCCAGTTCTGAATGTCTTTCTAACAACTAACTGACCGCGCACACAAACAAAAATCAAATTTTCTTCAATACAACATGTCATCTTGGCAATTAAAAAAAAATAAAAAAATATTTAAACTATATAACTTCCCCCTAAACCAAGTTACATAAATTTTCTCTCACTTTAACAACTAATATTAAAACATGCTCACATTGGTGAAGTTGGTTTAAGTTTTTGTTATAAATGTTTTGGCAAACTTTGTGTCTTCAGTCACAACAAAGACTTTCCATGCTAACTAAATGTTAGCACGTGGCCTACTGCTGTGTATGCGTTGCACATGCACGAGGCTGATCAGCTGGTTACTGATTAGGGCAGAGAAAGCCGGAAATCAGCCGATTCCGGTTCCTCGCCTGTCAATTGTTGCATCTCTATATATTATTGCAGCGGTCCCCAACATTTTTTTTGCACCACGGACAATATTTTCATAGACCGGCCTTTAAGGTGTCACGGATAAATACAACAAATAAAACCAGTACCAGTACCAAAAAAAGAAGATTTATTCATGACACACAGGAAAAGATTAAAAAATAGTGATAAACACAGATAAAACCCCAGAAAACCATAAATTTCCCACTCGAACATTGCGGCCCGGTACCAAACGACTCAGTGGGGGTTGGGAACCGCTGTATTAGTGCATCAATATTCACAAGCCCTCAAATGTACTCAGGATGTCGTCCAGCACCTCATGACGTTAAATATGACAGACGTTAAATAAGCCAAGAAGAGAAACATAAAGTCACAAGGTCCTTCGTAATTTTGGATTTTGATAATAAGGCAGCACACATGGATAATCTAGTTAAATGAGGAAAACCAAACAAAGTAGTTTAAGCTCTGCTTAAACCAGAACTGACATCCAACTCAAAGCACAGAAATAAGTGAAGTGCTATTAATCCTTTGCTTTTGACGTGGGCTATGTTGTGTAACATATCTCCATAATATTTCCATAATTAGACATTTGACGTAACTGTCTATTAACTGATTCAGAGAAAAGCAATAGTGCCTTAGACATGCGGTGGTTAGTCTCATATTGTAGCCTACTTTCAGACGGTAGGCACATTGTTTAATTTTAAATTAAAAATTAAAATAAAATATTTATCTTTTGTGTCGAGCTTAGAAATAGAGGTTGTTTTGCACCGTTTTGCTTCGTTGGCTTCTGATCAGCTCTTTCAATACTGAATAATAATTGAAGCCATGTAATGGGCAACAATTCTTATAGCTTATAGCTTTTTCACTCAATAATCTGTATTTGTAAATTCTGTTTGTAAAAGACAGTTAGTTTGTTTAGAGGTCTTTATAATGCTCTTCTTCTTTTGCTTGTGCTTTGATGGGGCTGCTTTTGAGAAGCTGCAGGTAGCAGTAGTTTAACTCGAATTTCAAATGAGACAAAAGCAACTGGATTTCTACAGATATAAAAATATATTATACCTGCACACCTTCTGAAAACAAATCATAAGTAATGAATTTTTAAAAAATCCAGCTGTCATAAGAACGACAACACATCGCACTTATTTGCACCTCAGTGAGCTTTTGACACTATGTTTTCTTGAGCTTTCACTCAGCACAGGAAACCTCGCAACCTGCCAGGGGTGTCACAGTCTCCCAACAGCCTCTAATTGGAGCCAAATCCAGAGGGGTCCTGCAGTCCTCTGCAGTGGAGCATATCAGTCAGTTCGCACTTCTGTGCCTGAGGGAAATCCCACAATAAAGCTCTTAATAAAAGGTGGATCAGCTCTTATTAAGACTTGGGCTGGTACTGTCTTCCATACCTGAGGTCTTCCTCTTTCACTTCTGTAGGGATTCACAAGTATTAGAGAGGTTGTGGTTAAGAGGAGTCACTTTAAAGCAAAGGCCTTGAGCCACGTTTTAAAGCAACTAATCCAGGATCACCCTTAGATGAAAATGACCAAAAATAATTCAAACACAGATTTTGCCATCATTTGTTTATTCAACCGGTTTGGTTAATGTTTGTAGTTAAAGCTAAGACATCAGAGAAAAGTTTTGTTCTCGACCTATTAGTTATAAAAGAATAAGGTTTTAAAATCTGTTCATATGCCAGTTCAGTCATTCTCAAACTGTGGTAGGCTTACCACTGGTGGTACGTGGGCTCCCTCTAGGGGTACGCGGGAAGTCTCCCCCCAAAAATTTAAGATTAAATAATATACCATGTTCTGACTGAGGGATTTCTGAAAAAATCTAACGTACAGCTCTGTTTCGACGTGCACGAACCATGAACAAGGGTCGTGAAGCCAAAAATCCAGCAGCTTAACCACCACAGCAAAAATTAAAACGTACAGCTCTGCTATCACTTCCAACATAAATGAAGACGGAAAACTAAACAGCAGTTTGTAGGGTTAGTGAAGCTGGGCTAGCTGGTATATAATGATGTGCTACGTGATCGCTAGCTACACAACTATGTTAGCATAACATAAACACAGTGAAGCTGGAGGATGAATATGGGCTCAAAATGTGGTCATAAATATTTTGTACTTGTAAATCAGTTTTGTACTTGTAAATCAGGATTTGTATGTGCAAAAATCAGAGAACAGATGGGTTTGGCTGTCGGAGGGGCGCTTTTTTTGAACTGCAGGTCTTTGAAGGGAATAAATGCCCTTTTACATGCCAACCAAGCGTTTTCCTTCATCACCATGAAGGAAAACAGTCTCTGGTCGTCCGAGTTTGGTGATTTTTGTGTAACAGGTCTACATGTTTAATACAGGGACTTCCACAGCCTTTTCAACAGCGCTGCGGACCGCGGGGGGGCGGGCAGTGTTTTGGAAATGACAGTCTTCGTTACAAAGCTTTCTTCGTTATGAATTAGCATACATGTTTTTATTGAACATTTGAAGAACTAGCAAAAAAAACCAAACTCTTGTAGAGGACAAAGTCAGAGATAGAAAAGACAAGGAGCAGGTGCATCTAGTACAGGTAGAGCTGCTGCAAAAACCAACAGAGCTCAGCAACCAGCGCAACAAATTCTGGATCCTTAGCTTTTAGTTAGCATTAGCAGCACATGTCCGATGTGAAAGGACTTTTATGCTGCGCACTGTGACTTACAGCAATGGTCCCGGGTCAGCCCTGACTTTGTGTTAAACTAATCCTAAAGTAATAATAGTATTTCTAACCACTGACATACCACAACTTTATCCTTTCAACAGCTGCTGAAAGTTAGGGGACCTAGCTGCTATCGGATATTTATATAGAGATCCTCCAGCTTCAAACTGTATTACCCTCAAAGACCTGCAGTTCAAAAAAGCGCCCCTCCGACAGCCAAACCCATGTGTTCTCTGATTGGATTGTTACATTTGTGATTGACATGACATTGACCAATCAGATGAAAGGAAGAAAAAATAGGGTCAAAATTTGTACTTGTAACTTGCAGGGTTTCTTTTGGCTAAGTCCACACACAAATATTTTTTACGCACCCACAAATTCTCTTTACACATACAAATCTTTTTTACACATACAAAACTGATTTACAATTACAAAATATTTATGACCACATTTTGAGCCCATAGATGAACTCTTACTTTTTTCCACTCGATAAAAGTTAACGTCATGGTTCCCGATGGTTAGGGACAAATGCAATCGCATGGCTGGATGCTGTAAAAGGACCAAACTTCAGTCAGGAGAACAACTGAGAAAATCCATCCACAATACGAGGTTAGTCATTAATATACTGCTGCATGGGCTGGGCTGCAGTTACATTGTAAGGGTGTTCATGAGGGTGAGTTCGATGAGAAAGAGGAGTGCAGCGTTATGTCTGTGTTATCTGATGAACTGATTATAAATCAATCTTTTTTTCCATCTGTGCTTTTTTGTGTTGATACTGTGTGTTATCCAGTATTTTCACAAGCACAATGAACTGCCAGCATCATTCAGTGAAAAACAGAAGAACAAATTAGATAACAAGCGCTCCAAATATAATAAATCCAAACTGTTTTCCCCCACTCTCTACTGTTTTAATGTAATAAATTTAGTTGATTGACTTTTCTCAATGTAATTAGGCTGATATTTTGCTGCAGAAAGCCTATTTTGTTAGTCGATTTTGTTGATTAATATGCTGCAGGGAGCAGAGATCTGTTAGTTTTTACTACAAGTCGTGTTTCAAGATGAGTTATCAAGGCTTCATCCACTTACTCTACTTGTGAAGTAAGGGATCATTAGGAAGGAATATCAGCCAAGGACACTGAAAGTTAATGGACTGTACCGTTGTCAATATTAAAACTTGAGAGATGATAGAGATGATGATAAACTTGCAATGATTTGTTCGTGTTAAAGCTGCATTAAGCAATGTCTGACTGCTGGGAGATATGGGACTCCAAACAGACTCAAAGCAGTGAGCCTTGATATCAGCTTATTAAATTGTTATTGGTAGCATATTCACAAACAATCACTTCATCACATTTACACATTCAGCACAAACAGCTTGTATTTTATACGGATTCATCCCCGGGAGCTGGATTTATACCTGACGCTAAAGGTTAATGGCACTTCTAGCTAGCTGAGACGCAGCTTATAAATTATAGCTTGGTGTCAGATTGTGATGATAGCACAAGCATGGCGCTAGTTGGATTCAATGCAGTTATGGCTAAGTTTTGTGGCGTTTGCATGCTTTTTTCATTTTCTTTTTTCTCCAGGCGCTGTGCTAGGTTAATGCTGGATCTCTTGGCCAGGACAACCTAACATAAGAATAGCTGTGTGTCACAGCTGTGTTTTGCATTCTTTTCATTTACTTTGTGATGTAGGCAGTCAGAAAAAAGGCATTCCATGTAAAGGAGATTGCTGCTATACAGAAGGTTGACAGCGAGGTGACAGTTTGCTAGACTGTATAACCTGAGAGAAGATATTGAGATTGTTTTCATCCTGCTTTATGTTGTATTCACGCCATGAAACCATCAGTTGTATAAGAAAACAAATATACTGGAATCTGGCAGTGGGGCCTGATACGGCGAGAATTTGCAACATGCAAACAACATGATGCAATAATTAAACAAACACTCAACTATGCATATTAGCTGTGCAGTTCATGTGTCTTTTAGCTATAGTAAATACACTGCTAACATAGACCCCAAACACTGAATAACAATGGCTATTGAATAAATAAGTGAAATGAATTATTTCAAGCATGCTTTCATTGAACAAGGTCAAACTTTTTGCATGCTGAGCGTGAATACATGGTGCGTGTAATTAAAATCCCTTCGCTTACTCGTTGTATATCAAGCAATCTTGTGCGACATGTTTATTGTTCATGCTTCTATTGCAGTGATGTAAATACGATCTATAAGTCAGCACCATTTACAAGTTAGAAGCAGTGTGGTGCTCAGTGCTGAAGGATTCCTGTGAGACATATGCAAAGTGATTCAGCCCTGTGGACCAAATAAGTCCACACATGGAGGTGAAAAGCTGTGAAATATGCAGGAAGATGCAAAAGGGGTTTGCTAATTTTCACTGGGATTTGGCACACTGTGACACATCAACATTTAATTAATTTAGGAAAAAATTAGATTTGAACTGAAGAATCGGTTGATGATGGATCGTACTGTTTTTGTTTAATTGTATTGAATTAAGCCATGGTTACACACTGATATTGACAAGTATAGCAGTCACCTAATATGTTGTTTCCATATAAAATTAAATTTTTATATGTATGTATGTATGTGTGTGTGTGTGTGTGTGTGTATATATATATATATATATGTATATATATATATATATATATATATATATTTATATTTTTATTAGGGGTGCAACGATATTCGTATCGATATTGAACCGTTCGATTCAGTGCTTTCGGTTCGGTACGCATATGTATCGAACAATACAACATTTGTAATTTCTTTTATCAATTTTCCTTCTGACGATGCTGTCTGTGTTGAGCGCTCAGTGAATCTGTGTTCGACTACTCCGCCTAGGCTGCACTGTCCAGCGCAGATCCACTGAGCGCTCAACACAGACAGCATAGTCAGAAGGAAGAGCGCAGGGCAAGCTAGCGAGACAGAAGTTAAGCTCTGCTTGCAACAAGCAAATTGAACCTCATTCAGATCTGGCGTTTGGAATTATTTTGGTTTTCATGTGACGTATGACCCTGAAGGTAAGCGAGTCATGGACTAAAGTAAAACAGTATGTTGGATGTGCCATGCAATGCTCAATTACATTGGTGTGAACTAGTGTGTTAGCGCAGTTAGCTCGTTAACGTGTTGGCCGTCTAGCCCCATGCACGGAGCGATCGGCGGTAGCTCGTTAACGGAGATTTGCCGTGTTGTGGCGTTAAGGTCATTTCAACGAGATTAACCTGAAAGCACTAGTGGGAACACAACGAATATGACTGCACATTTACGCCGACATCATCCTAGTGCAAAGACAAAAACAACAAGCATGCTACTAACTTTAGCCGAGTCATTTAGACAGCTGTTAGCACAGGATTCTCCTTATGCTGCTGAGAATATAGCCCAGAAGAAGCGGATAGTATAGCTTTTATTTTGGAAAGAGACATTTCTCTGTAATAAACTCTCTTTTCCAAAGATGAGTGATTCCTCAATCAGATACAGGGCTTGCAATATCGCTAGCCCGACGTCCCGGAGCTAGCGATTTTTTCAGTCGGGCTACCAAAATCTATCTCTTCCCTGCCCGTCGGGCTATTGTAGGAAAAATATATATCAATGCTTTTGCATTCTTTCAGAAATGTAGCTGGGTAATTATGTCATTGGCATCGGTGAGCCACTGTCAATATGTGACATATTGAAATCGCGTTTGAATTTGCGCTTGTTTTTTTGCTTTCACTTTGCAATCGTGCAAACTGTGTATAGAGAGCGACAGCACTGATCTGTGAGTGATGATAATTTGTGCACCAATTCCTCTGACATCGTCTTATCAATCGTTAGCTTACTATGCAAACATGACAAGTGAAATCTCCCGCAGCTTAAACATGTGAGAGGGTGATTGCGCAGAGAATCGCTGAGCTTATGTGAGTGAGCGTGTAAAAGCATTTCAGTTCTGCTGAGCCAAATAAGACAGGTCAGGGTGAAGAAGTGACAGCCAAAGAAAAGCTTACCACAAAACGGAGAAGTTATGACAAATCAGACTATAAGGCAAAAAGAAAGTGCAGCTTTATGGTTTCATGGACAAAAGAATTTCTGTGGCTGCAATATGATGAGCTAAATAACCAGGGCTGCACATAAGTGGTCCGCAGGTGCGCATTCGCTGTCAAAATAAAAAACACGCACAAGGGTTAGGGTTAAATTTAAAAACTGTACTTTTGAGTTAAAATATATATTTATAATTTTAATAAATGACAAATTAAAAATGCATGAACATTTTTTGTATCGAAAAAATATCGAACCGTGACACCAAAGTATCGAACCGAACCGTGAATTTTGTGTATCGTTGCACCCCTAATAAATAAATAAATAAATAAATATATATATATATATATATATATATATATATAATCTCTTTTGCATATATATAGCTTTTGCATCAATTTCATGAATTATGCATTCATAAATCAGTGCAATATTTTACAATGATTTATTTATTAATTACATGGCAAATTATTAATTTGGAAGTCAGTTTTTAAATGTTTTGATGTTTCTATAATATGTTTAAAATATTGAAGAGTACAACGCACAGCTTCTCCAAGTAATTGCTGTCTTTATCCATACAGCACAGCTATCCATTAAGAACCTTAATGCCGATCCGACTGATATCCGAACAACAAAGGTAGTGTAGAAAAAGCTATTTATCTCTGGCAGCACCGCTGAGGAATAGTCAAGTCTCCAAGTATGAAGGGAAGCGAAAGACTTTGTTCAACAGAATATGGTTAATACTGTAAGAAAATGTTTTTTCAGTCTGTTGAAAACTGTCATCGTTTTCCTGCTTTCAGCTATCCTCGTGTGTTGCACAGTGCATTATCTATGAATAGAGAGTGGGAGGTTGTCAAAGGGAGAGGAAGGGAGAAAGGGCATCATGCTAGTGAGTAAATGTCACATTGTGAGGGGTGGTGCAAGAAGCCAGGTATGAAATTGGATGCTGTGTTCTTTAATTTAATCCCCAGAGCAAACAGAAATGCTACGAGATTGGATCTACAGTACGGTTAGCAACGGCGTCTGAGGTTTGTCAATATGCTGAAAGTAACCAGAACATCCCTGCTGCTCGACCTACAGCCCGGCCCAAACCACAGAGAGGCAGAGAGACATTTTACTCCAAACCTTCTGTCACACTTTCACTTTTACTATAATCTTCCTTTAATTCTTTCTTTCAACCCTACGTTCCTTTTTATTTTTGCTATAATCCCTCTTCCCTTTGTCATGACCCTCAAGGCTGAAAGCGTCTCTCTTAATTCTTTTCTCTGAAACAAAGTTCTGATACTTCCTTTCCTCCTTTTACTTTTGTCATTTAAATTACTTTATTTCTTCAGAGCTTATTAAAATTTCTTTTGCCTTGGGCAATTAGAAAGCTAATTTTTTTTTAACGTACTTTGAACAATCGTGCCTTGATGTGAGATTGTGTGGGAGTTCCCACTCAGCCAACGTGTAGTCATTTATAATAAAGTTAGCATATACGCATTCACGGAGGTTAAACTTTGATTAACAAGCATTTATTATAATATGTTGAAAATTTGTGTGACATAATAAAACTGGACAAGAAAATCATCACAGATGTAATTTACTAATTGGGTATAAAGCAGTTGGTAGCGCTGTCTTGTCCCTATCCGGTTTCATGTCAGGTTAATATTAAATCTCCTCGAGCATTGTGAAGAGGTGAAAATCAAGGTCACCTTTTACTTTAGTGCATATGACAGCAACATTTGTTTTGTCTCCAGCTTAAGAAATCATTTGTTTTTGTAAAATGAGATTCACGCAGTAGCACAGAGGAATATCTGTCACCCTATTCTCAGTGCCTGAGGAGAATACTGCATAATGTAAAGCATGTTCAGTGTTTTTAATTTAGAAAGTAAAATTGTAGTGCTAATTGAAGCTTGGATTTATGTATTAATGGCATGCAAAAGCGTGCACTTTGTTGGAAAAGTTGAAACTCTTTTGAAGCAGATGCAATGGGGAGGTGGTTAAGTTGAAGGGCTTTGTTTTCCATTTAATGCATTTCATTGATAAATTTCAGCTTAAAGGTGGAGATGACTGTGACCCAGATGGAGTTTGTGTAGTTCAGCACTTGTTATATTTACATGTTAATAACTTTTACCGGTCGGCTTCAAGTTTTGGTGCTGATATTATCAGCAGCTTTCACCGTGGCTGACATAAAGCATTGAAGGTCAATTGGATGATATGCAAGATGTCTCGCCTGCTGCCGCTGTTTACTTTCAGCAATAATAAATCTTAAAGCATGGGGTGCTTACCGGTATGAAATCTGAAATGGTTTTGTCTAATCACTGGAAATAGATGCTCCTGAAAGGAGCTTGAGTTTTCACTACAAAATATCCACCACAGTGGGTTTTATATTGCTAGTCTAAAAATTTACAATAGCTTTCTAATGGAAGACAACATTTACATATGATCACCTTGAAGGTTATTTGGTATACTGGTTTAATTTACACATCCAGCAGTTGCAGAACACATTTATTATAATTGATTTGGAGATGTTTCTTTTTTTTCTTTCATATTTGACCTCTTCAAGTCCAGTACCTCCACTCTTCCTTTGTTTTTTGGCCAAATGAAATGTCTGCTCTTTAGCTAAATGTTCAACATTTATATAGTTATAGCAGCTTGAAGAATGAAAGTTGAACACAGTGTTGAGTTTTGAATTATATATTTTGAATGCGTATTTGCTGATTATATTGTTTTAATGTAAGAAAGGCCTAACTCTGAGTACACTCTGTGCCAAAAAGTGCAGTCGGGAAACTGCATGCTTTTGCAGAAGCGCTTTTGCAGCTAGAATGAAGTGAAAGTGAAACCAACTAGGCTGTTTGATCGAAACTTAAAGTGTGGCATGACGTGAGAGCAAGTATATAAATAACTAGGCTTCCGTTTGTGCTTCAGACCTTGGGTTGTGTGTTATGAGAAAGGTCTTCATATCTGGATATGTAAAATAAAGATCATTTTTAATGATCAAAAGACCACTTTTGAGCCTTGTCTCTTTTTGGCCCTAAGAATCTAAAAGAATAGTTTTTAACAACAGTAAGTGTAAATCTGGAGGATGATTTGACAGAACTACTGTACCTCTTAATTGCTTTGGTTTCGGTTTTAAAGTGGTCATTTATGTCCTTTGTTTAATTCATCTTCTGGTTTCATGCCTCTGTGAGATCAGCTGAGGTGAGCTTTTACTTTTATTGATCAGTTCATATTGACATGGTGAGCAAGGAGGCATCATAGAGAGTGGAAAATTTTTGTTTAGAGAAACAGTGTGATAGCTCGGGGCAAAGCAAGACATTATGATATGAGATTTTTCATACTTCAGGCTATCAGGAAAGCCTTAACTCCCTTATTTAGATCTGAAACTTAGATCTAGAACTGATTTAAGAGAGTGTGGGAAAGTGATGCAAAGTCATTTTGGGACACTTGTTAACTGCAAGACTTGCAGGCTAAAGCTCTCAGTGCAATGAATTATTTTCAATATTTGATTCCCAGAGCTCTCGTGCCCTACTTGTATGGTGGAGGGCATTAGCTAAAACAATCAGCAGTGATTGCTCTATTTCCAGCTTATCTCAGTGCAAGACTGAATGGTCGTCTCAGCCTTGAATTCAGAAGGCATTGTTAAACACAAACAGAGCATCATTCTGAAGAAGTAATGTATGATATACAGAAAAGGTATATATGGCATATAAGTACACACTTAAGGATTTGCAAAGGAAAATACTGATCCTAAAACGACTACTCCCAGCTTACCAGACAAAGCTAAAGAAAGCCAAATAAAATACTTCACCCTTTCTTAAAAAGTCTGTCTGCAATCGTTATGATACTATTGAGATAATGTACCTAGATTAGCTTTTTTTTCTTTTCTTTTCTTTTGAGTAAACACAAAGGTTTTGGCATTCTGGGTGAATCACCATAAGATGTTTGAGATTTTCTCATGTGCTTATTCACAGCCACACAGCTAGAAGCAAATCCGAGTGGACAGCTTGTTTATGGTATTAATCTTTTATCACCAGAGCCCTACAATAAAGGCTGTTTTCTTTGATCTGAAAAGAAAGCTAATTTAGGATGACTTGATTGCTGAGAGGATCTCTTCTTCCTGGAAAGACTCCAAAATGCATTTTCTTCTTTTCCTTTGTTACCATTCTGGGGAAAAGCCAGAAAGCCCATGTCAACTCTGCCTACTTGTCTAGTGTTTTGAAACCTTAGACTTATATTCTGTTCCCTTTTGGGCTACAACAAGTATATGGCAACCAGATGCTAGCTTATTATAAAGTACAGTTTTGGGTGAATGACAGGGACAAAAGTATTGGACCATAACTCTTAACCTTTCAGTTCAGGTGTTTTTAATGAATTGGAGTGTATTAATATGTAGTTGTAACAAGTCAACATTCCATCAACTGTAAGTGGTATTAGCTCAAATTGTATTATTTTAGGGAACACAAGAAAATCATCCATGAAGTGGCAGACCACAAAAACTTACATAGTCAAGTCAATGAATGCTAATATATGTATTGCATAAAAGTCAGCAACACTGTGCTAACTCAATAACTGGAGTTCCAAAAACGTGTCTGGCTTTAACATCAGTACAAAAACTGGGTGCGGGGAGCTTCATGGCAAGGGTTTCCATGGCCAAGCAGTTCTTTTAGGTATAAAGTATTGGTGGCCCAGTATTTTCATCCATAATAGGGTATGATGCTTTTAGATTGGTACAAAAATCCTTTACACTCCTCTCGTGCAGCTTAAGACCCTTTCTTAGTTGAAACATTGACCAAGATTGCTTTTAAATTCTGCTTATATATCACCGGTTGTTTGGTCGTTTTATGTCATTTTCTAACTGATGTTGATTGATTAACTCAAGCCGTAAATGGTAGAAAAGCTGGGAATTTTATTATCACAGATAAATAAGTGGGTCGAAAACTCTGGAAATGGTTTTATTCACTTTTTTCCCCTCAAAATTTGGATAAGCATTATCTGTGTTAGTTAGCTTAGTGCTCAATTAGCCTAGCATGTGCAGACCCAGTGACTACAAGCACACCTAAAATTCACTAATTTACAGAAACAAGAAAAAAATAAATATTGAGAAATATAAATACTATTAAGGTGCTAATAGATTCCATTTTTGTTTATTAGCATTTAGCTAAGTGCCTAACTGCTGTGGGCTTATATTAGCGTACAAGCTAGCTAAAAAAAAAAGGTGTGATGCCCACTTTTAGCTAGCCTATCTATCAAGAGTTTAGTTATATACACTACCAAACTATGACCATTTAAACCATTTCATATGTCAC
Source organism: Rhamphochromis longiceps (assembly GCF_057381845.1). Taxonomy (NCBI): domain Eukaryota; kingdom Metazoa; phylum Chordata; class Actinopteri; order Cichliformes; family Cichlidae; genus Rhamphochromis; species Rhamphochromis longiceps. The sequence goes on along the minus strand of NC_140567.1, from coordinate 29,324,278 downwards.
ATCCACTATATCCTCTTTAGATTCCCTCTTTTGCTAAGTTTGACAAGTGTAATTTACCATTATTATTAGATGTCTCATGTACTACTATCACTTTCTCCATTTGCTTCAAAGTGAGGAGCCAACCAATCCAACAGGCTAAGTGGTGGATTAAAGAGATGTTCATCCCTCTGTGAACGACGTCATTACCCCCATGCCTGCATATTTGGGTCACTAGCTAAGGCACATTAAATGCCAAGCCAAAACCGTAGTCTAACAGATGCTAGGGACAAGGCTTGTGATTGTGCTGAAAAAGAGAGAACATTACATTAGGTGTCACAGCTGCCCCTCCCTCACTCCAGAGATTTTTCATCAACAATAGATGTCCTATGGCTGTTAAGGGGATTGGCCACATGCTGCTATTCACAATTGCTTTCCAGTTCTCTGCTTCTCTACAACAAATGAAAGCATAAAGACCCCTTTTTACGCATGGAGAAATAGTTTTCCATTTTTCTGCCTTCATCTTATGATTATTTAATCCTGCATTTTTTTTTTTCATTTTGTCCCATTACCTCTTTACCTTTCCATTCTCATCCCAAGAGGTGCAATTAAAGAGCATAAGGTCATCGGTTTTTGCTCACAGTTCTCCTGGCATGCAAAATGAGCTGCTTCTAGCAAAAAAGGCTGAACCATTCACCTTTTCTCTTATGGCACGCCTAAGGACAATTTGAAACCAGTAGCGTTTATTAGGAAACCCTGAGGGCTTTTTAGATGATGTAAAGCATTACCAGGTACTCTTACATGATAGAAACCTGAAAACCAGATTTACTCTGGATCGATGGCCCAAATAATGAAGTGCTGGATATTTATTATTTAGTTGGTCTGGTTGGAGGTGCTATTGAAAGGTGAAATACATTTTTTTATAACGCACCTGGCGGTTCTCAGTCATCCCGGATCCCCCCAAAGTGATGTTGGATTTTCACCAATTTTCACTGTCTTTCACTGTCTTACATCATCATAACCTACAGCAAACAAACTGGAGCTAAACATATCCGCTGTGGCATCACTTTTCCAAAGACAGTGCTGCTTAAAAGGGACTTGTATGTACTGACATACATGCATACTAATACTTGGATTTTACTGTTACTGATCGAGCACCTTTGCACCTGTGTCACTTGAAAGCTCCTCCTGTTTTGTCATTTATGGAACATTTATTAAAAGCAGTCAGCTTTATTCAGGAAGCACTTCGCTTGACAACTGCCTGCTGTTTCCTCAGCCTACATATTAAGCAGACAGGTTTTTTCCCCTCCTTAGCAATTACCTCTCTGTAGACCTTGCACCTGGTTTTAAAGGGGGGCACTGTAAAGGTTAGAGAGAGCAAAGGAGGGAGTGGCAGCTTCCTTTTCCATTAAGGTTAAATGAAGGGCTACGCAAATGGTGCCCATCACCACCTGTCACATGCAAGTTACACATAGAAAGAAGGGGTGCAACCATCCACCCACTTTCCTTTTCTTCCCCATCAATTTCTATATCCCACGGGCTCCATCACGATGGGGTTGAAATCATCTGTCTCCATAGCGACCAGCACTAGGTGACAAATCAGGATCTGGTCCCTCACCCCATCCTGAGAGCACATCCCAACCCTCCATTCAATATTGCCTATTTGTTCTGGGACCAATAGGGCCTAAAGTGGAACTGCTGGCTGGCCACATCGTATATCATGATAATTGGAGGATATAGAGCAGTAGCAGCAGCAGTAGGGCTTTGGGAATTACTTTACTTTACATACTGTCACTGAGATATTCGTACAGCCCAATCTATATGGATTTTTGGGGTATTGTTAAAGTTGTAGTTTATTTTAAACATTTGTCAATGTAAGTATTTGTAGGACAAATGTGTGAATTAAGATGTAATAAAATAAAACAATATTTTCTCTCTTATTGCAGTTCTAGCTATTTGCAGTTTCTTTTTATGTGAGCAGTCTCAGCCAATGATATTGGTCTAGTTCAGGCTGTGTTACGTTGAGGAGCAATATTTAAATACTGCTTTTTACTTAGTGGTGCAAATGTTTGCTGTTGAAAATCCACTGTGCTGTATACAGTAGTCAGAAAGAGTTGTGTTTAAGTCTGCATAGTGTTTCAGTCATAGTCTTAAATAATATGAATTGAATTTCATTTTTCCTAAAGGCTCTTCTCCACAGGTTTTATATTTACACTGAGTCAGAAACTTTTTTGTATTGCATTCGCTTTGTTACATCTAAGGAATTGCACAGCTTAGTGATGCTACAGCTGTAAAGCATAGTTTTCTGTTTTTGAAGAATTTTGAATAAACTGTGATAAACTGCTTCTCGGAGTGGACATTTTTCACCATTTTCAGTTTGCTGAGAGCCAACAGCAGGAGATGCGGTGTCACTTTCATGGCACGCCAGTACCTTTACCATCTGTAGATGAATTATTATACTTGGAAAGTTTTTCCATTTTCACAAGATTTAATGAAATGCTTTATTAACATAAAACTAACAACTTGAGGGTCAACTTTTATGGCTTGAACCACACTGTGGGAAACATGGAGAAACTGGTCAATGAACCAGAATGCCTTAGTTGTGGATGATTGTTACATTTGTTTTACTGCTGGAAAAAAATGTCTTCGAACACTAGTGAAGATTGTAAGGTTATAAGAGCTGTTCGCTCCATGAATCCAGTGAAACCATGAGATCAGAAGGATGATGGAAATATTTTGCCCCCAACTGCAGGTTAATGCTGGAGCATTTAAGGTGCAGGCTCATAAGATACTAGACAGCAAGCTTCTGATAATGCACTTTTGGGGCAAGCCTGCTGTCAGAGCAGGTTTCGTCCCACTGCATGTAATGACGATCCTGGCTCGCTTCGCATCACTTGGCAGTGAAACGGTGGCAACTGCACAGAGATCACAGCACGCCCAACATGGGCTCAGTGCCTCCCTCAGTCCAAGGGAAAGTGACAGGGTTATAAAAGCATGGGTGTGTTGATGTCATCAGGGGGTACGTAAGGATAGCTGGCTATCACAAAACACAAAGCAAGAAGAAATTAAAACCAAAAAGTGCAGAAGAACAACACATTAAAAATACAACATCATGACCTTTAATTGTGTCATTTCTGATAATCTGCTGTGGGACTTTTCTGTGCCATTAAATTCACAGTATGTTTGTTTTGGGGGAATTGCCTTGACAAAGAAAGCTGCTCTACAGCATTATAAAGCAGAACTCAAGCTATCAAGATGAAAGGGAAGCCATCTTTTATTATCATCGCCACTAAATTTCTGCTTTTCCCAACTCGGATTAGAATGAGTCCCCCTCAATGGGCATGAGCACATCATCAAGCCTTTGCAGAGGGATTATAGCCAAGATGATGAAAAAGTGTTTGCAAAATGTATGACGAAGCAGGGGGATTATAATGGATTGTACTCTGTGCTACTGTAACAATTCAGTTGCATGAATACAGTGAGGGTAAAATTTCGTGGATCCAGATAAAACGCTAAAACCTTTGTTGTTATTTCTCGGTGTTTACCATCAGGATCCTTTAAAAAAACAAAAAAAACAACAACTCTGTCTTTATGTAATCTCACTCTTTGATGACGTAGATCCGGAGTCACTGATGACATGTCTGCAACTTGAGACATGTTGCTGCTGGGTAGTAATCAGTGTTTGGCAGTTTTAATCACAAGTCTTTCATGCCAAGCTTTTAAGCGTATTAGGGAGCAGATTTTAGTTCATTCACTTATTTTGGAGTCTATTAATATACAGCACCTCTTTTAAGCATTTCTTCATCGCAGCTTGTGTGTTCTCCGACCATAGTGTCAACCATTGTCTCTTTTAAATCATCAGATTTTCAGGTTCTCAGTGACAGTCCTTTTTTTTTCTTTTCTTCTTGGTACAAAGGAGCATTTAGTTTTTCCTTCAGGTTGTCTTATCACTCTCCAGGAACTCCTCAAATATTGCCTTTTGTTTTCTGTGGAAACACAGTTATGTTTAAGTTTAAGGATATACTGTTTCTGTGTTTATCTAGTGTTAGGGCTGCTCAATTAATCGAATTTTAATCACGATTACGATCTGGGCTTTCAACGATCATTAAAAATGACTGAGCCGATTATTAGCCCCTCCCTCATTTATCCGCGACACCTTAAAGGCCGGTCCGTGAAAATACTGTCGGGCATAAACCGGTCCGTGGCGCAAAAAAGGTTGGAGACCGCTGATTAAGAGGACCCGAGGGAAGCTCAGAAAGCTAAGCAGAAGTTATTTGGAGAGGAGAGTGACTGCCGTTGGTTGAAAAGAGAGGCAAAAAAAAAAACTTCAGTGGTGTTGCACACTATTTTATATTATTTTTTAAAGTCATTGTTAACCCTTTAAAGCCGGTCAGAGCTGCATGCTCCGTTTTGTGTAACTATTTTTAAATCCCTGTAGAACCTGAACCGTGTAAGCTAGCGCAATAATTTGTTTTGCATATGAAACCGGAGGAGTTGTACTTACATCTTATGCCATCAGCTTGTCCTCGGTCACGGTTTCCTTCCACATAAAGCTTTGCAAAAATTGCATAAAAAGCGCTTGCAGGAACAAAAACATAATATTCCAGAAACACGCTTTGCCGACCCGATCAGCTGTTCGTAACACTTCCCACAGTGAAACCGACGTCAGCGCGAACTATCACATGTCCGCCATTTCCTGCCTGAAACCGGAAGTGACGTCATTTTCGCGGAAATGTAGTTTTTTACTTGTAGGCCTTAAAAGCCTATACTGGTCATGTTTGACTTTTCTGAATAGTTTCTGGGATGCTTAGAACTCGAATTGCACTGCTGGAAATAGTTTATTTTGATGCACATGCTGTTTTCTTTGCAAATTTGCATCATAGGATTGGTTTTTTTTTTGTTTTTCCTGCAGTATATAAAAATTGGTATATCTCCAAAATAAAACTATGAAGACACTCAAAATAAGTTTCCTGTTGTTGTAAACTATTTTTTGCAACTTTTTTGTATTTAAAGTTTTGAGGGATAAACCTCTTAAATTTCTCCAAGTAGAAATATATGTAAAAAAACAAACAAAAACGATTTTCAAATTTTTTTTGTGGTTTATTGCACTTTTTTGCAATTAATGTACTTACTATGGACTTAATGCATACATATTATTAAAATATGGGCTATAACAGTTGTATAGCAACTTGAAATGCTCCCATAAATGGCACTACAACATGTAAAAAAAATAATATAAGCTCTGGCGGACTTGGTTCTATACTAGGTCTTAAAGGGTTAAATAAATATCGTCAAATAATCGAGATCTCAATTTCAGTGAAAATAATCATGATTATCATTTTTGCCATAATCGAGCAGCCCTATCTAGTGTTGCTGTTTTGGGTCTTTGCATGAAAAGACTTACTTTGACATTAGGTCTAGCTGCGAGCAAATCAGTGCCTCAGCTGCTGCAGCTTGTAGTGTCTAAAGCTCATGCACATATGCACATATTTCATCCTGCCTGCACAGAAGACACTTTCCTCCCATTTTATTGACAGTTATCCATCCAATCGCTGGCAGGTGGGACTCTGTCTGTGTTGAGTGAAGGGAAGGAGGAAGCTTGTGCCACAATGCATAACTGCAATTGTAAAAAATCATTCATTCCTGCAGCAAAGATTGGAAAAACTTTCAGAATCAGCCTGACAGTGTGGGAGACATTTCATGGTTGTTGTCGGTGGCTTGGTGGTTGGGGTTGAATAGACCTAACAGTCTCTGGCATCCTGGGAACAAAACACGGTAAAACCGAAATGAACTCAGGAATTGGTAAAGCAGTGAAAGAGAAATTGATATTGAGTATTGTGGACAAGTGTTTCAACTCACATTCCTCCAGGAAATATTGTTAGAAAGTTTGCATTCCCTTAGTAATTGAGTGTGAAATTGCAGGTGAGCAAGCTGTAGTATCTTTCACCAGCAGCTTCTAAACTGGTTCTCTATAGATTTGTCAGAAACATGAAATAGTTTTCTATAATTGAAAACTTTTCTCCCCAAATAATCTCCCACTTTGACTGAATGTAAACTTTTTATTTTGCTGCCCGTTATGCTGCCAATAGTCACTGAGTGCTCTAGACTAGTCAAGAAAAACAACAACTCTAAATGTTTGTTTTTTTAAAATCAGCTTTCACTATATGTATATCTTTTGGACAAATACAGATGGGTGACAAATTAAAGGAGAAGCCTGAATTACAGCTGCAGTTAACCTGGTAGCTGAAGCATCTTGAGGTGACTGTTGTTGTGATTTGATGCTGTATAAATTAAATTGAATGTAACTGTCCTGGCATGGATATTTTGCTATTACTTGTCCCCATAGATTAAAGAATTACTGCCAATCAGTGATCACTATTTAACTCTGATTTGTACGCTGATGGGACTGATCTCCTCCAGGATTACAGTGCCTAGGGCATGAGGGCACATCTGTGGCCTTTAAATATACAGTAGATCTGGAACTGATGTGTTAGAAAGTGCATCCACCAGCATTGTCCAAACACAAAATGATGGAATATCTGTTGAAAAAAACTCAAACTGCCCTGGCGGGTAATGATGGCCCAACACTGTAATGAGACACTTTGTTTTCTTTCTTTTTCTTCTCTTTAAATTCTTACCTGTCTGTAGCATTTTAGTTCCAGGATCCTCCTTTACCTTTAAATGGCTGAGGTACTGAACAAATGAAGCAGAGCAGCTGCTCGCTGAAGATGGCTGGTTTAATTTCTCCTGCTGACAGGTGCTTTTTGTCAACAGGTTATTACAGCTCTCCTAAATGGCCTGGGCTGCACATTTTTTCTGTGTGCAACTAGTGAGCTAGAAAGCACAGTTCAGATGAGTAAACGTCTGGTGTACGTGATGGAGAGCAGTGCCTTTGTTTTAATAATGAGAGGAAGTCTGTGTTTGCAGGGCGGATTTCTATCGAGCATTTATTTATTCATTCTTTAGATACCAGTTGAATGACCTCACAACTGGATGAATTGTTAGTGCTTTATCAACTGCCTAATCAGAGCCTCTAGCTTTAGCTGTCATCCCAAATCAGGTTTTGTGGTTTGACCGAGCATCAGATGTTTAATCCCCCCCCTCTCCTCACTCTCCTACTGTTCAGCCGTGTCTCTAGATCAATGCAAGACAGGCTTTTAGGACAGGGAGGAGGCGAGGGGTTCGATAACACTGTGTGCGGTGTGTAATCTTATCTGAGAGCCTGTCATATCAGACAGGGCTGCTCCACTGACACGCCACGCTTTCCCAGAGTGGCAAATTAGATTGCTGCAATTAGATTGATGTGTGTACTGCTTGAAGTCTAGAGCCTCTTTAATCATGTCTGGACACTTTGTATTTTGTATTTGTTTCCGATTGGATTAATCTCTGCTAAGGTATGGTGATTAGCTTCTTAGTCTTTGACACTTTGATAGTGTATTGGTAATTCTTCCTGCCCCAGCACTGTGATCTGCCACAGCGGATCACAATTCTCTAACACAGCTTAACACATCTCGATATATCCATCCATCCATTCGCTTCCGCTTATCCTTTTCAGGGTCGCGGGGGGCGCTGACCCAGCCGTCATAGGGCGAGAGGCAGGGTACACCCTGGACAGGTCGCCAGTCTGTCGCAGGGCTAACACATAGGGACAGACAACCATTCACACTCACATTCACACCTAGTGGCAATTTGGCTTATCCAATTAACCTACATACTTGTAGTTATTACTGCCTGTTACCTGTGGTAATGCAATTTATAATTTATATATTCTGTATTCAGTTATGAAGGCTCTAATTGTTGGTTGCGAGCTGCCGCTTAGATGCTTGTATCTGCCCGGGGCTGTTGATGGGTCTGTATGCAATGATGGGCGTAGCTGCGGGAAGTTTATTGTTTTTTTTTTTGTTGATGAGTGAGTATAGGGGTGGGATTTAATAAGTTTTCTTCGTCCCACTCCTTTTTCAGGCAAGTTTTGTTTTTTGTTTTGTGTATTTTATGTTCAATATAGGTATTTGTTGTGCCTGAAAATGAATAAATAAATGAAATGAAATGAAATGAACCTATCCCCACAAGCTGCATGTCTTTGGACGGTGGGAGGAAGCCGGAGTACCCGGAGAGAACCCACGCAAACACGGGGAGAACATGCAAACTCCACACAGAAAGACCCCGGCCTGATGGTGGAATTGAACTCAGGACCTTCTTGCTGTGCGGCAACAGTGCTAACCACCGTGCCACCGTGCTGCCCCGGTGGCACAAGTTTTTTTTTTTTCTTTCTTTCCAAATGTCTCCACTGGGGAAATCTGAATACTTTTGAATGGCCAGAAGGTGGCAACTCATCTGGTTCTAATTGTACTGTAAGTCTGTAAGAAAATCACAAGTCTTTTCAATTGATCTATGTCCTCAGTAAACACTTTCCTGACAGTCACAATGCTTGCTCAATCATCCAGGCAAGGAAATCCCAGAAAGTTGATTTTGTTCTGAACGTTGCGTTTTCATTGGGAGAAACCTTTCATCTCATCGCCATTGATCAATGACAATTTGCATATCAATGATCCCAAAGCTGATTACATGCCCCATTGTTAGTCAGTGCTGCTACTTTCAATCATTATGCAAATATACTGTTTATAATGTTGGGGACATCTGCAATCAGCCAAGACTGAAGAAATGTCCTGGAACTCTTCCACTGAAAACACAACATCAAAATAAACAGAACCAACTTTCTTAGACTTTGCTGATAGCTTTATTGTCTATTTTAATACCCTGTGATCTTAATTTTTAAATCATGATCTCAACTAGAGTAAAACTGATGATAAAGCAGGATAAAGCCTGTCTGATCCAGCCATCACTCATAATGTCCAGTATTCAAAAAATACACAAAGGTAGTGATGCTTAAAATGCTCAGCTTGAGACCTCAAGGCGTGGGTGGTGTCATGATAATTGTGGCTGCATCCATCTACATGCAGTCTATGTCATTTACAAATATTGAGGCTTGCCTAACACTAAAGTAGTCCTCCTTAAAGCTCGGTGTCTCAGAATATGTTAAAATGCATTGGGAGTCAATCACGCATCCACCCCCCTGACAAGTATTCACCAGCTTTCTTGTCCAGCACGTGGGGACTAAACAATTATGCGCTCTGACATAAAGGATATCTGCTATTTGCAGTTCTAGCTGAAGCCTCAGGTTCAGTCATCTCCCTCTCCTCAGTCCTCCTAATGGAACAAATTTCTTTTGACTCCGGCTCTAAAGTCCCTTGATCTGCCAATTCTCTTTCCCTTCCTCTGTCTTGCCAAGAAATGGTTGTTGTTCTGGAAGGCACAAAGAACCATTAGACGCAAGCCTTTTGCAGTTCGACTACGTGATTACCATAATGGTGAAAATGGAGATGCTGAAGGGGGCAGAGATGAGCATATGTGGGGTGCAATTACAATCAGATGTCAGCATTTCTTTTTTCCATGTGGTCCATTCTAGGTACTTACTATTTGCGTAATGAGTAGAATAATGTCATGTTTGTATGTGCGCGCATGCAATACAAAAGCAGAGAAGCAGAAGATTTATATGCATGGTACTGCTAGTCAAGACAAAGCAGACATGCGGATATATTCGCACACTGTACTCTGAGAAAAGAACGACTTCCATTTCTAGACAAAGACTGCTAACTTTATTGGAAAAACATCTCCTATAGTCTTTTCTTAATTGACGAGTGCATAAAATAAATCTGTGAATAAAATTATTTTTTAGTTTTATGATTATAGATATCTACAGGTTTGTGAAATTTCTTCTGCTGAAGAAGATCATGTAATAAAAGCAAAATGAAAAGCAGAACAAAATACAGATAAAAAGATGGCGACGTACGGTGATTTGGTAATTTAATTCTTAAAGGTATAATTCGGCAGTTTTGGGTCTTCAGCTGAATCAAGTAAAAGCTGTTTTTATGTGTTTTTCCAGTATCTACATAAAGGATGAATTCTTAACAGCAGATCAGTTGTCTAGTCTCTTGTCTATTGTTTTTGTCACTTCAATAAGAACTGAGCTGATTTCTGACCCTTCCATCTCCTTTCTTCTTATCCCAGCGTAGTTGTTTGGAAATATGCAACACACTCTGCATATTTCTTGGTGCAGGGTCAGCTTTCCTTAGCCTTATGATTTAAGCAGTGCAGCTCAGTAACAAGTCCTCTGCAAACAGCTCTGTCTCTGCAGCTGCCGCCTGCTCTTTCACGTTCTTTTTAAACACGTGTCATATTCTTTGTTGAAGGAAAGAGAAACAAACACCAGACAATTGGTAGCTTGTTGCACCAAAACTGAAAAATAAGGTAACTCTTGTTTGTATTGCTTTAGACTCGGTCTTTTTAGAGATTAGTAGACGTGAACTATGCAGGCACAAATTAGTCCAGTGTAAAGTGAACAAATTGTGCAGTCTTAATTGAAAATAAGGATTCAATTGAACATGTTTAACAAGCCCTGTGTATGCAGCCTAGTTCTGTGAAGTGACTGGTAGCATGTGTTTAAAATGTTAATCAGGAGGATTAGGTTTCCTGACTATCATCTTGTAGCAAGTGGGATAGGATCTGGGAGTAAGTAGCTTCTATTAGCTGCTACAGAAGACTGTCCCCACTGATTGTGGCACAGTTTTTACTATTGGCTTATCTTTAAATGGCTGCCATCAAACCTCAAATAATGTTGAGGTTTGATGGGACGTCTACCAACGTATTATGCCATAATCATATTTTAAAATTAAAATAAACCTTCAAAATATCCGATTCGTTTATCACTTTGATTAATTTCCTATCTTGGCTTGGCGTTGAAGGCGTATATAGGCTAACCAGGACCCCCCCCCCCCCCCCCCCCCGAGCTCAACCTCCTTGCTATGCAAACTTCATCACTCTGATGTTGTCTGTGCTATAACGTCTATGCTGTGTAGTTATTGCAGTTAAAACCAGGCTGACATAAAAAGATGCGTTTTAATGAACGGTGATATGCACCTTCAGGGACAAGCGTATATATCCAGATGATCCACCGTCCTTTCATTATTGATATTCAATGACTTATCTGACATCTTCTCCTGAAAGAGGCTAATGCACACAATTGGTATTGCAGCCCTCCAGAAAAGTCAATCTTGATTGATGGGCATGACATTTCACACTCTGTGTTTCTCCCAAGCTTTTTCATGTTCTGCTCTGTAACCCTACTTAATCCTACTCCCTCTAAAACCACTTACTTCTTTCCCCACTGTTGCTCTGTTGGTGCTCTTCATCAAAAGCCCACTCGCTTACAGAACCATTGCCTGTGTGCTTTATCTGTGATGCAGACCATGTGCTTCGAATAGCAACCAGCTAAATGCCTTTAAAATCACACAGACACACTGATGCACTTACTGTCTTACTGGTGTCAGGTAGCATTAGTGCAAACAAGATGCTTATTAGCCTTGCAATTGATAATTGGTTACTGGCAACCACTGGTAACGGGGCAGTGCAATTATTGTAAATCCCAGCTCTTGCATCAATTAGATCCACCCGGCAGTTTAAATATCCATCCATCCAGTTTGTGAACCGCTCGTCTATTTCAGTGTCACAGGGGAAGCTCGAGCCTATACTGACTGCCCCAGGGCAAAAAGTACAATAGATCCTGGACAGGCCCCCGGTTTATTGCGGTCCGAGTTTTGAGCACATTTGTAATATTTTATTTTTTCAGCTTTGTGCTGTGACTTTCCAGCAACAATGAGAAACAAATAAACTCTGATTTGTCTTTCTCATAGGTGTATTAAAACGATCCATCTCTGAGATCTGATTATTCTTATCTGGTTAACAGTATTGCACTTTTAATGTACTTAGTCGATGGAATTTACAATGATCATTGGATTTCATTTCAGGAGTATTACCATACATTTGGCATGCAGTATGTGCTGGTTAAATGAAATTAGAGCGGAAATGTTGCCTCTGAGCTATCCCCCGAGGGATTCAATAAAGAAGTGTCTTATCCTGATTCATATTTATCAGTGGTGCGTGCATGCATTTATAGAAAAGAAGAAGAAGAGAGAATGAACTAATTCTCGCAACATGAGCGTGCTGAGTGATTGATCATGTGGACCGGGGCCGTCTAATGTAACCCCGCCGACCGACACTGACTGGCTTGTGACAGCTATGATAAATGAAAACCCACCGGCCAATGTCTTACTAATGGATTTCCATGTACTCTTTGTACCTACGCACACACACACTCTGGCACTCGCATCTTACTTTCCGGTAGTGATGCTTGCAGGACACGAGTACGCTGGCGTATCCAAGCACACTTTGAGTAATCATATGAAATATTTTTATTTGATCTCAAAAGTTATATTGTGTTTTAGAATTTATTATTTAAAATAAATAAATAAAACATTCAAGCCTTTGCTGAACTAATGACTTCTTAATCAGTTCTTGAGAAAATGTATGAACAATTTGACAGTCAGTTTTTAAAGTCATTCATTAAGAAACCGTGTCCAACCCCAAACATAAATCAGTCGAATCGTGGCCATTTAATGTCAAGTAGTATTTCAGGCTGACTCCTAACGGTTGGGTATTTATGCTTATATTGTTTGTTCTTTATTTTCCAAGGCATTAACTGAGACAGCTTTGGTTTCTAAATAATGCTTGTGCTGTGTGTACAGTTTGTTTTCAACTTCGCATTAAATATGTAAAATACATTAAAGAGGGCAACAGGATGCATGAGAATGCAAACGAGATCGTGTTGTGATGAATGTCAGTGTGTGTGAATGTTGATCAGTCTTTATAAATACAATAGGGCACACCAATTACCCCCATCTTCAGAGGACCCCTCAGGGTTTCTTCCATTTGTAGCAAAAAAGGCCACAGAAATAAATAGGGTCTTATACCATGGAAGTAGGAGGAGTACACCATGATGGATTGATCTGCTCCGTCTGCTCCTCAGAGTCAATCAATCATCTTAGCTTTGGTGCTGTTTTCGATAGGAATTTTCCACACTCTGTTTTGCCTGCAGCCACAGAGAGCTGCTTCTGGGTTTGGATAACCAGAGGGCATTGGATATCTGATTACACCCCTCCTCTCAGTTGTCATCATTACTATTTGTCACAGAATAGAGATAAGGCTGCTAGAAAACAAACTAAAAACAGTACTTCCCCTTCACACAGAATGAAGGCTTGAGTTGCATCTGAAAACACGCTCGGTTTCTGCACGCTCTTATACACCACGGACAGTAAATGGTCGATAGTAGGTCATATATAAGCAGTGTGAGTCTTGCTTGAAGCTAGCACTACCCCGTCGATGACAATATAAAGTATACGACAACAAGACGAAAAACACAGCAGAGGGTGTTTAAAAAGTGAGATGGTATTATAGCTACAGCCATGACACTGCGACCTCATCAGGACTTCAGTGCTGGAACAAAGGGAGTACTATTACAAGAATGTGGCTTTAAAATTGATTTACCAGACAGAAAGCTCCACATCATGTTTCTCTACATTTTTTACATTAAATGCTTTTAGATTTATGGCCAAAGAGTGTGACTTCCATCATTCAGTCAAGCCAAGTCACTCATCTGTGCTAACCTCATCGGCTAATTCATACAGGCATGGAGACGAGGTGAAAGGCAAACGGTGAAGCGGAGAGTTTTGCTCTCATGCTAATAATGTTGAGCAGGGTAAATGCTGTCAGAACTGAAACTGCTCAAGATATAAATAGCTGAGTTGATGATTGAAACAAGATTTTAAACAAACCAGTTGATGGAGAGAGATTTAAATGTCTCGACTTGTTTATTCTTTTTTGCTCCTGTTGACTCGGGAGAGGCAAAATGCCTCCTACCCACATGATGGAGCAGTATTAACTGCAACTGAGGACATTCTTGGGCGGTGGAAGGAATATTCGAGGGTGCTTGCATATCCTTGAATATACATATTTTCTTTTAGTTGTTCAGCACTTTTGTCAACAGTTGCTTTGGCGGGTTTTTGAGCCTGCTCATAAATAAATTGAATTGAATGTTTTGCGCTCTTGGAAAATGCATTTGACTGCATCCTTTAAGTGTCCTGGGGGGAGTACTTAGAAGTATGAGGTATCTGGCCTGGTATTGTGGCCTGTTTGATTCCTGAAAAACGAAAAAGTTTTTATTGCTGGCAATAAGTCAGACTCATTCCCAGTAGGGTGTTGGACTTCCAATCATAATTTAATTTCTGAGGGATTTCAAGGCACAGTCAATGGCCACAGGATGTCCACAGGATGTTATCTTTGCTTTTTGTGGACGATGTGGTTCTGTTGGCTTCATCAAATGATGACCTCCAGCTTGCATGATGAGCCC